>NC_139943.1:24687684-25022684 GCF_963454915.1 Gymnoscopelus microlampas
CTGGAGCTTGGCCATCAGAACTCAAAGCTGTTGTTTGTCATAAAATGTTTTCCTTCCTTTCACAATACTGCCTCATGACTCCTGTCACACAAGGCTTACTTCACAATCACAAACCAGTCCCTATGACATCTGCCGAATCAGATATTTACTTTGGGATCTGTGGACAGATACATATACAATTTGGGAGGTCCTTGACACGAAAATGTTTGAGAACCACTGGTTTAAACAACATTAGAAAACTAACCCATATAAGCAACTACACTTTACAAACAAGCCCAAAAACAAGCCTAAAATCACCTATAGTAAGCAGACATGGCAACACTGGATTCAGTCCAGCTGCTTTTCCAAGCTCTAGTTATCTACCATCTGGATAACAGTATAACCCAGCCCTGGCATCACTCCCAATGTTCTCTATTCCGTCCCTACAACTCATCCAGAACACTGCAGCCTGCCTCGTTCTGACCTCCCTGTAGTCAGTCATGATACCTCCTTTCTTCGTTTGTTACTCCTTCTCATATTAACCCATTAAAACCGGGAATGCATCTGTGTAACCACTTTAACCATTATTTTATGCTTTGGCTATCATACCGCGCTTGGTGGCGTCTTCTAAATCGTGGTGCTCAAACCTTTTCTTGTCAAGGACCCCCAAAATTATGTTTTTGGCCGCCCCATCAAAATATGTTGTTCCAGGGACCCCCCAGAAGCAAAGATTTGAGTTAAAAATGTTGTTTCAAAACAATATAAGTATTCAAAGATTTGCAAAAATGTTCACGATTTCACGAAAATAGCAGGTGCTGCACTATGAGCTTGTATATCTGCTATTTTTGAATAACGAAAGAAATCTAAAATGACACAGATGTGTTCCCGGATTGAATAGGTTAACCACTTAAACCCTGTGTAGCCTAGTTGAATCCAAAGTTTGGGACTCACGAACCAAGGAGCCCACGTATTTCCAGGCCATGGCTCATGTGCTGTAATCTGCTACTTCAGATCGACTTTACCTCACAGGGAAAGGGAAATTAATTTGGTCCCTTGTTTCAGACATAAAAACTACCGTAAATTTCGGACTATAAGCTGCGACTTTTTTCCCATTTTTCGACCCTGCGGCTTATATAACGGTGCGGCTTATCTATGGATTTTTATAGCTAACGGCCACTAGGGGACCTCCTAAATCTAGGGATTTTACACCCGCGGCTTATAGTCCAGTGCGGCTTATATATGTACAAATCATTCAATTTAGCTGCTGCGGCTTATATTCAGGTGCGGCTTATATTGCGAAAATTACGGTAATCAAAAACAAAAAGTAAAACAAACAGAATACACAGTACTGTATAACTACCGTATAGAGATAAAATCATATAGAATATAAATCTTAAAATCACATTAAAAACTAAATTGTAAAACGATAGAATTCAAAACCAGAGTAGCTCAGTTACACAATGTGCAAGTGATCAGTTAAAACCTGCTTTATACAGACTGATATCTTGAAGAATTGCATCTACTTGTTTTGAGTTTTTTTCTGTGCAAGTTTCTTTCCCCTGGTCAGGCTGCTACTGCGACTTAATTTGGAGTGAAGGGGATGGGTATCATCCTGCAGAATGTTATTGAGTTTTTGTAGGATAGGTTTGGCCTAGAGGCTGATGGCTGTTTCCTGGTCAATGCATTTTCCTGTTATACTAATTTGTTGTTGCAGCCTGACTTCGGCCTGCTTGCGAATATCAATTATCTAGAATCAATGTTTTGTCACTCACACAGTGAAAGGTTGGTGTGGCATATGTCCACAAGACTGCAACAATAGCAGCATTCTATACAAAAGATGCTACTGGGTTTAAAGAAACAAAAGAACAAGAAAAATAAGACAAGAATAATACGGGGCCAGAGAGAGAGAGAGAGAGAGAGAGAGAGAGAGAGAGAGAGAGCGAGAGCCATGGAAACGGAATAGATTGAAGAGAGACATGGAAACGGAATAGATTGATGAGAGAGAGAGAGATGGAAACAGAATGGATAGATTGGACATCTCAACCTATTGCCATTAACAGGAATCGAACTCTCAACCTTCGGACTTGGATAAGGATAATTCCTTTTAACAGGTCGTTCATGAAAGTCCTTGTGGTCTTGTTTCCAATGAGAACCTGTGAGCAATTAGGGGTTAAGAGTCTTGCTCAGGGACAAATTTCATTTCATCGACGCATATGCTGGGATGGCCTGGAATCGAACCTGGGGCAACCAGGGCCTCTGGTTCCCTAGGCGTGCTCACTAACCACCCAGCTATGGCCGCCCCATGATAGGCTAATAGGCTGCAACACTACCTATACTGCTATAGCTTTGTCCAGGCTGATGTTGTCTGTTGAAGATCATAAACTCTTGCCTTCTGTCATGAACCAAGCCAACACTAAGATCACTCGTTCACAAACCATTTACCAATAGAGAAATTGTATGTCTCCTCGCTACCGAAAACAGTGAAAGCAGCCGATCTACAAGCTCAGAAACACGTTGCTATCTGAAAAGTTTTGAGATTGTAGATCGGCTATTTTCAGAATGAAGTATGTCATACATTGAGAAATCGTACTCTCAAATAAGCATTTCAGGTTATCTTTACCATTTGCACATGTATTCATTGATACAGTCATGTTGTTTGCAATTCAACTTAAATTAAGTCTGCATCAAGTGAGGCTTGAACTGGCGACCTTGATATTGTGAGGCACTCATTTAAGGGAGACGCCATTGGACCAACAGACAAGGAACCATGAAAAAGGAGATTACACAGATGATATAGTTTCACGCAAATAGCTGAAAAATCCTGGGTTTAAGTGTTTTTCAAACTGCTCAAAATTGCGGACAATCTACGGGCGGAGCTTACTGGTCAAAGCGATAGATGTGTTCCTCATGAGTCAAGGCACATGTGTAAGCAAGTTTCACGACTTTCGGCCAAACGAGGCATGACTTATGCCTGTTTAAAGTCTGCCTTTTCAAAAAATTGCTATAGCGCCCCCTTTTGGCCAATTGGAGTAAGATTGGTTTCAGTGATATTTGGAATGACCCTGTACATTTCTGCAAAGTTTCAAAGAAATGTGAGTCTGCATGTATGTTTTAGGCACAGATGAATAATTTTCATAAAACTGTAATAGTTAAAATCTATCTCCTCCTGGGATTTTTGAGCAATCTGCACGAAACGTTTAACACTTGAACTTTGGACCTCTGCCTACAAAAATTTCCAACGGATTTTCCATAAGTGAAAAAAATCAGAAGTTATGAGCCAATGGCTGTTTTTCATATAATTCAAAATGGTGGGCGATCTAAAGGTCAGAGGTCAAAAGTCAGACCACGAAAGTTGTCGGGCATGAAGAGACGCATGTGTGTATCGAAGTTTCATGGTTGTAGGTCAAACAGGGCATGAGTTGTACCTGTTCAAAGTTGGCACTTTCAATTGAGTGCTATAGCGCCACCCTTTGACGAATGAGTGTGAGAATTATTTCTTGGTAGTTTTTCATGAGCATCTACCATATGGCCGAGTTTCGTAAAAAGCGCATGCACGGTTAAGCCAGAACTGGCAAAAACAAGTATTTTTCAAACTGCTCAAAATTGCGGAAAATCTAAGGGCGGAGCTTAATGGTCAAATCGATACGTGTGTTCCTCATGAGTCAAGGCACATGTGTAAGCAAGTTTCACGACTTTCGGCCAAACGAGGCATGACTTATGCCTGTTTAAAGTCTGCCTTTTCAAAAAATTGCTATAGCGCCCCCTTTTGGCCAATTGGAGTAAGATTGGTTTCAGTGATATTTGGAATGACCCTGTACATTTCTGCAAAGTTTCAAAGAAATGTGAGTCTGCATGTATGTTTTAGGCACAGATGAATAATGTTCATAAAACTGTAATAGTTAAAATCTATCTCCTCCTGGGATTTTTGAGCAATCTGCACGAAACGTTTCACACTTGAACTTTGGACCTCTGCCTACAAAAATTTCCAACGGATTTTCCATAAGTGAAAAAATGCAGAAGTTAGGAGCCAATGACTGTTTTTCATATAATTCAAAATGGTGGGAGATCTAAAGGTCAGAGGTCAAAAGTCAGAGGGTGAAAGTTGTTCAGCATGAGGAGACGCATATGTGTATCCAAGTTTCATGGCTCTAGGTCAAACAGGGCATGAGTTGTACCTGTTCAAAGTTGGCATTTTCAATTGAGTGCTATAGTGCCACCTTTTGACGAAAGATTGTGAGAATTATTTTTTGATCGTTTTTCATGACCATCTACCATATGGCCGAGTTTCGTAAAAAGCGACTGCACGGTTCAGCCAGAACTGCGAAAAGTGGCAGAAGAAGTGACAGAATACTGCCAATAACAATATGGTTCCAGAGCAGAGCTCTGGCCCCGTAATAAAGGCTTGAAATAAGCCCAAAAAGTACAGGAAATACCCCCCCCCTACACACACACACACACACACACACACACACACACACACACACACACACACACACACACACACACACACACACACATACATTATATTGCCAAACACACAGATAAGACCAAAGTATAAAACATTATGAACTAAAACTACATTCTAGCTGCAATTTCAGATTTTCCTTCAACAGTCCTTGAACTTGAGTTTCATCTATCTCAATTAGTATGTTGTTGTTAGGGCCCAGAACGGGCGGGTGGGGGGGGGGGCTAAAGAGAGAAAGGGTGGAGGTCAGAGTTCCAGGGGAACAGTCTGCAAGGCTTCGAGTTAGAGAGGGGAATGCAAAGTCGTAATCCGTGGAACAGGTCCAGGTTCGTAGAGCAGGTGAACAGGCTGAGTTACGAAAGGGACAAGAGCAAAGGTAAATCCAGGTAAAAGGCAGAGGTCAGAATCAGGAATGAACAGGAGTAATAAGATAAATCCACAGGTTCTTGGCTTACAAAACAGGCAGTAAACTGGTATTATTAGTAGGCAGAGTAGAATGGCATGTGGCAGTCAATAAATGCTGAGACTAATCATCAGTGGAAACGGGCACAGATGTGGAAGTGGGCACAGGTGTGTGGAGAAGGGAGCTCCTGTGGACGTGGGTGTGACAGATGTAATCCTTTCCATGGTTTCACTGATAAGTTTTAGAGCAGGCAGTGTGGTTTTATTCCTTCTAAAATAAATGTCCATCTCTTTTGTTACGGGGCCAGAGCTCAGCTCTGGACCTCTTTTGTTATTGGCAGTATTCTGTCTCTTCTGCCACTTTTCGCAGTTCTGGCTGAACCGCGCTGTCGCTTTTTACGAAACTCGGCCATATGGTAGATGGTCATGAAAAACGATCAAAAAATAATTCTCACAATCTTTCGTCCAAAGGTGGCGCTATAGCACTCAATTGAAAATGCCAACTTTGACCAGGTACAACTCATGCCCTGTTTGACCTAAAGCCATGAAACTTGGATACACATATGCGTCTCCTCATGCTGAACAACTTTCACCCTCTGACTTTTGACCTCTGACCTTTAGATCTCCCACCATTTTGAATTATATGAAAAACAGTCATTGGCTCCTAACTTCTGCATTTTTTCACTTATGGAAAATCCGTTGGAAATTTTTGTAGGCAGAGGTCCAAAGTTCAAGTGTTAAACGTTTCGTGCAGATTGCTCAAAAATCCCAGGAGGAGATAGATTTTAACTATTACAGTTTTATGAAAATTATTCATCTGTGCCTAAAACATACATGCAGACTCACATTTCTTTGAAACTTTGCAGAAAGGTACAGGGTCATTCCAAATATCACTGAAACCAATCTTACTCCAATTGGCCAAAAGGGGGCGCTATAGCAATTTTTTGAAAAGGCAGACTTTAAACAGGCATAAGTCATGCCTCGTTTGGCCGAAAGTCGTGAAACTTGCTTACACATGTGCCTTGACTCATGAGGAACACACGTATCGATTTGACCATTAAGCTCCGCCCTTAGATTTTCCGCAATTTTGAGCAGTTTTAAAAATACTTGTTTTTGCCAGTTCTGGCTTAACCGTGCATACGCTTTTTACGAAACTCGGCCATATGGTAGATGCTCATGAAAAACTACCAAGAAATAATTCTCACACTCCTTCGTCAAAGGGTGGCGCTATAGCACTCAATTGAAAGTGCCAACTTTGAACAGGTACAACTCATGCCCTGTTTGACCTACAACCATGAAACTTCGATACACACATGCGTCTCTTCATGCCCGACAACTTTCGTGGTCTGACTTTTGACCTCTGACCTTTAGATCTCCCACCATTTTGAATTATATGAAAAACAGTCATTGGCTCCTAACTTCTGCATTTTTTCACTTATGGAAAATCCGTTGGAATTTTTTGTAGGCAGAGGTCCAAAGTTCAAGTGTTAAACGTTTCGTGCAGATTGCTCAAAAATCCCAGGAGGAGATAGATTTTAACTATTACAGTTTTATGAAAATTATTCATCTGTGCCTAAAACATACATGCAGACTCACATTTCTTTGAAACTTTGCAGAAATGTACAGGGTCATTCCAAATATCACTGAAACCAATCTTACTCCAATTGGTCAAAAGGGGGCGCTATAGCAATTTTTTGAAAAGGCAGACTTTAAACAGGCATAAGTCATGCCTCGTTTGGCCGAAAGTCGTGAAACTTGCTTACACATGTGCCTTGACTCATGAGGAACACACGTATCGATTTGACCATTAAGCTCCGCCCTTAGATTTTCCGCAATTTTGAGCAGTTTGAAAAATACTTGTTTTTGCCAGTTCTGGCTTAATCGTGCATACGCTTTTTACGAAACTCGGCCATATGGTAGATGCTCATGAAAAACTACCAAGAAATAATTCTCACACTCATTCGTCAAAGGGTGGCGCTATAGCACTCAATTGAAAGTGCCAACTTTGAACAGGTACAACTCGTGCCCTGTTTGACCTACAACCATGAAACTTCGATACACACATGCGTCTCTTCATGCCCGACAACTTTCGTGGTCTGACTTTTGACCTCTGACCTTTAGATCGCCCACCATTTTGAATTATATGAAAAACAGCCATTGGCTCATAACTTCTGCATTTTTTCACTTATGGAAAATCCGCCGCTTTTGTTTTGTCGGCAAAGGTCCTAAGTTCATGTGTAAAATGTTTTGTGCAGATTACTCAAAAATCCCAGGAGGAAATAGATTTTAACTATTGCAGTTTTATGAAAATTATTCATCTGCCCCTAACACATACATGCAAGACTCACATTTCTTTGAAACGTTGCAGTAATGTAGAGAGTCATTCCAAATATCACTGAAACCAATCTCACTCCAATTGGCCAAAGGGGGGCGCTATAGCAATTTTTTGAAAATGCAAACTTTAAACAGGCAAAAGTCATGCCTCGTTTGGCCGAAAGTCGTGAAACTTGCTTACACTTGTGCCTTGACTCATGAGGAACACATCTATCGCTTTGACCAGTAAGCTCCGCCCTTAGATTTTCCGCAATTTTGAGCAGTTTGAAAAACACTTAAACCCAGGATTTTTCAGCTATTTGCGTGAAATTGTATCATCTGTGTCATCTCCTTTTTCACAGTTACTTGTCTGTTGGGCCAATGGCGTCTCCCTTAAATGAATGCCTCACAATCTCAAGGTCGCCAGTTCAAGCCTCACTTGATGCAGACTTAATTTAAGTTGAATTGCAAACAACATGACTGTATCAATGAATACATGTGCAAATGGTAAAGATAACCTGAAATGCTTATTTGAGAGTACGTTTTTTCAACGTATGACATACTTCATTCTGAAAATAGCTGATCTACAATCTCACAACTTTTCATGGTTTGTGAGCTTGTAGATCGGCTACTTTCACTAGTTTTGGTTCTGAGGAGATGTACAATTTCTTCATTGGTAAATGGTTTGTGAACGAGTGATCTTAGTGTTAGTGAAACAGGGGCTTGGTTCATGAAAGAAGGCAAGAGTTTATGATCTTGCCTTGAACTGCCTGTTAATGGCAGTAGGTTGAGATGTCCAATCAAACCATTATGTTTTGTTTCCATGTCTCTCTCTCTCTCTCTATTCACTGGCCCCGTATTATCGCTGCTTGCAGCTATATTTTTCTTTGTGTTTTGTTCCAGACAATTGTCCACGGATCATTGTGCAAAATGTCTTCCTCAAAAGCCCCAGTTGAAGCCTCATGGAATGTAGAAAAATTGCAGTGTCATCTGCGGGCTTATAAATGTGTGTGATGGGCTAAGGGCTTGGCAGGCTTGGCAGGTGGAGACTACCAAACAGTTAGCCCTTTCTTCTCTCCAGAGACCTGCCAACCCACCTGGCCTTATATTAAAGCTTCCCCTTCCTCACCGAGCAATGGTGAAATGAAGCTTCCCATCGCAGTCACGTCTGTAGAGTCTCTCCCAGTCTGCCATGTAAATTGAGAACTCATTTCTTCAAGGTGTAAATCTCACGGTGTGTCTGGGTGCCGTACAGTACTGTAAAGATCAGGGTTCCAGGGCTCAAGAAACTAAAACATGACCTTTTTCATTTTGTAATTATTTTTGTATTTTCCATGAACATTCCGTGGCCTTGACATTTTTATTTATTTATTTTTCATTTATTGCTTGAGCTCCATGGGCTTGCAATTATTTCCATAGAAAAATATTCTTTCCACTGTATTTTTATGTTTTATTTTTGTGGTTTCGGTAGCCTGTAACCACAAGGACATATTTTTTTATCACTATGTGATGGACAATAAACCTTTTTTCATGGTTACAATGGAGTACTACACACTAGTAGTGTGTAGTACTCCAGTACTCTATCTGTTATGTTTTCTCTTAGCTTCGATCAATTCGATGGTGTCATGTTAATGTACAGTATGTTTCTATGCTATGTCTCTGTACAGGGCAGAGCCCATTCTGCAACGAATAAAGGACGACAGGACGCGCGTGGTGTCTCCCTCATTTGACAACATCAAGTATGACACCTTTGAGATTGAGGAGTACCCACTGTCTGCTCAGGGCTTTGACTGGGAATTATGGTGTCGATACCTGAACCCACCAAAGTCCTGGTGGACCCAGCAAAACCATACAGCGCCTATCAGGTAAAGCTCTCATTCAGTTTAGCGCAATGGTCCCTCAAAACCTTTTGTTCAAGGACCCCCAGTTTGGTATTCATTAGGCCACGGACCCCCAGAGTTGCAGACTGCTATGGGTCCATTTGGTTCCTAACTATCATTTGATTCCTAACTATCAATCATTTATCTGGGGACCCATGAAACCCCCTCAAGGATCCCTCGGGGTCCGCAGACCCCACTTTGTGAACCACTGGTTTAGTGACTACATTTAACGCTTTGTCAGTAAAAATTACATGAATCACATGTTTCAAGTGATTGACTTGAAGGAATTTCCATTATCATGACATTAAAATGAATGTCTTGACACCATAAATTATCAGCCAGTGTGATGATAATTCTGCATAAATTGATTTAAAGCATATTGAAACAGAATTAATAGGATTCCTTGCTAGGCTTTTCTTTTTGGCTGTGTAATTTATTTAACACTAAACCAGAACATGAGTTATAGTCATATTCTCAGAAGCATGGTGGAATATATCAAACCCTGGTGGTTGGAGCACAACTGTGCTGGTCTGACACGTGAGAATTACGACCCCGTGGGCATTGTGCCCACATTTGACAAAGCGGATAGAGAGCATGCTATGGTTTCAAACCACATTTTCCTAAAATATTATGGCCACCCGTGGGTACGCATGCAAACATTTCAGCTGACGAGGGTGACATTCCCTGTCATCTCCTTTTAATATCGCCCGCCCCTGTTAAGGGCTCTGCTCAGCCACTAAAATAGGCTGGCAAACTATTATGAATTCTGTTGATCCCCTGCATATCCCAGGGCCATAGCTATCTCATTTCAGTATTCCTTAGAAACGACATGGTATTGAAAGGTGATTGAAAGTGGTTTATTTATTTCTGTACCACACAAAGCTTGGCCGAATGACAGATATGGCCATTAATTAGAACGGTAGTGTGTGAGCACATCGCTATGTAATGATAACATTATTATATCATCTTTGTCCGGCAGAAAACTTTCTAACTGTTACTTTTTAGGAAATGGGGCGGAAAAAAACACTGGATCCAATGTACCGTAGATATTATTCAGCCGGAAGCTCTTGTTAATACTTTTCATTGGTTAAATATTTATGAAACCCGCAGACATATTTAACCACGTTCAACCCGGCGTCCCTATTTTGGGCATGTCATTATAGGCGAAACCTTTCAACAATTAAACATTTTCAATGATGTAAACGGATTGTAGATCTACAAGCTCCCTCTCAGGGGTGCTACAGCTCACCACAGTGGAGGTGAGAATGTAGAGCTCAGCACCGTTACAGTAGAGCTGTTGCTTCTATCGACTGTGAAGTGAAATTCACACTCAACAAGATTCATATTGATAAGAGGAGGTGTTGGACTGATGTCATGAATACTTAATAGAGTTATTTTTAACATGATCTAGCTGAAATATCTGTTTTCTTGTTTAAAATGCCTAGAATTTGATGCATTTACTTGACGGCACCATTTTTGACAGCTGGAGTATTCATCTTGTAAAATGTGCCTTGCACTTTCATCATGAATGGTTGCTTATGTGTACGACATGAAATGCAGAATATCAAAGAACTGATATTTAATGTGGAGATACTTTTTCTGTGTGTGTGTGTGTGTGTGTGTGTGTGTGTGTGTGTGTGTGTGTGTGTGTGTGTGTGTGTGTGTGTGTGTGTGTGTGTGTGTGTGTGTGTGTGTGTGTGTGTGTGTGTGCGTGTGTGTGTGCGCAGAGAGGGTTTCATGTCTCTTCTCCTCACCCTGTAGGAGTCCAGCTCTGATTGGCTGCTTTGTGGTAGACAGGAAGTACTTTGAGGAGATTGGCTTACTGGACGAAGGCATGGAGATTTATGGAGGAGAGAATGTGGAGCTGGGCATCAGGGTGAGTTGTTCTCAAACAGCTGAGACCATGCTTACCATTAACAGCAGCCATACCACAGTAACACTGCACCTGCTGCTGGGGTGTATATGTTGATGTGTTTGTAAGTGTGGTATAGAAGGTTTTAGGGCCTTTTCACAGCAAACATTTTTACAGGTAAACACAGCTGAAGGTAATAACATCAATTACCTCCGCCAGGCCGGAATGGCCGGGTGCGGGAGATTATGTTTTCAGTCTGTCTTGTGTGTGTACAGCTAATGTCAGACACCGCTTGAATCGGCCTGAAACTTTGCACACACACTCCCAGTAGGCCAAGACAGATTTAGCTTGTGACTAAATAATAACTACGTTGGCTCTTTTGGAACACAGGTCCTTTTTTCATTTCCTGAAAAGTAACCATTGTGTCATTTTACCTGACAGTGATTGATTGATTGATTGAATACTTTATTAACAGTTTGCTAAAAAGGCACGTGGCACAGATGTATTCAAAAGAATTCAAAAAGGATAACCCAATAAGCCCAGGGCTTGTTTTCACTAAGTGACGATATGTTAGTTCATTATTGTATAATATATACAAAATATTTGTATGACTTGTACTGGCAATATGTATTGTAGCTGACCTAATTTGATTTGATTGGAAAATAGACCTACACAGACTGCTTTCGTCTGGGTAAAGTAAGGTGCTGTCTATGGTCCTGAAACACTGCGACTTATTTGCTTATTTGCCGAGGGGGTGTTTGTGTCGGGGGTGGGTAGGCACTGAGCCTAGTCTTAGCCCCGGGCACGCCAAAGTCTTAATCCGTTCCTGTGTGTTAGACGTAGTAGTAGCAGTAGTTCCAACCAGGATTTGGTTTGCAACCATAGCAGTTTTGATTAAAATTGTGAATCTAATCATCATATAATTATACCATGGATATGGGCATTTAAGGCACTCTCTGGTATAATCACGAGATATCACAGCCACTTTGTGTGTTATTACGTCATTACACCATGGCCTGGGTGAAAAATCGATTCTGATTCATGTAGTTCTGGTCCAAATCAGTACTCCGCATAGTTGTCACCATAGCAACACTAGTGCAGTTTCATGCCTGCTTCATAGCTTACACATGTGTGTGAAATGATAGATCTACTGTATCTGAAAATAATATATTGGAACCTAAAATATGGAGCTACTGAAGTAAAACAGTTTTGTGTTGATGTGGGTCATGTTTTTAGTCTAGTCTGGCATCCTATGTAGAAAGCCTTAGCTGAAGTTAGCTGAATCAGCTGTGGGGATAAAAATGTTTCCAAAGGTTTGGCATACAGTATTTACTGTCGATAGTGCCAGCATAAATCTCCACACACATTTTCATTTCAGCACAAAATGTCCCCAAATATGAACTTTCCTTAGTTTTAATCTTGTAATCCCCATGGTGTAAGCAGGATATCCGCTATGAGGTGTCTTGTTATCAAACATTAATAGAGAAGACAGAAGTGGTAAAAACTTGGCTTGGAGTTTGCCAAAAGAAAGCGCCTTTGTAAATCATCACTCTTAGTATTTGAGATGTAGTGTGTCCTACCTCAAACTATTATAACCTCTTGGCACTTCACTGCAACCCTCTATTTGGAAACACTTTGAGATGCAGCAGACACAGTAGAGTAGACAATTCAATAGAAACTGTTGAGTCAGACTCGTAGTGCCGTCAGAATCGGTGAAGTGGAGGTTTGATTACCTGTCCAACCGTAATTGAAGCTGATCCAACCCATTGGGCTAGGGATGGGTCGTGCTCAAAATCTTTGCCCTCTTCCCTCAGGCTCTACATGATCATTTTCAGACTGAGCGAACTTGTTTTTATTTTTTTATTGGTCAATAACAACAGAGAATACCTGCAGTGCAGTAACAGACAGTTAGAAACATTCACTTGCCATTTACAATAGTTGTTACAGTCTAGTCTAATGTAGGATGTGAAACTCCTAATAAGTGATTCAACTTCTTGACCGCTGTTTTTCAGTGATATACAGTATAGCATATCTCAGTATCTCTTCAAATTTAAAGCTGCAATCCTTAAATTTCATGTCCCAGTCCTACCCAAGATTCAGACCTGGGTCTCCTGCATGGGAGACCAGATTATACCACACTTCTAAGATAAAGGTGTCCTTGGTGTACTACCATACTCTACCACAGATTGGTTAAAATAATGTTTTATTCATTCAAATAAGTTTGGATTGCAGCTTTGCTATATCAAGTGGAACACTTTCAATCTATTGTATCATACTGCTGACAGTGAAGTTCATCAGTTGTGGGGATTTTTCTTGGTACCCTTAGTACCCATTCATCAATCGACTTTTAAAATATACATACATTATTATAATACGAGCACATTAAAGGTTTTGTCTTCCCCCTCACGGACTCAGTGCCGAGTGTTGTGGCTTTTGGATCCCATCTACCGGAGAGCGGAGAGTTTAGATCCTATCGGCAGTATCCGGTCATAAATAGATTTTTAATTCATACACACATTCTGACAAAAACACATAAGTAAAGGATCTACTTGTGTGTCCTCGCTCCAAGCTCCTCGGGGAGGCTCCTTTCAGCTCTTTGACAAGTTTGTTTTCTTCCGGTTCCCTTAGAAACATCAGCAACACTCCAGCTCGCTGCCTGTGAATTCAATGGATACCTGGTCTATTCACACATTCTCTATAGGGCTTAGTTGAATATTACACAGACTTTGTAGTAGGGAGTCTGTTGCATGTCCAATCCTACTGATTCTAATATTTGAATTCTCAAATACTGGGTATGTTTAGATAAGTTCAGGGTTGCAGTGCAAGCGTGGGGTACTCAGCTCCCCAAGGTATAAGTTGAAGTTAGTTTTAGTTAAAGTAATGCTAGGTAACTTTTTCAATAAAACTAAAGTTAAATTGTATATATTTTGTGAGGCAAATGTTTCACAACACCCACTCCGTGAATTTCACCCCCGAAAGCCTTTTATTTATATATTTTCTATTGAACATGGTCGGGGTGACTGTCCCGCGAAAATGACGTCATCTGGCCGGAAAATGGAAGCGGAAATGCACCGGTTTCCTGTTTGGCCAGGAACTACCGCGCTAATAACAAAAAGGGAACTCACGCTGATTTTAACAGATTGTATGATTTGAAGAACGAAAAAAAACAGAAAAAGAAAACACAGCGCACGGTAACTAAAGCTCCACTGGCTCCACAGATCGTATAAAACAATTAAAAGAACGCTTTTTGAAACGCTTCCGTCTTCCAGTGAAAACGAATCTAATTCTGGGTAACGCAGTAATAAACAAATGGCGTGCAGTGACGGTAATGACCAGCAGAGGCTGCTAAAAATCGTTTTTTTGAAATTTGCACCGTACAGCTTTAACAAAACTACAGTATGTTACTGCCTGCCCTTTATGCGGAATATGACTAACGGGGATAAAATGCCTTGAATTCTTTAGCAAATCTCCACAGTTGATGGGATACAAGTTACAGCTATCTCCTTTACTTTCAGCGTGGTAACCATCCATGTAACTCCATCTCTGGTAGAGGTAGAGGTTATTGACATTATACTTCAGAACCCCGTCCCGTCCCGTCTCTCTCAATCTATCTATCTCTCGCTCTCAATCTCTTTTTCTTTCCTCAAAACTATACTTCTGAAATTCCCCACTGTAAAAATAAATTGGGTCGATACCTGTGGACTCAAGCAGAGGAGAGAAGTTTGACCTCTCGTAGCACACATAAGTAGCAGACCATGAGCAGACCACCTCTGAAGGAGTACATTTCATCACCTCGGTGACCCTCCATGGTGTGTTTTTATGACCCAGACCAGATGTTGCCTCCAGCTGTCTGTCTATCTTTTCAGGCTGCACTTAAACTTAAGCACTGAAAATGGGGCCGATAGCCAGACACACCGCCACCAAGCATTTGCCCGCTGGGGTTTATGATAACACACCAAATTCCAATTTACACAATTTGGGAATTCCATATCAGAATGTGCAATGAGTTCAAAGCGTGATGCAACTCTCTCTCTATATATATAACGCTGAATACACCTTGCAGCAACACACCAATCTGCCTGTCTGCAGGCAGCTATTCTTGACATTTATACAAAAGTAATTTAACAGATCAGATTCAGACTGTACATCTCTGTTGAGAAAAACCTGTAATTCCACAAAAAACATAATAAAAAAATTACAATAAAATAAAAACATTATAAAAGAACATAAATGTAAGAATGAACTCAAAGAAAGTATACGATATGATATTAAGATAATAAAATAATAGAATCAATAAGTTGTTCAATCGATCTGAACATGCACATGGGCATTGACAATTGACCTACAGTATGCAGGGAGTGAGGAAGCTGTTTCTTCACTTTTTCCAAATTTACACTGTTTATTTGCAATGCGGATATGGACTAGTTACTCTTCATCACAGACCTTCAAGACTATGTATCTTAAAGGCTCTACCTTCAGGACTATCAATCTCCACTTACTGTATCACCAGGATGACCTCTAGGGCTCATATCATCAGGATTCATACAGCTCTCTCTCAACACCACCCAGGATCCAGACACATACTCCAGGGTTATGTACTTAGAATTAGTGAGGAGGCTGACAGTGGCATTATAAATTAACTGAAGTCTGGAAAGGTTATGTTTGCTTAAGCATGAGTAGAGTGAGTTACAATAGCCTAGAAAGGATGTGATGTGACAGAATACATGGATCTTAGTTGTTCTTTGTAACTGGGTAAAACAAGACTGGACTATTATTTTAATATTGTGATTGAAATTAAGATCATTATCAAAAGTGACACCAACATTTCTGCAGCAATTGCGGCGGAGAATGAATCAAGTTATGGTGAGATGTTATTTTGTATGGTGTCTGGCCCTATAATAATAACTATGGATTCGTCTGTATTGAAGGAAATTATTTAACAGCCAGATCTGAACTATAATTGGTTGAACTATAGAAGGTGGGGTCAAAACAGAAATAAAGCTGTGTGTGTGTCATCTTCATAATAATTTAAACTAATATTGCCTCTACAGATTATGTATCTTAGTAACATGTTATTGGAGAAAAGCAGTGAGCCAAGAACTGACCCCTGAGGTACCCCACAAAACAAAGTGAAAGTGTGGAAGATCTGCAGTCACAAATACAACACTAATCGTCCTTTTTTTAACACATTTTAAGACCCTCATTGAAAATTGTAAATTGTAACTGCAGTCAGATCTAAAATGATTAAAATAGATGAGTGGCCAGAGTCAGCTACTAAAAGAAGATAATTGAGCCTTTTGAGGAGTGCAGTCTCTGTGCTGGCCCACACTAAAGCCAATCCGAACATTTCCAAAGAGACCATTTCTGGTCACAAATTTAATTACATGTTTTGCAACAAAGTTTTGAAGAATCTTGGCCAGAAATGGAAGTTTGTTGATTAGATGAAAGTTGTTCAGGGTAGTATGGTCTAGTGAGGATTTTTTGAGAAGCAGTTGCACTATTGCAGACTTCAAATGATCAGGGACAGTGCCAGATGTGAGAGAGGATTTGCTTATGATAAAAATAAAATGACAAACTAGCTGCAGGACTTCTTTAAGGAAGCGTGTGGGAAGGATATCAAAAGAGCAGGATGTGGGCTGATTTGTTATGGCTAAATTATCAATGATCTTCATCATGGGGTGTTATTTTTATTAAGTCCTTTTATCGCAGCATGTGGTCCCCTTCAACATGTTTTATAATTTACAGCATCAATTATTATTGTCCTTCACTTTTCATTTTCTCATTAAAACTTTTAAAAACAGTTTATGCCCGAGCTTTGTTTAGCGTGAAACCAGAGAAGACAGGCTAAGGGACCATTAGGGATGTGAATGGCCTGCTTAACTCATTCCCTGCCTAGAACGACTAAAACGACTTCTGTCCATAAGCCATGCCTGCCTAGAACGACTAAAACGACTTTTTAAAAAATAAAAAAAAAAAAAAAAATTTTTTTTTTATTAATTTTTTTTTTTTGATTTTTTTTTTTTTTTTTGACCCAAAGACCAAGGAGATATGATTTTCGAAGATATAGACTCCCATCCACTTCCTTGTTAACTTAAAACTTAAAAATTCTGTATCTCGGCTCCTGAGTACTTTTTTTTTTTCAATGAAAAATATGGCAGTGTTCAAACGCGCCAGAAATAATTCTGGCAGTGAATGAGTTAACATATGCTCTTTGAAATAATGCTTTTGTCTGGTTAGTGTGCACATTCACACATACACACACACACAGACACATGCACACATACTTGCATGCAGGCATGTTGCACACACATATATTTTTTTCTCTTTCTCTCAATTTGTCCTCTCTCACGTACAGCACAGGGTCACACGAGCATGCGCAAGCCAAACATACACCAGCTACAATTACCTCATAATGAAGGCTGTAAAAGTAGCTGCTCCGTTATGTATGCCGGGTAATAGTTTCCGCATGACCCTTTTTTTTTATCCCATGGGAGAGGGGTGTTGTTCTGATGGATGAAAAGGGAAGCAGTGAACGACAGGAAGGATCAAACAGGCTGTTATTTTTTTCCATTTCTCCCTTTCTCTACATCTCCCACATCTTGCCTTTTCTCTCGCACTTTCTCATCTCATTTTCCATCTTCATCTCCTCCCTTCTCTCCCACTGTTTGAACATTTCTCTGTTTTAGCTCCGCTTTGTCGTCGTCGTCCCCCCTCGCCTCGGTCTCTATCACTCCCTGCACACACACACATGCTTTGACAAAGACTTTAATACTCAAAGAATAGCTCCTTATGCTCTACCCATATGTAGCAAATCCTTTGCAGAATATGTTGAGATATTTCTCAGGGAAGTGACTTATCTAAAAACTTGGCTGTAATTTCTGCTCCTGCTGGGCAACAGGCCACTGCTGTCTGCTACAGTTTGCTTTTGTGCCGCTATACTATACAGTAGCTTTTCCCTTTGGAATGAGAGCAGGAGGCAAGCTGGCGTAAGGGATTATATCGCACACACAGTGAAAGAACCACAGAAGTGGAATGGAAATAACTGGTTTTCCCCGCATTGAAGTGGTCATTTGGATTGTTGCGGTTATCTAAGATACTGATGCATTACCATGGCAAAGGTCATCCGTGCACAGAGCAATGCCCATTTGTATGGCAAAGGGGCATACAAAGGTATTATCACTATACTACATACATTGGCAACTGGCGGCCCGGGGGCCACATGCGGCCCCCACCTTCACTGAATGCGGCCCGCAGGTTAATATGGGAATACTGATATATTATTGATTTCAGCTGTTACAATTCCAAACATGACCCACTTTAATTACTTCAGTCTATATGAGTAGCTTAATGACTAGTATTAAAATTCTATTGTCTTTTTTTTATGTCCAATGTATTTGTATTTAAGTTCATAAAGTTAACATAACTAAATGCATTTGAAATGAAATAAAAATGTAACTTTTCAGGATTCCAATTAAAAAATAGCAAAAGAAAAACAGGATTCCAATTCAAAAATAGCAAAAATAGCAGATCTACAAGCTCAAAACGCGTCGCGCTGCGACGCGTTTTGAGCTTGTAGATCGGCTATTTTTGCTACTTTTGTGTGACATAGAATGGCCAAGTACAGCATTACTATACAACAAAAAGTTAAAATACGGAGATAAGAGGTGTCTGCCCGACAGTATATGCAATGTGGCCCTCTGGAGTGAGTATGGAAATATAGTGGCCCTCTCCATCATCAAAGTTGCCCACCCATGCTATACTATAACAGTAATTTTATGTCTCCTATAAGGAATATCACCAGGTTTGTTTTGTAGGTGTGCCTTTCTGTTTATCTGGAGTTTGTCTATGTCTGTTGCTTTTCACTATCTTGTTATGGCATTGTCATGTATAATGTATTATGCAAAACATGCATACACTGAGAACAGCACACATTATGATGATTCTGATGATTTGTTTTGGATTTGTTGTTGTTTATATTGTCAACATGCTGCTCATACTCTGATTAGATTTCAGGATGCGCACCTGCTGTATCCTATCTGAACATTTCCCTTCCTAAGCCTACGCTAAGCTATGCAAGACCATGAGTTTCATTATTTAATCCCATTAAGAAGCATCAGGTTTGCCTGGCATCTCACAGCATGTCATTGTTATTATTAGACAAATGATAGGAAAATGAATAGATTACTCAAAGATGTACACGTTTTTGTATTCACGTGTGTGTGTGTGTGTGTGTGTGTGTGTGTGTGTGTGTGTGTGTGTGTGTGTGTGTGTGTGTGTGTGTGTGTGTGTGTGTGTGTGTGTGTGTGTGTGTGTGTGTGTGTGTGTGTGTGTGTGTGTGTGTGTGTGTGTGTGTGTGTGTGTGTGTGTGTAAACCCAGGTGTGGCAGTGTGGGGGTAGTGTAGAGGTCCTACCCTGTTCCAGAATAGCCCACATTGAACGTGCACACAAGCCCTACACAGAGAACCTCACGGCACATGTACGTCGCAACGCTCTAAGAGTGGCAGAGGTTTGGATGGACCAATACAAGAGCCATGTGTACATGGCCTGGAATGTTAAACAGCAGGTGAGAGAACCTAGGTTTGCATTTGTGGTGCCCCTCTGGTGGCCATTTTGGACAGTGTTTTGGCATTTGTGTTTTGTTTTCTCCGCCTCCTTGTTACCTACCACACCCCCGTGTTAACCACCACACCTGAGTTTTGCTTCAGTGTTATTGCCTTGATTTTTTTTGTGTTTAAACCCTGTTTGTCATTCAGTTGGTGCTTAGTTCTTGATAGTACTTTACAGGTACAACTGGCATCTCTGAAGGTTCCCTCTCTATGTGTTCGAAAACCGCAAAACAAATGGTATTTATTAAATATAATGTTTTATGGTGATTCACCAGGAGCCTGGATGGCTTGGCTCCAGGCTTAAAATAATTTATATAAATATTTTCGGTACATTAGTCAGTCCTTACTTTTGAGATGGTAGGAAAGGGAAAGCTGAGAGGTAAGGCGTAGGAGGAGCACTGTGTAAGCCTGTTTTGTAAATTTCTTAAAAATAATTAAGTTTATACTAGTATTATTAACTCCATGGCCACGGAAAACCAGAGATGGAAAGATGCTTTTCAAAATGTCATAAAAAACACACTTCTATACGTTTGTCTCATGCTGTGTTCCTCACAGGAGGAAACCACTCAGTACTCACTCTAACCCAGCAGTCGGTGGTAATAGATAGACACTTTCATTGATCCTGCGGGGGAAATTCAGGCGTCAGAGACTGATGACGCAGGTGTGAACATTCTTACACGTACCTACACTAGCTGTGATCATTCTGTCACTCAAGTTCAACAAAGGGCTACCTGCCTCTGCTGCCTGTGAAAGGCTTTTAGTGTGTCTAGATTGATTCAGCTCAAGAAAGGGAAAAAATGGCGCTCAGTTGGCGAGGGTTGTAAAGTGCCTTTTGACCACCATGGAGTCTGGGGTTCAGATCCACCGCGGTGCAGCTGGTTTGGCCGAGCGTCTGTACAAACACAATTGGCCATGTACTCCTACGGAGGCTGGGGCAGTGCCTGACAATGAGGAATGAGGAGTGCCTGAGAATGAGGAGTCAGTAGGGTACAACACAACAGCATTGGGTGGAATTAATTGGCCTAACGACGAAATTGGGGAGAAAACTAATGTATTATCAGTTCATATAAGATGTACAGACCGTTGTCCTGCCTGCCACAGTCCTTGAAAGTCCTTATTGCCGGGTGTCGTGTATACTGAAGGTCTTGATGATCAAGTGTTGTAGTTGTTCTCTTAACGGCCCAAACTAAACCACCTTTGAATGAAGCTATACAGATATGTATGCATTGTCACCACTCTGAAATTACACCCTTCTTGTCTCTGGACGGTTTCAGGATCTTCAATTTCTTCTGATAATGATATAGCTTAAATATGATATAGCCCAAGGATATTTTGCTTGTCTTTCAAGTCCTCTTCCTTAAGCATTAAGGGCGATTTATATTTAGTTGTGTGCCGGTGTCTCACACTTAGGGCTACAAGCTCACAATGCGAGGCATTGTGAGCTTGTATATCGGCTATTATCAGTGTGCACAATGATCTCTGGCACACAAAAAGCAAAGTATAAATCAGGCTCCATTTCTCCTCAAAGGTCAGTGATTCAGCCGGATTGTCAAAAACATACCTGCCGCTATGTGGATGGAAAGGAGGGTGGGTTTCACCCACTTTACTCTTGTAAACCTGTCATGTGACAATTAAGTCTATTTTTGATTCTTGATTTTAACCATAGAGTTAAAAGGTTAAAAGGTAGCGGCGCCTTTGATACATTTTGTCATCAATAAGTGTTTATAATGTGTTTATAGCCACGTGTCACGTGAAGCTTGACCAATCACTTTGTTGACGTGTCTGACCAATCAGAACGTTGACGCAAAAGCCAGGTATAGAGGGCTAATATCCGCTCTATACCTAAAGGTATAGAGCGGCTAGCGCCGCTAAAAATAATAGAGAGGGCACGGGATTTCCCCTCTCATCCACTTGCATTGAGTTGCTCATCCAGCGCATGAAGCGAATTCACCCCTTCTTCCGGGTTGGAAAGTGTGATGGGCGTAGCCTATTTGGGGCCACTGTGATACGTTCTGCGTCACAGGAGTGACGCGTTTTACGTCACCTCGGTGCGCGGCCCCGTGCGCAAGCTTGTGCGCAAGCTTGTGCGCAAGCTCGTGAGTCGAGCCCATTGGTCGAAACCGTTTTCGCTCATACATTGTGCAGTGGCCCCATCCGTTTAAGCTGCAGTACCTATAAATGGCCAGCATGTCCAATGCGCTTCAATGCAACCACTGGGTTCTGGGGGCTTGGTTTTCTTTCCTCTCCAGTTCATTCAAGAGTCTCAAATTGTTTTGACAGTGTCAGTTCTATTTACTTGTAGTTCTAGTTGGATCCTCCCCCTGCTCAGCTATGTTTCACCCGTTTCAATTGAAATGGGCCCACCCTCAGGACCGTCAGTCATTAACGCACCGAACCGAGACAGGCTATCTCTAGCCCTCACCTCAAAGCCTGTATCAACAGAATATGTCATAAAAGGGGAAGGTATAGCCTGTGGTGAAGATTATTTTCCATTCTATAATTTGTTTAACTTGTTGGAACAGCCGGCTCCGTCGCAGACTTACGCTGATGTCTGTGTTTTGATGTGTTCATGGACTCGTCTTTGTGCTGTCTTTGACAAAACCAGCTAACTCCATTGGATCCTCAAACTTTATGCTAATCCAGCTAACTCCTCAAAAGGGGGGTGGAGTTAGCTGGTTTTGCTGACTCCAGGCTCCACCCCCTTTTGACCTCCAACCTCATTGTGAGCCAGGAGGTCCATTTAGCTGTTCTTATCAATGATGAACAAAACCTCCCAACTCCACTTTCATTTCCTGAAAAATTAACCTTTTGGAGTTAGCTGGTTTCTGCCGAACAGCAGAGATATATAGCCTAATGTATTAAATACCATTACATGGAAGCAAACCAAAACATCCACAAATCGTGTTCGTGCACGGGGGATGGGGGGGCTAATATGGGGGTCCCTACATTGACCAGGGTCCCCCAGGGGACTATACTTGGTCCCCTCCTTTTTCCCTCTACACCAAATCACTTTGCTGAAAATAGCTGATGTACAAGTTAACATTGCGCTCACCTTGTTTCATAACTGCATTGTTGCCATGACAACTGTACATTCACCTCGCGGGATCAATAAAGGTCTATAGATCTGTCGAGTTGTTCTCACTGAAGGATGTGCTGAAATAAGTTAAAGAGTCTATGACATTCATTTTCACTTTTGTACGTTTTTTTGGGGGGTTTTATGACCTCACCCCAAAAAACTGAACTTTGAACATTCAGCGGAGCCCTTAGCCTTTCTATAACAACTGATAGTTTATTCAAGGTGAGATTGTAACAAAAAAACAAATTGAAGATTTTCACAGTGATTGTGATGTATGCCGATAAAGATCCATGTTGTTATCTGGGGTTTCTGATTATCTGACGCAATTGTCAGGATTTCAGTCTTAAATGGGTGGCATCCCACAGCCAAAGGCTCAGTGGTGCATGCTTCTTTGTAAAGCTATCTCTGCGTTTGTGAGTTCATACTGTGTGTGTGTGTGTGTGTGTGTGTGTGTGTGTGTGTGTGTGTGTGTGTGTGTGTTCCCTTCTCTAGAACTCGGGTATAGACATTGGTGACCTCTCTGAGAGAAAGGCCCTGCGGTCTAGACTCAATTGCCGACCATTCACGTGGTTCCTCACCAACATCTACCCTGAGCTCAGATCCTACAGTGACACCGTTGCTTACGGAGTGGTGAGTTCTCTCTGAACCCTTCATTTTCAGCACTCCCGTACCTTTTCAGACTGGACCTTTATGGCTAAATAACCTTTGTGAACATGACCATGTCACTTGACATATTATAAACTGAACAAAAAGTGTTGACTCTATGTCATTTGGTACTTAACTTGTACTGATCATCAGTTGTCAGAAGGCTTGTGTGATGAATAAGTTACATTTGAATTTATTTTAGTGTTGCCCTGGAATCTAGACTCAACTGCGCTAGTAGTAGAAAGATCCACAGAAACAAGCCCACAACCAATTTTGGAGCACAAAGTTGCCAGAAACACAGATTCCTGTACTCCATCCTCAGTCGTTTCCACTAGTCTAGATGCTTCTCCAGGCAGAACATAAAGAATTGAGGACTATTCAAATCAATAATGAAATACTGCAGGAACAAGGTACTGTTATTAGTTTGGTCAAAGAATCAAGGTCAAAACTGAGAATGGATAGGTGGATTTTCATGAAACCTGATTGTGACTTTTACCAAGGTCACTGTCAAGATCAGCATTAGGTAATGGGTCATATCTCATAGAGAGACATAGAGAGATGTTGGTGCAGGCAGGATTTACACTTCCAGGTGCATTTATTTTATTATCAGTTACTGGAGTTGTTCCACTTTTATGGTGGCAAGCCATCTAGAAGAGTGTTCATCCGTATGTACTGTATGATGTAACTCCCACATTTTTGGGTCTGACTGCCGTGGCTAATCTTGAAAATGACTACACCAATCAGCACCACATTTCTTGTTTCAGTAGGCCAAGGAAGTCAATCCCGGATTGATTTTGCTTATTTTCTTTTTTCATGTGAAAATGTTTCATATTTTGTGAAAATGTAATCTCAGATTCACTGAGCGTGGCTCCATATTTGGGCAAGAATCAATTTGATGTCAGAGACTCACAGGGAAGCCACGCCGCTATTAGACCCAGTATTGTTGTTTTTCTCTCCCTCTGGGAGTTACTTGTGAGTCCTCCTCTTCTCTGTTTTCCCTGCCTGTCCTTCAACCATAATAGTAGATAGAACTCAATGTTATATTCATGAGGTCTTCAACAACAGTTGCAAAATCAATTCTAAAGACAGGTGTAGAAAGTAAGTAGGTAGTGCCCTCAGCACTTGCCATTAAAATGTCACTTCTTCAGGAAGGAGCACTAAGAGTGTGCCTTTCTTGGAGGAAACAATGAAAATAAAGTCCCAAAATACAGTAGTGTCACTTTTTAAAAGTAGTTTGATGGGCACACACCCTAAGATTAGAGTTGATCCGATGTACGGTCAAACTGAACAATCACATAACTCTCAAATATTAGTTAATTGGTTAAATGTAAGAGGGGCAAAGTACAAGGTGATCACTAAACTTGATAAGTAGTTCCTGCCTGCGGACATGATGGTATTATGAGAGTGATGATAAAAAATACATCTTGCTCGGGTCTGCACATACTGTACGTAGCAATGGATAAACTTTTCCTTTAAACATCTTTTCTCTGTCCTTAAGTTCTCTAAGCCACAACAGCGTAACTTTTCCATTAACACTAAAGGTGATTGTGTGCACAGTTTGTGATGTAAGCCACTCTAAGGAAAGAGCTCACTTCAAATCACTTCAAGTGAAAGAACAAACCTTTTTATGCCACTTAATGGTGTGTGGCTATTCCCCTCTTCAACTGAAGGCTGTAGGAGGTTTTTGCATAATTGAAGAATGACTGCAATCTGTTGAAAGCAGGACATAAGTAGCCCACCTCTCTCTCTTAACTGATAGAGGGCAAAATCTGTTTCTCATGACAGATTCAGTCACGTACCTACACAATTTCATTATTATTTAAGAATAATAATGCTAACTTAAATGTATACTTTATAGCACCTTTCAAGAGACCCATGAGTGCTTGACACTGAGACAGAGAAGGAACAAACAAGTAGACAGAAAACTAGTGAACAGGTGCTATTTTGGGGCTGATTCAAATATGTCAGGAGTTGGGGCATGGCGAATCTCCGTCGGGAGAGAGTTCCAGATGGTAGGGGCTGCCGCACTGAACCTTTTTAGATTTGTTTGAGTGCATGTAAAAAATCCATGATATAGCTTATACCATACATGCCTACTGTACGTGCTCAATGAAGCTATGAAAAATCACACCAGCCCCTATTCTATGACAGTATGTTATTCTATATAGTGTCATCTGCATTGACACCCTGCATAGGTTCAAACATTTAATTGGAATAGAGAAATAAGTTGTGAATTGATGGGAAATGGGTTGGCTGCGGTTCTATACAGGTGATAGTCAGTACGACTTAGTCTCTCGCTGCAAAACCCCGCCCTCTCCACCCCTCTCTTGTTTGTTGTTTGATAAATACTTCAACTGCAGAGGCCGCTGCATGGAACTGTCGATATTACTGAGCATGTGTGGGGCTGCTGCTTTCAGTGCAGGAGATGAAAGCGTTGCCACAGCGACATCTGAGAGATGCAGATATGAAGTTTACATAATTTGTCAAAACAAACAGTCAGTCAGGGGATACGGCAGATGAAGTGAGCACTGCAAACTGGTGCGGTGCGATCAGTGCATGGTGTTTATTCACTCATCTCTGATTAACATGAAATGAAAGAAATTACAATGAAATTCTGCTCGTGTATGCAGTGTAAATATTTGAAAGGATAGGAGTTATTTGTCTTTGCTGAGCAGTTTCATTCAGACAAAATTAGACTTTAAAATTAGTCTGATCTTTGCCTCATTTGCTTGTTTGATATTCTTGTATTAAAAGTGGAATACGATTAGAACATGAGGTTTTGCTGTAATTAAGTTGATTACAATTTTGATATAACCAGAGAGAAGAGCAGAAAGTAAGTGCAACAGACATAGATGGGTGTGATATACTGAAGTGAGGAGTGACATGATTTGGTCAAAACCCACCCTGTCCTAACCCTGCTGAAAATGCATCTATATTGAGGTTGAATGTCCTCCCCACCCCACCCCGGGAATAGAATGTAGCAATTCTAACAGTTCCAAAAACTAGGCTATACCTTGAAGACATTTTTTTTAAAGAAACGTTTGCCCTTCAACAAACAGACAAAACTGTTGGAAAGTTTTCAGCATAGAGGAGGCAGTGGAGGGTTTCTAGGCCAGGAAAGGGGTACAAGTGTGTCAAGAGATTGGGATCCTAACCACTGGTTAAGACCCCAATCCGCCTTGGGGACTTTATTTTGCATGGAATCAGCAGAGATCCAGCTAATATGTTTTCATTTATTTTAATGTCAGTTGAATCACACTTAAGATGGTTACTACTAAATATTCATAGTGTCATCAAATTATGTAAGCATTTTACAAGACGCAAAAGGTGGATTTTCTTATGGAAACATTGACTTCCCATTTTACTACCAAATGTCAACAGTCTCAAATACAGTTCATTTTGAAACTGTGCTGATCTCCACAACAAAATTGTACTTGCTGACCGGTCATCCTCAGCATACCAAAGGTAACTAAACGCGTCGCAATTCTGGGAAATTGCAAAGTGTGCTTGCGCCGACGCCGGTCGCGGCCGCCGGGACTCGAGGAATACGCCTGGAGGAATACCGCCACGGGCCGTGTGACATGCCATTCGAATTCGGTTGCCGATCGGATCCCGCGTTCGTGACACCGTTTTGATTGACACCGTTTTGATTTGAAGAAATAGGCCCCTCCCACTAAAGAAACAGGCCCCTCCCACAAATGTAGCAGGCCAATGACATCGTCAGGTCACTCCTGAGATCACTTGCTTTTCTTTTTGAGAGGATTGATCCCCCCCAAAATTATGTTTTTTTTTTATGGATCAAAGAGGAAATGCTTTTGGGGATTTGTTGAGTGAACCACCCTTGACATGTGATTCAAATTTGGGATTGACCGGACGTTTCGTTCGTGATTTTTGACATTTTTTGTAAAACGGGCCCTCCCCCTAAATTTGGAAGCCAATTATGGACGAACGGTAAGGACTATCAATATGCCGTTGGAGATGTCTATTGCATGGGTCCAGAGATCATGTGTACCGATTTTTGTGAAATTTGGACAAAATATGTGGGAGGAGGAGCTAAAAGTGTGTTTTGAAGAAAATTCAAAATGGCGGAAAATCTATCCAGACGGAAATGGGTGTGGCCTATATGGGGAGTTGCGTCATGACCCAAGGAATCCAGGGGAAAATATTTGTTTATTCTACGACCTACGGTTCAAGAGTTATAGGCCAAAAGGTAAAGTGGGCTGTTATAGCGCCACCATGAGGCCGGCTGGTGTAATTATTTTTAAAATAATTTTGCAATAAACTATAAACCTCCCCTCCAAGTCTTGTAACTCTAGCCCTTACGGTTTCTGAGAAAAAAAATACTTGAATGGGAGTTTTTTCATTTTCCCATTAAAGTCGATGGGGACATTTAATGCACTAATAAATCAATATCAATTAAACTATGTAACCAATGTATTAGCAAAATGGATAGCCATCGATTCCCGGTGAGACCGGTCCTTTTGACATATACAGTAGCACGAAATTGGAAAAAATAAACTGTGGGAGGAGTAGCGCGACAAAATAAAGTTTATCTAGAATAATAAAGTCGGAAGAGTACTATAGTCTGGTTGCCCTATTCGGGCAACCACACTAATTACCACAATACAGGAGGAGTAAGTGCTGTTTGTGTCATTGTGACTCTGGTCTAGACTCCACCACTACACCACCTACAACACATTTTTTCCCTCTCTTTCATAGCCAACATTATTTCTATTCAAGCCAGCCATCCCTGCTCACACTTGACCTTCCCTTCAAACTCAACCTGTGACCAGACATTGATGGAAATGACTCTGCCTTGAGCTTGACAGATGCAAGACTCTTGTGTGCCTCAAGGTTCCCCAATGGGTGCCATTGTTAACTCTCTGTCACTATCCTTTGAATACGGAATACATTTTTAGTAAAGTATTTCTGTGGGTTAACATAAATTCTATAGTATAATAATGATAATAATTATTAATATTTCTATTATTATTTTATTTTATCAAATTTGTCACTATAGCTAAAAAAAGTTTTACTCCCTAAATTATGTATTCGGTATTGTTAACCTCATAAAAGACAGTTTAGAAGAATTATAGTATATGGAGCTCCATGTTTTAGCTGATGTATGACATACTGTAAGTAGCTTATAATTTTCAAGAGGATCACAACTGAAGCAAATAATACGTGCCAAAAACGACTAATGTTTTATTATTGTCAAATATTAGATTAGCAGTGCCATAGAAACTTAATGTAGCGATGATGGAGCAGGTTTATCCAGAGTGTTTGTCTGACTTCCTCCAGGCAAGCAGTAATTAGCCGTAAGTGGTTCCATTTGTCTCAGCTTTAGCCACACAACCATACTGTAGCTGTGCATTGTGGCACTCAGTCATAATGGACTAATTAACAATCTAATCAAAGGAATGTGGTGCGTGTGTGTGTGTGTGTGTGTGTGTGTGTGTGTGTGTGTGTGTGTGTGTGTGTGTGTGTGTGTGTGTGTGTGTGTGTGTGTGTGTGTGTGTGTGTGTGTGTGTGTGTGTGTGTGTGTGTGTGTGTGTGTGTGTGTGTGTGTGTGTGTGCGTGCGTGCGTGCTTGTGTGTTTGTGCCTTTGTGCAAATGCGCAGGTAATCTAAGATAATATTTCACCTCTTCTCCTATCACTCCTTTCTCTCTCTATCTATATATCTGTTCTCCCGGACCCTGACTCATTTCACCAGTTGAAAAATAGTCTAAAAGATGACCTATGCTTGGACCAGGGACCAGACAGTGACAACGTCCCCATCATGTACCTCTGTCATGGTATGACACCCCAGGTCAGTGTTCTCTGTTCTGTTCTGTTTCACTTTGGTGTTGTTTTTGTTTTTTTTGTGTTTAGTATTTCCTCATTATTGCTGTGTGCTGCTGAATGCACCCAGAGCAAACACTGTTCTACTTTCAACCCCATGTTGCTGAGCTGGTTCGGTTGAAGCCACACTCCCATGGCGAGTCGCTTTGAGAGGCGGGGGAACAAAATAAGTCATCAATCATTGATCGTGAGGAGTCTCTTTAAAAAGACTAAGATCCTTAGAGTCAGACCAATCGCATTATTTAAAATGAAGGAAAGGTATAGGGGATACACACATACAATATTGGAAGACATGGAAATATGACAGAGTAAAACCGAGTTCTTGTGAGATAATATCTTGACTCTGACCGTGACTCATCCGCCTAATCCCAGCTTTAAACTACTATCCACCAGAGCAGTTCATGAATCTGTTCCAACAGGTTTAGAGGGAATGCCACTTGGCCCTTCCTATCACACTGAACATAGTATTAGTTATTATATCTAGAAAGGATTCCACACTGTAAAATGAATGTTGTACCCTTATGGGTCCATTTTACACTCAAGAGTTAAAGGTGCTGAAATTACCATTTTTGGTAAACGTTTTTTAAATATATTTTCTAAAGGGTTAAAGCTGTATATTCTCATAATAATCATTGCTATAGAGAATTTGTTCAGTAACAGGGGAGCCTCATTTCTCCGCATTTTTTGTAAACAGAAAATACATTTTAAGCGAATCCATTTATCACCTTAAATGTTATATTGTTTGTTTGAATTCTGTTTGCTCATGTATTTGTTTCATCACTTCCAATTTCAGTTGTTTATCCTGTATCTTGTGTGAGTTCGCTCTCCTGATTGGATGAAATTGATATCCTGACCTGAAAATGTATTTGCTGGGATGGGGAGACAAACACTACTATAGCAATCATTACTATCGGAATATAGAGCTATTTAACACTTACTTAAATGTGTGTGTGTGTGTGTGTGTGTGTGTGTGTGTGTGTGTGTGTGTGTGTGTGTGTGTATGTGTATGTGTGTGTGTGTGTGTGTGTGTGTGTGTGTGTGTGTGTGTGTGTGTGTGTGTGTGTGTGTGTGTGTGTGTGTGTGTGTGTGTGTGCGCGCGCGCGCGCGTGCATTTAGTGGAGCCACTGAAACTTTTTGTATTCAACAAGGGACTATTACTGTGTATTTGCACTTTGTAATGTTCTGTAGCTCAGTGAATTAATAATTCATTTTTGACCGTCTACACTGCTTACTGCATATTCACACTGCCATAAAAATAGACATAGCACATAGAGGAAGACAAGACTACTAGACTAAATCCAAGCAAAGAGTTTTTTGATGCCTCACCTCTATTGTAAGTAAAGTTAATAGCTTTGGCCGTTGCCTTGCCATTCAAAACACCCAGCCAGTCTATTTGAGTCATACTCAATACAATATTGCTTCCAAAAATGGCTGCGTTAGCATTTGTCATTGCCTCCCCTGTCTTTTCCATTTCCATTTTTCTTTCCTGGAGATGGCATATTCAGCAGTCACTAATAAATAAATGGATTTGTAATCAACTTTTTTTTAATCTCCCACAGTTTTTATTCAGAAATGTTTTCCTAGAATCATTGAGGCCTCTTCCATTGTAAAGGAATGGGTTTCCCTGAGCGTGTCCTCACATAATCTTGTATGCTGTTGAGGGGCTTAATCCCGGGTGTATTGTGAACTGATTTCACTTATAATGGGATAACTTGAGAAACTATAGGTTATGAATGTAACCGCGGTTCTACGAATCACGAGTGAGACTCACTTGTGGGTAACAGTGCCCGCTGGCGCTTGTGAGATCATTTTTTCTAATTGGCTGGCATTGAGTCGCGTGGCCACGACACGATGATGTCACCTCCCCCCTCTTGTGTATGGGGTTTATTTGGATTGTTTATTTTGCCTGTTCCCTCTGCAACATACCTGGCTGCATCGGGTACATGCAGGGAACAACAGGGGCACAAACATTGTGAACATAAATTTGGCTGGCTCGTCTCCTCTTTGGCAGGCTGCAGGTGGACATGTCCTCTGCCTGGATTGCCAGAAAAACTCTTAATGAGCCCAAATGGAGAGTGGTGGAGGGGGACCAGGCACTCCCAACTCAGTCCCCAACTGCTGTGCTGGCCACTTCTTCCTCCGCTAGGTCCTTTTGGTGGCTGCAGTTGGGGCAGGGGCCGCTCCTCGGTTGGGGGAGGGGGAGGGAGTCTTCATTTTGGGCCTTGGGCCCTCCTGCGGTCCTCTGGCTGTCCCTGAAGCTGACGCTGCTGCAGCAGGTTGCTGTACTGGCCTCTTCGGAATCTCTATGACTGCAGTTAGTTATTGAAATGTTGACTTGATGATTGGTCACAACTGTCCGTGTTACAGTGCAAACAGTCTACCCTGTATTTACTACTGTACATGCTACAACGTTAAATGTTGAAATGAGGATTAGGAAAAACGGCTGTCATGTTTTTAATATTACACCAGGAGACAAACAATTATATTTTGTGCCATGGATAAGGGAGCTGTTTGGTTTAGAACTATGGTCAGAGCTCACCTGTCCAGCACTACTCAGCACCATGGATAGTTCACAGTTCATGTGGTTTAGAACCATGGACAGCGCTTGCCTGTCCAGCATTACTCAGCGCCATGGACAGCTTATAGTTCATGTGGTTTAGAACCATGGACAGAGCTCACCTGTCAAGCACTACTCAGCACCATGGATAGTTCTACTCTGCTCAAACCTACCGTGTGTGTGTGTGTGTGTGTGTGTGTGTGTGTGTGTGTGTGTGTGTGTGTGTGTGTGTGTGTGTGTGTGTGTGTGTGTGTGTGTGTGTGTGTGTGTGTGTGTGTGTGTGTGTGCGCACATTCGCACACACGAAATGTTGAACATGTTGCTGTTTCTGTAGCTCGCACATCTCCAAAATGTTAAATACATTATAGCTGAGTGTTTGAAAGTGATCCAATTTTAACAGCAGCTTGCATCCTTAATGTTGCATTTACTGCCACCTACTGGTCGTTAAGTGTACAGGTTTCATTGGTGCACGCATGCACAGTAGGGCCGTCCCCCACTGCGGCAAAATGTCTGTTTTAATAAAAAATGTAAACATAATTATGACAGTTTGGAGACAATTGCACTACTGGTGTGCTGTGAGTAGGCGAAGGACGCATTACGAATTATAAGTGTAAGATGGACCAGTTTCTATACTTCTGACAGGCGCCAGAGGGCACAGTTACCCGTACATGATTGATCTCACCTTGATGATGTAAAACTGTTTGCAAACTTTTTTCATGAGCTCCTATGTGACATACTGTAGCTTAGCAGTTAGTTACATAAGTAGCATGCAAAGCTACAGCTTTACAATTGAGACAACAATGCCTGCCCATTTGTTATCTGCAGTTATTTGCAGTTTCTATGAAGCTCATGAAAACAATTATAACACATGTATTAATCACCGTCACCACAAGAACATGAAAGAAATCATTTGCACCTAGGCTCACAGTGGCTGCTTTGGGCTTTGAGCTAGAAGAAAAACAAATAATACTCCATTGGGTCCAATTCGCTTAACACATTTTCTTTGACTTTGTGAACAATAAATCATATTTTTGTTGCCAACATGTTCCCTACAGAGGAACACAGAACACAGGTTATTAATCAAAATATGTGCAACATATTATTTATCTTTATTTTGAAATACACAGAGTGGAAGGCAAATGCTTAACGTCTGACGTGACACAGGTTTTGTAGATTATTTAAACTGGCTTGATAGAGCTCCTGCTGTGAGTGTTCATAGATGACACTTTACCGTAGTGGTAGGCTACTGCTCCATGCTCGATAGCTGTCATTATGCCAGTGCACACTTCACTGCTCTCTCTCTCTCTCTCTCTCTCTCTCTCTCTCTCTCTCTCTCTCTCTCTCTCTGTCTCTCACCCCCCCACACACACACACACACACACACACACACACACACACACACACACACACACACACACACACACAGCTGGCAGGCATACGCTGAAAGGAGATGTTTTCAACCCCTGATTATACAGTTGTAGCTCCTATTAAAATGTATTTGAATATGGCATGTCTGCCTCCATTTCTCTCTCATACACATTCATTGTTTCACGCTCTGCATCTTTGTACTTTGCCGATCGTCAGGACTCTAAACTCTGAATATATATTGTTGTGTTAATCTAACATTGAAACATAATTGAGGTCCGTGGCCTGTTATCAGTGTGCACAAAAGATCTGACACTGATCAGCATATGTAACGGGAAGGGACACTATAGCCAAACATCTTAAGTACTAGTCTAAAGGGGAATTACCCCTTTGGCGGGGTAAATATTAGGACTTTGGACTTCAGACAGAGGCTCTGAGCGACTCTGCTACATCTGCAGACAGACATACACATTCATAAAGTTTTAAATCCTCTCTCTCTCATAGAGTTATATGTAAACGAGAGTACGGACGACCCTACCCCCACCTATTCATTTCAATGAAGCTGCTCCCCCAGCACATAAAGCATGCGGAAGGACTCTCTGCTTTGATTGATTGATTGAATACTTTATTAGTCAGAAAGGTAAACAGCACGAGCTACAGTCAGACATTAAGGCTAAAAGGATAACACAAAAAATCCTGGGGACTTTTTTCCATTGTGGTCCTATGTATTCAATTCATCAAAATAACACAATAATACATGTCATCAATAAAACACTACAAAACACTATATGTACAAATGAGAAAAGGGATTGACACCTGAATTGACACCAGCATTGGTGTCAATAGAACAGGCACACTAGGGTTTCAGACCATAGAAGCATGCGCAGTAGCGTTTTAAATGCAATACCAGATTTGATCACCGGGACACGGCAGCTTCAATAATCCCTGCGGTCCTAGGGGCTTGCTCTCGATGGAGAGAGGTAATTGCAACTGTAGCACCCGTGATTCAAACCGGGCAAGAGGGACTCCCTGCTTGGCCTGGGGAGATATTGAGCTTATGAGCTTCAACCAGTACGCAGACCACCTCCAACCACTGCAGATGTGCTCGTTATACGTTCTGTGTTCTGCATTACAGATTTAACTGAGGATTAGTTGCGTGCTGTTGTCGTGCACCGAAAATAGTAGATCCACAAGCTCAAAAAGCGACGCAGCGTGACACGTTGTGAGCTTGTAGATCAGCTATATTTCGGTGCACAACATGATGCGCAACCAAGTACAACTCATGTGTGACATATAGTTCTTGCACTCATGGAGGTGCAGCTTCTCAAGATCCTTCCATTGTTCACATCAAAAGCTTTATCCTTCTTACAGTATTCTCTTCAGTGTAGTGTCTTCAATTAATGCTTCATTGCTCTCTGTTCTTTATTCCTTATTCATGGAAGGTCTTTTGTACCGTTGTTCCCTAGGCCTGTTATCCGTATCCTTTTATTGTGGTTCCGCCATCGCCTTAGATTAACTCTGAACACTCCTATTTTAATAGAATCATTCCACTGGGATGTAGACCTATGTATGTGCGACTGTACGTGTGAGCACACACACTCGCGCGCGCGCGTGTGTGTGTGTGTGTGTGTGTGTGTGTGTGTGTGTGTGTGTGAGTTTGTGCGTGCGTGCGTGTGCGTGAGAGAGAGAGAGAGAGTCCAGAGGGAGTGTGCATGGCTGTGAATACTTGATGAATTGTTGAATGTCGCCAATGCATAATGTACGTCAGTTTCCTTTTCAGTCACTTGTCTGAGACAAGGGAGGGATGCACAGGAAGGTGAGAGGGACAGAGAGGGAGAGAAAGAACTGACATGCCAAGAGAGAAGATGAGAGACAGAGCAAAGTGAGCAGCTCAGTGAAAGTGAGACTGCACACTGTTCTCTGTGTGGAATATTCCTTATGGACAAAATTGTACTCTTATGTACCTGTACACAGTAAAGAAACTTTGAATCTTTATATGGGTTCATTTTTACACTGCCAGAGTTAAATTGAGGATTTTGTGTGTGAGACAGAATGACATACAGACATACAGAGAGGCTCACAGTGGGTGGAATTTAAATAAATCTGCTCTGGAAAATGTGGGGACGTCTATGAATAAATCAGTAAGTAACCACTGTTTTGTGAGGTATGATGACCACACACTCATCATCTCAGTCTGACAATAAACTTATATTAATTAAATAAAAAAGATTAAGTGTGGCTGCTGATGCAGGGTGTGGTTCAAGGTTAACATCTGAGACATGAATAACAGCATTTGTTCAGACAACTCAATAAAGGTGAGAAGTGGCTCTTGGAATGTAGCCAGTAATAGAAACGTGATCTCTGTCTCGGTACCGGTTTAGGATCGCTCACAGAGGTTGGTTTGCAGCTAGATCAGTCTGAAAATTAGACCTTTTGTGGTTATTTGTTTATTTATTCATGCATGTGCAATACACCACATGCACACATACTGTACAAGCATGCATGTGCACAAACATACACACACACAATATACCTGATTTATACTTGGTTGCGTGCCGGTGTCGCACACTGAAAGTAGACGATTTACACGCTCACAGCGCATCGAGCTGTGACGCGTTGTGAGCTTGTAGATCGGCTATTTTAAGTATGCTACACCCATGCGCAACAAGGTATAACTCAGACTATACAATGGAGGCAAATTATGAGGATATTGAAGCTGCTTGAAGTCTTGGGTTGTGCACCAGGAATTGATGCGTGTGAAAAAGTAGAAGAAAAGATGTAGGCTTTGTAAATAGAAACCAAGTTGCAGAACAACATTAATCAAAGATTACATTTAGAAATGCAGCCTTGCCACAATTGGGAAAAAGAAAACACTTTTTTCCCCCCAACAATTACTTTTTTCACCTTTAAATGTACTTTAGAAGACATTGATTTATGATTTTGTGGAAGGATGCAGACTGTAAATGATTAATTCTAAAGTTATTTCACTAGGGTGTTGTTTTGATGCAAGGAAATCTCAGACCAATTACTGGACCTTTAAAAACTTTTGACAAATTGATCGCACTAGTGTGTGTGTGTGTGTGTGTGTGTGTGTGTGTGTGTGTGTGTGTGTGTGTGTGTGTGTGTGTGTGTGTGTGTGTGTGTGTGTGTGTGTGTGTGTGTGTGTGTGTGTGTGTGTGTGTGTGTGTGTGTGTGTGTGTGTGTGTGTTCGCACGCACGCGCGCGCATGAGAGAGAGAGAAGTTAAGAAACAAAATATAGCTGCAAGCAGCGATAATATGGGGCCAGGAGAGAGAAAGAGAAATGATAATTCCTTTAACAGGTCAGTTCATGAAAGTCCTTGCGGTCTTGTTTCCAATGAGGGCCTGTGAGCAATTAGGGGTTAAGAGTCATGGAAACGGAATAGATTGAGTCATGTTTTTTGCAATTCAACTTAAATGAGTCTGCATCAAGTGAGGCTTGAACCGGCAACCTTGCGATCGTGAGGCACTCTTACGTAGCTGCAACACTACCTATAGTGCTATAGCTTTGTCCAGGCTGATATTGTCTGTTGAGGATCACAAACTCTTGCCTTCTGTCATGACCCAAGCCCCTGTTTCACTAACACAAAGATCACTTGTTCACAAACCATTACCAATGAAGAAATTGTACATCTCCTCAGAACCAAAACTAGTGAAAGTAGCCGATCTACAAGCTCACAAACCATTAAAAGTTGTCAGATTGTACATCGGCTATTTTCACAATGAAGTATGTTATACATTGAAAAAACATACTCTCATTGCTATCTGAAAAGTTGTGAGATTGTAGATCAGCTATTTTCACAATGAAGTATGTAAAAAACACTCAATTAAGTATTTCATGTTATCTTTAACAATTGCAAATGTATTCATTGATAGTCATGTTGTGTGAAATGCAACTTAGATGAAGTCTGCACCAAGTGAGGCTTGAACCTGTGACCCTGAGGTTGTGAGACATACACTTAAGCGGGACGCTATTGGACCAACAGACAAACCTCTGAAAAAAGAGATCACACTGATCATACAGTTTCACGCAAATAGCTGAAAATCCTGGGTTTAAGTGTTTTTCAAACTGCTCAAGATTGCGGACAATCTAAGGGCGGTGCTTACTGGTCAACGTGATAGATGTGTTCCTCATTAGTCAAGGCACATGTGTAAGCAGGTCTAATGGCTGTCGGCCAAACGAGGCATGACTTTTGCCTGTTTAAAGTTTCAATTTTCAAAAAATTGCTATAGCGCCCCCGTTTGACCAATTGGAGTAAGATTGGTTTCAGTGATATTTGGAATGGCCCTTTACATTTCTGCAAAGTTTCAAAGAATGGTAAGTCTGCATGTATGTGTTAGGGGCAGATGAATAATTGTCATAAAACTGCAATATTCATTGGCTCATTAAAGCTTCATTTTTTCACTTATGGAAGATATTTTGCAAACGTTTTTTTGGTATAGGTCCAAAGTTCACGTGTAAAAAGTTTCGTGCAGATTACTCAAAAATCCCAGGAGGAGATAGGTTTTAACTGTTTTTCATATAATTCAAAATGGTGGGAGATCTAAAGGTCAGAGGTCAAAAGTCAGAGTGTGAAAGTTGTTCAGCATGAGGAGACGCATGTGTGCATCAAAGTTTCATGGCTGTAGGTGAAACAGGGCATGAGTTGTACCTGTTCAAAGTTGTCATTTTCAACTGAGTGCTATAGCGCCACCTTTTGACGAAAGATTGTGAGATTTATTTTTTTATCGTTTTTCATGACCATCTATCATATGGCCGAGTTTCATAAAAAGCGTATGCACGGTTCAGCCAGAACTGGCAAAAACGGCGGAAGAAGAAGAAGAAACGGAATAATGCCAATAACAATATGGGTCCATGCTGGAAGCCTGGCCCCATAATTATGAGACATTTAAAACCTTTAACCTAAGGCTAAATTGATCTTTGTGTGTGTGTGTGTGTGTGTGTGTGTGTGTGTGTGTGTGTGTGTGTGTGTGTGTGTGTGTGTGTGTGTGTGTGTGTGTGTGTGTGTGTGTGTGTATAAACACACAGGTGTTTGTCTGACATGTCTCTGTGAGTCTGTTCATCACTGTCATCAGACCTCATTTATTGAGGCTATTTTCCTACCAGCCTGGTCTTACCCTTAAAATAACCCGATGCGTCATCAGGGACAGAACACTGAATATAGAAGATCCTCCCTGGTTAATTTTCTGGGTCATTAAAAGGCATTTGTTGTAAAAAAAAAAAGGAAAAAAAGGAACTAACCATTTCATCACAGTATGCTTCTTCAAGTTGACTGCATCAGTAAGCTTATTAAAACTGTAATCTTACTGTGACCTCTGTGTGTGTGTGTGTGTGTGTGTGTGTGTGTGTGTGTGTGTGTGTGTGTGTGTGTGTGTGTGTGTGTGTGTGTGTGTGTGTGTGTGTGTGTGTGTGTGTGTGTGTGTGTGTGTGTGTGTGTGTGCGTGGGTGTGTAGCCTGGGGCACGTGCACAAGTTGGTTGTGAGGGGCCTTCAAATGGCCGGCCTCCAAAAGTACGGCTAAACAATTAGCAAGGTACTGCTCAATATCAGCTATTAAAGGAAGCTGCTCAGTTTGGAGGAGGCGTTGTTTCCTTTACCCATGATTGTTGTCCGCTGTGCTTGACAAGTATGCCAACATTATTGTATGTAACAATGTTCTGCCTTATATGCACTTTGCAACTGGCTGTTTTCCCATTATCTGACTGCACTGGCAGTGTTTATGTCCTTTGTACAAGGCATTCTTGTACTTCTGTTTATGTGGACATAAATACATATTGTGTTCACTAAACGTGCTTACAATCATATTTGATCCTGAAGTGCTCATGCGAGTCTTTCCACGAGCATCGTTCACGGTTTATTATTATTCTTGTTAGCTGAATTTCTCAGTGTTCACACAAATCTCATCCGTGACCTCCCCATTCACTGTACTGTACTGTACTGTACACGTAGCTCTAGGACATTGTGGACTTCTCAAAGTTGTATAAAATATTTAAAGGTAGTCTACGTTGTTGCTACCAATAAATGTGGCTTTCCCCACCAGCTAAGAGATATATGTACAGTATGTTCACATTCATTGCAGTGGGGGGAGAGTCAGCTGAAATGTCTGCCATTGGCTCACCAAAACAGCTTTTGAGCTGTTACTGATCAACTTGTTAAAGCTCAGAGAGAGGAGACAAAGTCTGGCTGATTTGTTGGTTAGGGTGAATAGCGGCATGTACCTTTACTGTCGACACTTGAGTACATTTAATATCACTTAATTATGTTTGATATTTAGATATTTCTATTACTACTATTTCTTTTTAATTTCAGGTTTTTCTTCCTCTTCTTCGATCCTTCCTCAACACTGAATCTTCCTCTCTCTCTACCTCTCCATTACACACACTCTCTCTCTCTCTATCTCTCTCTCTCTCTCTCTCTCTCTCTCTCTCTCTCTCTCTCTCTCTCTCTCTCTCTCTCTCTCGCTGTCCCTCTCGCTCTCTCTCCCTTTCTCTCTCTCCCACTTTCTGTGCTCCCTTGTATAAGCCTCTTCATTATGTGTGGGAACAAGTTTTTCTCTTCTGTTATTGCACCTGTTGTGTGTGTGTGTGTGTGTGTGTGTGTGTGTGTGTGTGTGTGTGTGTGTGTGTGTGTGTGTGTGTGTGTGTGTGTGTGTGTGTGTGTGTGGGTGTGGGGGGGGGGGGGGGGGGGGAGAACAGGTGCTTGAGAGAAAAACACCAGTGATTAGCCTGTCTTATGGGCTCCCTAGCTGTCAGTAATAAGCTTTGCCCAGAACCTCAGCTGGAGCCAATTCATTGTCATACTGAAAACAAGGCATCCAGGTAACACTCAATGGTGCCAACTGCTGGTTCCCTCCACCAATTCTCTCTAATTATTAGTGACTGCCACTCACTTTCATGTCAGTGCTGGTTGGAGGGTGGCTACAGATAGGATGGCAAGCGTGGCCTTTAGCCCAGCCGTCTAGAGCAGACTACATATTGTTGATATTGGGCAGAAACCTTGCATCTCCATATTTCTATTTTTTTCATAAATGAATAGCCTATTTTATATTTCGTCCTATGACTGTGTCGCACAAAAGTAGCAAAAATAGCCGTATGTTTATTACATATAATGACATGCCCATTGACATTTAACCAAGGAAAAGTATTAAAAGTACAAGAGCTTGCGACTAAATAATATCTACATTGGATCCATTAGAACACAGGTTCTTTCTTCAAAAGTTAACGTTTCGGACATACAGTATGGGCTTACCGCCCGACAGTGATAGTGTATTTATAAATATGTACAGCATGTATGTCTGTCTGTATGTGTGTACTGTATGTATGTACAGCTCTAAATGGCGAGGATACACCAACGAAGATTAATTATTTGTCAAATCCGTAATTGTGATATTTCAGTGAATCTCCAATTACATTAAATAAGAATCATTTGATGAAAAGCCACTATAATTCTGTTTGTAGACATGCCATGTGGTATCTGTTTTGAGGTTAGCACACAGAGTTAAGGAATGTTATGTACTGTATGTGTGTACTGTATGTCTATGCATAGCTCATGCTGTTACATAAATGGCGTCACAAAACAGAAGGGCCTTTGGCTATGAAAGCCTGACATGTCTGGTGAGTAAGTCATTAAGTAAGTAGCCTTGGGAACCAAGGGTTCCTGAGACAGGCCACCCATAGGTCAGGAGCCTATCTCCTGTTTCTGCAGCGTGAGGCAGCTACCCCCTGGACATCACTCTAGTATGTCGTGCCTCCAATCCAACCCTTGATGCTGAGTGCCAAGCAGGGAGCCATTGGGTACCATTTAGTCTTTGGTATGACTCGACTGGGCATTGAACCCCGACCTCCCAATCTCAGGGTGGACAATCTAACTCCAAGGCCACTGAACCAGGTAAATGTCTGGTGAAGTAAAAGTGACACATTAGAAGAGTGTGAAATATGGGTTGCCAACCGTCCCGTATTAGCCGGGACGCCCCGTATTTGAGCCAAAAGGGGCGTGTCCCGTACGGGACTTTGTTTGTCCCGGACTCCGGTGTAAAGGGAAAAATAAAAAATATATTTCTGTTTGCGCACACTGCAGTGTGTCTGGCTGTGTGTTTGTGTGCTGTATGCGAAGGGCGCTAGGACCGCTCAGTTGACAGGGCAGGCACAGTGCTCGCACGCGTGCGTGTGTGTGTGTGTGTGTGTGAGATTTTCTCCGGTGGGCGCGGCATCATTGTTTGTGTGGCATGTCAGCCTGTTCCCAACCCAGCCTGTTCCCAACCCTCAGCCTGTTCCCAATGCCTCGCGTGCGAGGGATTTTTTGTGTCCCGTTTCGATTTTTTGTGTCCCGTTTCTCCAGTTCTGGATGTTGGCAACCCTAGTTGTTGTTAAAAATCTATGCATGTGTAAAGAAAAACTATTCCAGCAAAACTCCTAGTTACACCAACATTGTTCTTGTGAAGTACTTTTGTTGTTATTGGTGAAGTATTTATAAAGATCGCTGAATGATGTGAATGATATGATAAGGCCACATGGGGAGTACTAGCCGGTCACCACTATGCATACAAGCAGCCAACATGTTTAGTGGGGCGTCACCACTTAACACCGCATTGTGATTTGGGTGGCTTCATTCAGAAACTGCATACATACGTACTAATCGAAATTACAATATAGTAACAAAAATATATATAGTAGCCAATCCACACATTTAGTCATTTTGATGCCTGGTTGAAGGAGATGAGACCTTTTACACAGGAGTGTGTGTGTGTGTGTGTGTGTGTGTGTGTGTGTGTGTGTGTGCGTGTGCGTGTGCGTGTGCGTGCGTGCGTGCGTGCGTGCGTGCGTGCGTGCGTGCGTGCGTGCGTGAGCGCAATATATACAGTATATATATATATATACTGTATATATGCATTCCTTAACTCTGTGTGCTAACCTCAAAACAGATACAGTACCACATGGCATGGCTTTGTTGGTGTATCCTCGACATTTACAGCTGTACATACATACAGTACACACATACTGTACAGACATCCATGCTTTACATATTTATAAATACGCTATCACTGTCCGGCGGAAAGCCCATACTGTATGTCCGAAACGTTTACTTTTCAAGAAAGAACCTGTGTTCTAATGGATCCAATGTAGTCTCTGTAAAGAGAATCAGCATCAGCTTTATTGTCACATCACAGGTTTACAGGTAGAAAGAAATGGATGAAAATATTTCTTGTTTTTTGCACAGGCTCCATCATTTGCAGTTTTCAGAAAAGGAGAGGAAGAATAGAGGTAGAAGGAAAAGCAAGGACACAAAACAGGATAGAAACAGTAACAGGTCAAGTAATCATATATCCTAATATGAGTAGAGTGAAGACATACAGTATCTATCTTTTATATACAATTTGAATCCTGCGCCATGTCGGTTGTCTGTAACGTTGTATGTAGCCAGTGTGACGTCATATGACATCACGGTCGTGACATCACGATGAGACACGCCAGTGTGACGTAATCTCACGACAGCATGACATCACGTCCTACCTATAAATAGGTAGGATGCACCAGTTCGACGGCTTCCATCCTCAACACAACCCACGCCGACGACCCTTTACACAAATAAACTGCTAACTTCATCTCCTGCGATTTCAACTATCTTTTCACATTGTACACCACTGCACACTCCCCACAGGTCTGCCATACCAGGTCTGAGTAATCACAAAGTGGGTTTTGGTCATTGGAGAGGTGATGCACGTCACCTCTTTCTGAAGTGGGTACTTTCAAAGCCTGCCGTGGATTTAGGAGAGCACAAAACTCTCTCTCACACTGTGAGGTGCCTGTAAGGTGGCACTGCAAAGTGAACGACGCGTCACGCTAGACGTACGCGGCCCGAACTTCTAGTAGTATACATATGGAATATATAGTAGCAGGTATGTACTTGAGGCTAAAAATAGCAGCGTGGCAATTTTGCATAACTTAACTTAACAATGATCTGGCTGACTGGCTCAAATCAAAATGTCTGTTAAAAATCACATCAAATTTCTGAAAAGGTGAGTGCCAGTTAGAGCAATAACCACGTGGTCCTTCTGAGTTGCGAGGACCCAGGTTCAAATCCGAAATTGTCTCACGTGTCTTCCCTCTTTCTTTGCCATCGATTTCTTCTCTCTATACACTCTCCTATCTAATAAAGTAATAGCTGTAGAAAAACGCTGAAAAGCAGGCTTTTACAAATGTGTACATCTGTCAAGAGAGATTGCTATCTCTCTGACATGGCATTGATACTAATCCTTCTATTAGGGGTTTTAAGGAGCCGTGACAGGAAGGGAGATAGCATTAAGCAGCTCTGTTGGGAGCTAAGCCTCAATCTATTGACAGATGTGAGTAAAACAGCTGCTATTAGCACACAGGCACATACACAAAGGATGATGCACATAAACACATGTACTTGTGCACCCTTATAGACACACCCATGCATGCGCGCGCACGCACGCACGCACGCACGCACGCACGCACGCACACACACACACACAAGCACTCCAAAATAACACTCAAATGCACATAAATGGGCACTGTAAAAGCCCTTTACTTTGCTGGTCCATTTGGGTCCAGTTTCACACTCTCAGGTTTAAATATACACTGAGGATTGTGTGAGTTCACATTTACTGTATTTCTGCTACTGTCTCTGAGACTGTTTTTAACCCATTAAAACTGGGAAAGCATCTGTGTCATTTGATTTTAGATTTTTGCGTTGGCTATTCAAAAATAGCAGATCTACAAGCTCAACGCGCGTCACTTCGTGCCGCGCTGCGAGCTTGTACATCTGCTATTTTTTTACATGTTTGAAAAATCTTGAAAGTGTTTGAACTACTGATTTAGAAGGCATTTGTGGAATCGGCCTCGGGCCTAAATCGGTTAAACAACAGCAGCTTAGAGGCTGTCTGGCTGCTCGACACTGTGATAATGGCTTTCTATCTAAAAATGTCCTGCTGCACAGAGATGGTCACATTGTCATCCATTACTTCCTATGAGCTCACACTCTCTTCTCCACATGCACAGACACTCACAACCACAAAGTAGTTTGTGGGGCTATTTCGGTTAGAGGAAATGGAGAAACAGCATGTACCCACACATTAGCAGAAATGTACATGCACACATGCATGTACACACCTACAAGAATTGTTCTCACCAAGGGACCATAAGCCCCTAAGATTAGCATTTTATGCATACACACACGCACGCGCGCGCACGCACGCACACACGCACTCACACACACACACACACACACACACACTCTACTAGTCTTTACAGTATGTGTAGCATTATTCTGTCCTCGGTACTACCTTGGATACTGTTGAGGAGGTGACCAAAACCTGAAGACTAAACTGATGAAGACTAAACTGTTGGCCATCATGGACAATATTCCCTCTCCCCCCTACTTGACACTGTGGCAGGGCAGAGAAGCTCCTTAAGCAATAGACCGTTACACCCACGTTGCGAGATGGAGTGCTATTGGAGCTCTTTTCTGCCTGCAGCAATACTGTAGAACTCCTCCTCTGGTTGGCTTGATCAGGCTGATTCGGATGGGGATGTTGAATTCAAGCCATTGGACTTAATGTTTGGTCTGTCGTTTTTAATATTGTAGGTTGACTATACTTTACACACACCTATTTGCCTATTTTAGATTTGGGACACAAACTCAACTTTAAAAAAAAATTATAATGTGTTTTATTGATGTCTTTATGAGAACTGCTGTAACACCTTAAGTTCCCCCCAGTGATGAATAAAGCACCTACATACCTAACTACCTACCTACCTACCTACCTACCTACCTACCTACCTACCTACCTATTCTTTTAGCACTTCTGTTTTTGGATGTTATTTGTAACAAATTTCCATGCTGAATATCTTATAGACTCCAGATGAACTGCCAATGTGGCTGACTCTTAGTTTATAACAGGGGTAGGCAACCTTAGGGACGGTGCCAACATTGGCACAGGGGAGGGTGATCACTGGCACACTGACATAAGTGAGAGAGAGGATTTTTATTTTAGAATATGTAGTAAATTAAATCCCCTCACAACTGTAATGCAAATTATATCCTGCACATAATTCTACATTCATTCGAAGTTTCGAACTCTATCTGGGGTGGGAGTCTGGGAGTTAGTTTGGGTAATTGTTGCTCTCAATCATTATATCCTGATTACATCCTCAAGAAAATAGTTCAAAAGAAGAAAAAATAAAGATTGTTATGCATAATGGACAATCAAAACCTGTTGGAAATATATTTTGGTGTGGTGTCATAATTAAACTTAGTGTTGATTTGGCATACTGACTTATCAAGAAAATAAAAACATGGCACTTCATGTCAAAAAGGTTGCCGACCCCTGGTTTATAATATACTTATTCAGCCCCAATTATAAAATGATCAGGAATTCAAAAGGAGTAAAAATATGGACAACTTAATTTTAGAACTGTCAGTGGCAGTTAAAGGACAATTTTGGACTAAGTTTTTCTTACCTTTTCTATGATGTTATGATATCTTAGGATGAATGGTACAGTAGAAAAATGTCATAACTCCATCCCGGGTCCGCCACAGCTTAAGATAGGCCTTGCGCTAGATCGCATATTTTAATTGCCTTTTTTTCCTTTTTTTTGTGATATCTGACGTTCATAGTGACAGAACACTATGCAACCAAAAAAAAAAAAAAAACTTAAGTCTCGCTAGACAAGATTTCAATCTCGAGATTTCAATCTCGTCTAGCGAGACCTCTGTTTTCTGTTTTTTTTTTTTTTTTTTTTTGACAGTGTTCTGTCACTATTCTCACAAAAAAAAAGCAATTAAAATATGTGATCTAACGCAAGGCCTATCCGCGCTTTAAGCTGTGGCGAACCCAGGATGGAGTTATGAAAATGTTCTACTGTACCATTCATTCTAAGATATCATAACATCATAGAAAAGGTAAGAAAAACTTAGTCCAAAACTCTTCCTTAGGCAGTTAAGGCAGGTAAGCTACTTTCTCTTCCAGAATGGACTTTTGTAGTTATTGTGATGAGCTGTAGTACAATTTTCACACCTCGTCTCAAGACTAAATTATCATTGTGCAAGAATATAATTTATCTGGAAATATACCCTACATACTTTTATCACCCATATCGCTTTGTTATTTGGAATATGAAATGTGGTTTAACATTATAAATGAGCATGGCAAAGATTCTATAAATGAGACTTTGGCTGACATTCTGAAGATTAAGTGGAGCCAGCAAATTGAAAATGGAAAGAAAATCTCTTGAATAAGTGAGAAATTTACATTAAAAACAGTTTGCAGTCAGGTTGCCGACTTATAGCTGTAGCAGCACTTCCACAGGCAGAGAAAGGGAAGTCCAAGTATTAAAATGTCTTCATCTTGTAATTTGCCACGGTTCGTTTTTCCTAAACCATCTCTCCATCTTCCTTCATCTCTTGCTCGGCATCATCCACTTCCCTTCCTCTTCCCTCCTGGTTTTCTTTTTAATCTTCAGATGCAGATTCCAGTCCCTATTTATTTCATTCGAGAGATAAAGCCTAGAATGCAGAATTATGGCAAATTCTGCAGCTGAGGCATAAAACGATATGCTCTCAAAATAAGAGAAAATTAGAACTCGGTCACAAAATAACTTACAATGTAATTAAAAAGAGGGTGAAACGCTCAACAAAAATAAGCAAATGAGAGCAAACTGAAATAATATCTACATTAAAGGGTGAGTTGTACTCATTTGTGTGTTGGTGTTGCGCACCAAAAATAGCCGATTTACAAGCAAACAGCACGTCACAGTGCAACGTGTTGTGAGCTTGCAGATCACACTAAAGGCTAAAAGCCTAAATTGTAGGTTGGCTGTTTTTGTTTCAGGACGCCGGTTTCATGCAACTAATAATACTTAGTACTTTTTAGGCACCAGTTTAGTACCACTTACACACCACTCTACCCATTGTAGTGGAAACCGTCGCTGTGGTGGGCGGTGTGGGGTGGGGCTAGGTAAGTCCTATGCATATGGAAAGGCGCCTTTATTTAGTGTAGCAGGGCTTTCATACTGTTACTCACTCTGTGTTGTTTCTCTGTGCAGAATGTCTACTTCACCAGCTCCCAGCAGCTCCATCTGGGAGTGCTGAGTCCAACCATTGATGATGATGACAATAAGTGTCTGGTGGATGTAAACAGCCGACCCAGGCTGCTGGAGTGCAGCTATGCGGCTAACAAGCACATGAAACTCACCTGGACTTTCACTCAGGTAATGCATACAGGAAATGCACCTATGAATATCACTCACATACAGTAGATAAATTGCACAGGTAAAGTATTAGCGCTAAACATTAGAGCTGTGGTTCTCAAACTTTTTAATTTCAAGGACCCCCATAACTCTGAGAGGGTACAAATGCCCCATTCCATTTGTACACTCTCAGAGTTACAGATCTATAAGGGTCCTTTTGGAACCCCTTCAAAGAGCCCTGAATTACTTCCAAAGAGTTGGACCTGTTCCCAAATGGAGCGATGGCTTAGTTACCCGAACCTGATATGCATAAATGTTTTTATTTTTACACAGAGTCCCGGGCCGAAAGGGACCCGGGTCCTAATGGAACCTAACCGGTCTATAGGCCCAATCCAACTAGACCTGACATAAAGAGAGATTCTAGGGAAAGCATGCAACAAGCTGTAACCTTGCTAATACAGATGTAATTCCAAAATATGTTATTTTGTTTCAATTCATATTTTGTTTGTAGAAATAATTACATAATTACATTTTCTGCAAAGCTTCATAAAATAATGTTCATTGATTTGATTAGGCAAAAATGTAAAACAGTTACATTTAAAATACTTTGTCTTAAAGGTCTGTTCAAAAAGGTCCTTGCGGTCTTGTTTCCATTGAGGTCCTTGGTATTCAATTCATAGTCATATATAGTGGCACCAACCGTTCAAATATCATCACAAAAAAAACAGGAAAAAAAGAATATCACTATTATGTACAAACAGAAACAAAAGCAACAAATATATTATAATAATACAGTATGTACAAACAATGGGGGGGGGGAATGAGGGTCAAAGCAATAATTACACTATATGTACAGCAATGGGGGAGTGGGAGTGAAGGCAGAAAGAAAAGGGGGGGGGGTGTTTATCTAACGGGAAAAATGTTTTTTTGCCTCCTGAAAGGTGAATTTTCAGGACTGATTTAAAGTAGCCCAGCGAACTGCATTAGACTTAGCGTTAGACTATTCCAAACCTGGGTGGCAGTGCTGTAGAAGGAGAATTTGCCCATGTTTGTTTTATGGGTGGTTGGTACCAGATTGTTGTTAGCACTCCCTTTAATTTTGTGACTGTGGGTGTCGCTAACTTTTTGGAGGTATTTAGTTAGATATGCAAGTATTGGAGGCATTTCGGGCAAATTAGCATTTACAATTTTGAAGACGAATGCCATTTTTGTTGTTTAATCCTGTCTTCTACCCTGGCAAAATGAGTGGGAGAAAGGTGGGTCATTGGCCCTTGTCCGAGAAGTAGTCCAATCAGTTTGTTTTGGGAGGTTTGAAGCTTTGTCTTCAGTGACATTGAGGTGTTGGTGTACCATGAGGTGCAAGCATAGTCAAAGAGGGGCTGAATCAGGGCCGCTGAAAGGGTCCTGAGGGCATTCTTGTTGACAAAAGAGGAAACTCTGCCCATAAATCTGGTTCTCTGGTTTACTCTTTTAATCACCTTTGTTGTCATGCTTTCACCTGTCATCTCACCGAAAAAGATTTTCACAATGAAAAAACAGGTTTAAGTTAAATGTGTCAAATTTGTAAACTGAATATGGAATCTACAATTGTTGTATTGCCGTTGTCTCCCTCTCCCAATGGAGAGAGGCAATTGCAGCATTGTCTGAACTACAGCAAAGATGGCAGATCTAGAGCCTACTATGGCAGTATTTGGCAACTTTATTGCCATTGTCAACCAATTGTCCCACCCTGAGCAAACAACTCCCCCTTAACTGTAAGAAACGCCGGGCAGACGCAGGCTCTAGAGTGGGTGGCATCTACCTCGGACGTGTCAGGGTGGTAGGGGGGGACACTGTAATTGTTGATCTCATACGTACATGCAGAAGCACACCCGACAAGCACCAGAGACTCACATAGACCGTTATTCATCGGGGACACAAAAACTTGGGGCACAGCACATGTGATATTAGGGCACAGCACATGTGATCTTAGAGCACAGCGCATGTGATCTTAGAGCACAGCACATGTGATCTTAGAGCACAGCACATGTGATCTTAGAGCACAGCGCATGTGATCTTAGAGCAAAGTGGGGCACACTGTACATGTGTATTGATATCTAGAGTTCCCTTGTGCAATCTCCCACGGGGAAAAAAAGAAGAAAAAAACCTACATCCTTTGAATTATGTACTCTGGAACAGCCTATCCCAGGCTTTATTCTTCCTACACCTGCACCTCCAACTGGTACTGCATACTCTGTATGTGGCAGTAATTTGCCTGGTGCTTTTTGGACTGTTCAAGTGCTAAAGAGCCCTGCTTTCATTTAAATAGATAGCTGAACATCTCCATTTAAATTCTGACTCTAGACGTCACCTCATCTCAAATTGTTAGGGTGTGGATTAGTATTTCACTATACCAAGTTTATTTATGCAATAGGATTTTATAAGTTCCCATCTGCTTTTGCTGGCTAATGAGCATTCAACATGTCCACAGCCTCTGACTTTTAACAACCGTCTGTATTATTTTTACTCTTCAGCTATGACATTTTGCACTAAAGAAGCCAAGATAAGTACTGTAGATGAAGCAGGATAATTAGTATGAATAAGGCAGATTGTACGCCCTTGGCAGCTCTCCTGGATGTGTATTTGTGTGTATGAGTGTGCTTGAGTGCATGTAGCTCTCTCTCTCTCTCTCTCTCTCTCTCTCTCTCTCTCTCTCTCTCTCTCTCTCTCTCTCTATCCTCTTCCATCTGTACCTCAGAGAACAATAGCTCTCTCTCCTGTGACCCCTCAGTCTCCTCTATAGCCTTTGCTGCCACTGGGTACACTCACAATACATCTCTCTAATTAGCTTTGATCAGATTCAGAAAATGCTCTTCCATCTTATTTCAGTGTCCCTGTCAGAAGTTAGAAAACTGAGATATATTATGCATAGCCCTATGGCGCTCCAAAATGAGAAGTCACCTCCCATCCACTTACTTGAGCAGATGACATTTAAAATATGCATAAGGAATTAATAGAAGGAAGTATTGGGGTGAAAAAAAGGATTTACTTAACCGCTTTCAACCTGGTGTAAATAAAATTCAATAAAAAACAGTGTTCCTGTGGTGGGTTGTCCCTTTCAATTAGGTCCACTTTTTTAGTCCGTTGGAGCTGGTTGTGCCGTTTTTGCTGCTGTGTGTGATAAACATTAATGTCACTGCTCTAAAGCTATAGGGCTGAATGTTCTGGACCACAATGGAAAGTGGATGTTAACTGATGCAGTGGTGGAAAAAGTACTCACATTTCTTACTTAAGTATACGGCAATTTGGAAACACTCTGTTACAAGTAAAAGACTGTTAATAAAAATGTACAGTACTTGAGTACATTTACAGAAGTATTGGCATCAAAATATACTTAAAGTATGTCAAAAATGTATTTTAGACATATTTTCAAATAGCCAAAAATGTAAATAGGGCTGAAGTGGTTAATGTATGTTTTGTAATAATAATACAAATCTACAAAGTAACTAATAGGTCACACAATGCGTCACGACACATTGTGAGCATGTAGATCATTTTTGGAGAAGAGGTTTGGTGTAGACGGGGAAAAAAGCTGTCCACTACAGTTGCAAGTTCTCATGTCAGTTTCACTAAGACTAGAGGGTTTAAGTGGTTAACAAAGGACTCATGGACTCTTTCATAGCTCATTGAAACGTTATCATGATGACATCTACTGTATATATAAAAAATGTTATCATGTGTTATTGGTTGCGTTGACTACTGTTACGAACCAAATTGCCTTCTCTCTAGCTGTGTGTCTCTTTTCATTACCTCATTTTAAAATTGTTCAAATGGAGTTTGATGCCACTTTTATGGGATTTTGCAAGTAATATAGTTGTTTGACAACTTTTATTTGGCATTAGTAAATACAAGTAAACATTTACAGAGTGATAACACGTTATAAATTCTATTTGGCATGGATATGAATACCGGTGTGCCTTGAAATCTTGCCCTTTGTTGTGAATTGGGCACTAAAGGTATAGTGGCTAATAAAATAATAGGGCTTAAACTATAGGGGCTAATACAACTATAGGAGTTAATAAAACAGGTTCACATCAGACATGGCCCTGTACAAACGCATTTGAAAATCAGACCACAGTGATGGGCGCGGCTCAAGATGTTTGTACTACATACTGTATTTGTCTTTTACTTTCAAAGGGAGGGACTGTACTAAATAGTGCAGTGTGGGCATGCACTCCCACCTGTGCGCGTGCATGTGCTCAAGTGTGTGTGTGTGTGTGTGTGTGTGTGTGTGTGTGTGTGTGTGTGTGTGTGTGTGTGTGTGTGTGTGTGTGTGTGTGTGTGTGTGTGTGTGTGTGTGTGTGTGTGTGTGTGTGTGTGTGTGTGTGAGATGTTTGATGTCTGGAAACAGCAATATTACTGGGGAGACGCTAAACACTCCAGCTTGAGGATCTGACACACAGCTGTTTGAAGACACAGATCCAGTGTGGATTGGCAGGCATGGGAGAACAAAGGATCAAATAAAAATAGAAACCAACCAGTGCTGGAACCTGGAAGAAGTACTCCGACTTTTTACTTAAAGAGCAAGACCACTTTGGTAGAGGTTTGGGCTGTGTAGTTAACTTCCCATGATGTAACTCCAAAGGTGGACAAGAAATCAAAAATAATTGCTCCATTGATTAGAAATTGATCATTCGAAATATGCTCCTCATTGACTTACATCGTACAGTGAAACAGCTCTCAAAGTCACTCTTGTAGCACGTAAACGAACGCAAACAAAGCTGATCAGACAATATAGAACAACACCAAACCCAGTACTGTTCATTTTTTTTATAAAAATGTCAACTTCCTGTTGATTTTACTATTTGAAGATCCGGATCCGTGGATCCAGTCTGGGTTTTCTTTTTAATAGAAAAAGCACAATTAACATAATGTGTTAATATATGTTTCATAATAATAATCTAATAATAATCTAATCTACCTTAAGTAAAGTTTTCAAGTAACTGTAGTGGAGTAAAAAGTGAAATATTTGTCTCTGAGATGTAGTAGAGTAGAAGTACAGTATGAATAAAAGGGAAAGGCTCAAGTAAAGTAAATATACCTTGTTAAGTGCCGTACTTGAGTAAATGTACTTAGTAACATCCCACCACTGAGAACATCAGAGAGGAAGGTGTCAGAAAAGAAGAAAGAGTTGCAGATTATGAAAGAGAGCGAGTACTTCATGTGAAGTGGGAAGTCGGTATTTATGAATTATTGACGATTAGATCTTTTACAATATTGAACCGAGCATGACCACCCTGAGGGAATAGCAGCCCATATAGGGAGAGTGAAAGACAGAAGTATGGAGGAAGAGAATGGAAAGGGGGAAAGAGTAGGTGTGCAACAGTTAAATGGAAACTGTTGCCTCTCAAACATCTATTGTGTGCAGGCAGCATTTTTCTTTTCTTACATTGCTTCTTTCTTTGTTGGTCTGTATTTATGTGTAGCTTTATGGACATCACGTCTCATACAGTAGGCCAATAAAAAGAGTTCATCTACTGTAACAATTGTGGGGCACAGCACCACAGACTACAGTCATTATAGTCCCTGCAGCTCGCTACACTACTGCAAATCCAAAGCACATTACCAACACCACTTGCAGTATTTGTTAATAGGCCAGCCTCCTCAAGCAGTTAGTTAGCAGTGTCATTATAGAGTTGTGGGGGGGGGGGGAGAGATGCAAGACTGAGAAAATGGCATCAATGCAGCTTTGAAAATGTGTGGTTATGTGGATGTGACTGCATCAACGACATGCACTGCACTGCTGCTGCATTGTCACTGTTGCTCGACCCCTGACAGGAATTATTTAACCACATGAACCCTAGCATCTCTATTCTGAGCATATCATAGTAGGCAATAGGATGCAACATTCGGAAAGAAATAGAATATTCAGTTTACAACTGGTCAAGCTGTGACTCGTTATAAACTTATAGATTGACTATTTTTACTATTTGTATTGCAATGAAATATATAGGGTTTTAGCACGCTGGGGGAGGCCTAGCCTGAGTATCTAAACCGAACTACTTGAATTTGGCGGAAGTACCGCCCAAGGAAGTTACGTTGAGACTTTACAGAACTGTGTACATTCACTGCACGTGAAACGAAAAATACATTTCCCCGGGGAAGTACATACAACGGAAGTCCCGCCCTATTGACATGCTCTGCATTAGGTCATAGCAGGCCTTTTCTTCTCCAAGACTAGGAAAGGCCGGTAACAAGGCAAGGGTTTAAGGTGTGAAGAACTCCCTCACTATCAATGCAAAATAGCTGCAGCACAGTGGTGCTTCTACAAAGGTTATCAATGTTACACCCTTATTTATGAAGCATCAGAGCTGATTTAAGCTCACTGGCGAGGTCTTTTTGACAGTGTAATTTTTCATGCTTGTTATGGGCCAACTTGTTTTATTCTAAGATAGCATATTCCAGCTCTTAGCCTCCTAGCCTCATAAACCTTAAGTTTACCCATCACGCTGCCTGGTGGACTTTTACTCAGTTCCCACTGAGCCATAGTCGTCTATTAGACTTCCGTCTAAAACGGGGTTATAATTGGTCTACTGGTGAAAGTTTTTTAGCGGTCTAGGCTTAGCCTAGACGTTGATTAGCTGTTTTTTAAGCGTCTATTTATAGACGTCTATATTATATAAATAGACGCTTAAAAAACAGCTAATCAACGTCTAGGCTAAGCCTAGACCGCTAAAAAACTTTCACCAGTAGACCAATTATAACCCCGTTTTAGCCTACCCCTTAGACGTATTTTAGACGTCTAATAGCCCGAAAAATGCTCAGTGGGTTGTATTGAAGGGCAATATACAAATTGCGCAGATAACTTTTTATATAAACTGTGCATTAAACTGTGCATTTGTTTGTTTGAAGAACACATTCTTAAAATGTCCACACCAATACCTTAGGTAAGGTAAGTGATATTTTTTGGTGAAAACTTTTTTTTAAAGGTTAAAGCTTTATTCAGTAATCATTGCAAGAGCGTGTTTGTTCCGTAACATGGGTCTCTTTAGCTCTTTGATAAACTGTAAATACATTTACAGGTGGGTTGCTAATTTCAACCAATCAGGAGAGAGTATCCATTTATCAGCTTAGTGTTCCATGCAGTTCCAATGTTGTCCTCTCATTTCTTCGAGTCATCACTTCAAATTCGTTGTTATCCTGTATCCTATATGAGTTCTCTCACCTGATTGGATAAAATTGGTATCCCAACCTGAAAATGTATTTTCTGTTAACTAAAGAGCTGGAGAAACGGGGAGACCCCTCTTAAAACCTCTATAAGATTAGACTCAGAATATACAGCTATTTAACACTTATTTTAACACATTGAGTGCTAGGTACTATGCATCCGCTTCATCCGTTTTTTACCGCGTTTTGACAATCTTTGGAGAGCCGCAGAAGCCACGACGTGCACGTGGATGTAAACAAAAAGTGTCCGGTGGGTGGGGGAGGGTCTCGTCTATCCACGGCGGCAGTGGCTCAGGGGTAGAGTGGCCGGGTAGTGTGAGCTGGAAAACCGCAAGGTTCCCAGTTCGATCCCGGGCTGGGGCGCTCCCCTAGAGTTAGTGTCGAAGTGTCCTTGAGCAAGACGCTGAACCCCTAATTGCTCCCGATGAGCAGGTTGGTGCCTTGCATGGTTTCCTCCGCCATCGGTGTATGAATGTGTGTGTGAATGGGTTAATGGCACTATCAATGTAAAGCGCTTCGGATAGAAGCGCTATATAAATGCACCATTTACCATTTACCACAATCGGCCATTTTGTTGCTATCGCCAGTTGAAAATGACTCATTTTCACCACACAAAAAAAAAAAGAATCCGACCTAGAAGTGTTTTTCTACAAATCCTAATTTTTGGGGATGACGTCACATCCGTCCATTCCTTCTATCGGCGTCGAGGGATCATTCCTACATTGCTTTAGAGCGCCCTCTTGTGGAATAAAAAGAAAAAAAAAATGAATTGACGTAGATCTACGTTTATGGCACTCAACGGTTAGATCTGAAAGGACGTAGATCTACGTCCTTGGCACTCAGTGTTTAACAAACAAACCAAAAAATCACTTACTGCACCTTTAATACACAATGCTTGATATTTTTTAGCACTTGTCCGATAACCCTTACACAGGGTTTTTATTTAACACATTATTTGAGGTGAATGGCTGCATTACTGAGCATCTGATAGACTGGCTGACTTGCTGGCCAACTTGACTGCCTGGTGGCTTGCTGCCTAACTGGCTAACCGACTGATTAACTGATGTTCCCGCCTTAATAGCAGGAGATCAATAGTGTGATCTAACACTGCGCTCTGCAGAATGACAGGCAGACACACTGCTGCAGTGAGGACAAGGTGTTGGAGCCATTCCAGGTGTGTGTGTGTGTGTGTGTGTGTGTGTGTGTGTGTGTGTGTGTGTGTGTGTGTGTGTGTGTGTGTGTGTGTGTGTGTGCGTGTGCGTGCGCGTGCGTGGGTGAGCGTGCGCGGCCCAAGTCAGCTTCTGTACTCTCAGTCTGAGCTGTACTCTTTGGAGGGCAAGGGGTAAAGTACAAACTTTTAAGTATAATATTTGCTGGAAGTCAGTCAGGAGGTTGTACACACAGAGAAACCCAATTGATTCTTCATGAGCAGAGAATACAGGAAAGATCATTGTGATCGATGGATATGTATTCAGCCCATACTGTGTACAGCAGCAGCCGCCAATGATCACCTTGACAGATGACATTCTGTGACGTGTTGTTGCAAACTAACTTACCGATCATTGCAATATGTATGCTTACATCAACTGGCTGTCCCTGACTGACCGTAGGCTGTTTAATTGTCTTCATTTAAAAGTAATCACTTCAGCTCCCTTTTTCACTTTGGTTCGTAACGCCACTATTACATCAATACCATCTTACAGCTTACGATCAAAGGACAATACTTCAGTGGCTACCCAGAACCCACACTGAATTTGGGAAAAGGGCCTTTATTTTCTCTGCTCCCTCGGCCTAGAATGAACTCTGCAACTGCAGGCTTTCATTACCTTATTTGATTTGAAAGAGCGAGTTATAGGCATGAATGCTAAAGAATGAGATTGGAGAATGTCGATGTTATACTAAATAGTGTTATAATTTATTTATTTTCATTAACATGACCTTCTCTCCCCAGTAACCACCCTATATATCCTCTAATTTCACCCCTAATTCCAATCATTTCACTTTCATGGTACTGTATATTCTTGTATTTTTGTGTCTTGTATGTTTGTCTTATAATTTGGTCATTTTTGCTAACAAAAGAGATCTGGTCTCAAATGAATACCTTAAAAAGAACATCAATATTTGTTTCAATTTGCACTCAGTTTGTACATCCATAATTATGGAAATAACTTATGTTGCCTTCTCTGATTGTGTGGCAGTTCAATGATGGTGTTTTTTCATCAAAATCAGCAGCACTTTTGTCTAATTCTGATAAAAGAGACTCTTCTTCGTGCTTAAGTGACCATGGCATTGTGCATGGGTTTTTGGAACATATTATATCAGTTCAAGAACAAGTCAAGATCTTGGCAAGCTCCAATATGCCATGGCAGCTGTGCAGATACACAAACAAAGGCTGTGCAAATCAATATCTTTTGAAAGCATTGTAAGCCTCAAGGAGAACTCCCAAGCTGTTCAATGTCCCACTTACTGTATCTGCGTGTTTTTATGGCATGGTGAGCTGCAAGAGGCTAGCCGTCTATGAGAGGGTCTGTGTGTTTGTCTGGTGCTAATCTCACACACTGCTGGACCGATCAGCACCAAACTTATACACACTGCTAGTAGGACACAGACATACCTCCACTATTGTTTTTACCACATACTGTATGTTTTAAACGTATAATGGCTATATAAACGCTAAAACCTTGCCCAACTTAGACGTACAGTACATCATAGATATTTATAGATGACTGATGTTACAGGTTGGTCACACAAAGTCCGAAATCTTCAATAGTTACTTAATTGAGCTTCTAAATACTCAACAGAAGCGATATCTTCAATAGTTGCTCCATCATCCGAAATAATCTCCCCTTCCGACAGTGCACAGTGAAACAGGTCTCAAAGTCACTCTTTTAGCACACAATCAATGGCAAACAAAGCTGATTCTGCCAATGTATGAAATTGCAAAACCAGACATACAGTAGCAATTTGTACGTACTATCGTCATTTGTTACACAAGTAATAACAAACGTGATGAGTCGGATTCTCTTAACTCTCTCAGTGCCACGCCCCGAGATATCCCGAGTTTTTCCCGAGTACCCTCGCTACCAGAGAAATCCCGAGTTTTTACTTTTTACTGTGGTCGTGCTATTCTGTTTATTTTTCATGATCACTTTCACTTTCTGATTCCTTCAGACTCACTGGGTCCCGGTTTCATGACGCAGATTCCGTTTCCGGTTCTAATTTTTTTCCCGCGGTCATTTTCGGCCAGAATAGGGAAAGTCCCGGTTTTTCACACGGTATACAAAACAAACAGAGAGCTCCACTTCTATTCTCTTTGGTCTGGGTGACGATCAGTCACCGTAGTCGTGTATAACATCGTATTTTAGCCCGGTCACAGATTGACGAAAACGTCACTTCCCTTTTATGACCGGATGTGACTTAGGCCTGTTTGGGAGGGGGCGAGCGAGTCAGCGAGGTAATCTATGTGTCGATTTGCTGCTCTCTACTGGTAGAACTGTCGTAGGTGTTTAAAACTGCAGAAGAGAAGCTATTTGAAAATTAAATTACAAAATAGCAACAAAACAAAAAAACGAAAATTGCTGGCACTGGGGGAGTACTTTATGAAAATACTCTGGCACTGAGAGAGTTAATACTAATTATAAAAATGCTCTTTAGAAACACTGGCACACTGGCCTCCTTTGTCTTACATCTTTCTACGTCTCTTACTGGGCTTGATAATGATGTAAAATCATTATCAAGCCCAGTAGTAGCCCAGTAGTAGTGAATTTCTGGTCATATATATGGGTAATAAATATAAATATGGGTAGATAACATGCATTGCACACATGCACACACACGCACGCCAGCACGCACGTTGGTACGTACGTACTGTACGTACCTACATACACATAATACACAGAGCCAGTGCAATCTTATTCATAAATGTATGTTTTTGTTTCTCTCTCTCTCTCTCTCTCTCTCTCTCTCTCTCTCTCTCTCTCTCTCTCTCTCTCTCTCTCTCTCTCTTTCTCTCTCTCAGGGAGGCTCCATCCAGAACAGTGAGTCTCAGAATTGTCTGGAGCTGGTGAAGACCGGCCAGTCAGAGTTTAGCTTCCATTTAGCCATTCAGGACTGCTCTGGTCAGAAATGGACCATCACCAACATACTGACTGTCCTGCCACAGTGATTGCACTGTGGTCAGCTGAAGCACAGCATATTCTGTTTGTTCGTTTGTCTGTCGAAGTGAGTTCAAATGAGGAAGCACGCTGCTGGTCTGACTGAAAAGAAAATCCCATCTGGGTCAAAGACCGACGATGACAAGCATGCTGCAGGACTTGCGAGGCAGACGCCGCCACACAGCATTCATATTGAATATTGACAATGACTAGAGATGAGTATTAGGAAAAGAACAATGGCTAATAGGGATTTGATTGCTCTAGTGGGAAATGGGGCCATTGCCATCTACATGCTGACAGCTAGTGTTAACTAGGTGTCCGTAACTGACAAACGAGAATTTATGCGAGATTATATCTTTAATGGGGAACCACACGGGGAAGGAGTCTGCCTCCATCAGAAATGGACCATCAGTAACCTAACAACCCTTTTATCACATTGACCTGAGAGGATAGGCTCACGGAAAGGGAAATTACTCACATCAGAGTTCTTAATGCTTTTACACCAGGGGTCTAAATATGAGAAATACAGCATTCTGTCACAACGTCATGTAAACCACTGGTTCTCAACGTCGGGTCCGGGGACCACCAGGGGCTCCAAATGGACCCTTTTACGGGTCTGTAACTCTGAGAGGGTACAAATGGAACCAGATGGATGCTTACGGGTCCATTTTGTTCCATTTGCACACTCTCTGGCCCTATTTTGCGTGTCTTAAGTACCAGGCCTTATGCCTTAACTTAAGACCTGGAGGTGTGGCCAATGCTGTTTGGCCACTCAAAACAGCCAAACAGCATTGGCACACGCCTCCAGGTCTTAAGTTAAGTCATAAGACCTGGTGCTTAAGGCATGCGGAATAGGGCCCTCAGAGTTAATAACATTGACTTGTACAATGTAAACCATGTTTTATCCCAAAGATAAAACATGGTTCCTTTGAGAAACAGTGATGTAAATACAGGAGGAGGAGCTATTCTGGAGTCCCGGTTTAAGCGAAGATGTACAGAACAATTTATTATTACATTACATTTGCAGAGGGAGACATACTGTACTGTGCAAAGTACACTTTGTACAAAGTGTACTTTTATTAATTTCAGAGGGAAAACACAAACTGTTTGTGTCCTTAAGCTATAAATGTCAGTAAATACACTGGCACAGCACTGTGTGTGTGTGTGTGTGTGTGTGTGTGTGTGTGTGTGTGTGTGTGTGTGTGTGTGTGTGTGTGTGTGTGTGTGTGTGTGTGTGTGTGTGTGTGTGTGTGTGTGTGTGTGTGTGTGTGTGTGTGTGTGTGTGTGTGCGTGCGTGCAATGAACAAAATTGTCTATAATTATCATATTCTGCTCTGTTTTATTCTATCAAATGTTTCTAAGAGGTTTCTTCCCAAAAACAACCTGTATTTACTGAGGAAGATTCACTGAGACAGTCTTTAAATTATGTGGATCCAGTGGGAAATTAGCACAAATTTTACATGGGGGGATTGATTGTTGGCACATAAACTGACATTTCTTTCCTTCAAAAGGTTGTAGCTAACCAGCACAGTGCTTACTAAAATGTGTCCTTACAGAGGGGTGGAACATATCCTCTGATCCTGGTTGATTAATCCACTGTGTGCATCCCATGTCGAATCTGTGACCCAAAGACTTTTAATATGTTTGAAATGTCCTATGAAAGAATATGGGACTGAATGGGTATTTGGTTGTGAGATTGGAATGTCTGTGTGTAGGTTTTGCTGATTTGAAACTTGCATATAGTGTACACTACTGGTAAATGATTGATTCTACATTTACAGTGCTTCAAAGGTTACCAGAAACTTTTTTTAACTAAGTCTAATGGCTAGTTTATGCTGCGTTGTATGATGGCGCCGTGTGCTGAAAATAGCTGGCCTACAAGCTCTCAACGCATCGCACGCGCGATGCGTTGAGAGTTTGTAGGTCGGCTATTTTCGGCGCACGATACCATCGTACGACAAAGTATAAATGGTGCTCTACCCATCCACACTTTGTTTAATCAAACTCCAGTCTTTTATCGGCTATATTAATAATTCAATGGAAAAACAGGAAGCCAACTCATAATTAATCCTATTATCACATACTCGCTTTTCCTTTTCCTGCTACAACTCATTCTCCATGCAGAGAGGTTCCGCAAGGACATCACACACTAAAGCCTGATTTATACTTTGCCATACGACGCTGTCGCATGCAGAAAATAGCAGAGCTACAATCTCCAACGGTGAGCTAGTGGATTTGTTATTTTCACCAATCCACTAGTATGTATGAGTATAAATTAAGTCTTGGAGTAACACCTGGAGCACTGGAATTGTATAGCTTGCATTTAGCTACTGTGTAGCATTTATTACCAAGCACTCTGTTTAATTTGTGTTTTCTTTTCTTTGTGGCATGGATTTTCTGATCCAGAAATCTCAACAGTATCTCAATTTATGAGAAACTGTTAACATTGAGTTATGAAAATGTCTAAGCTGTTTTATTAGTTTATTTAAACGTAATTTAAAATATTTATAAGCCCCTACAGTAAAAGGAATAATAATAATAAAAAGAACTGTTGATGACAAACCTTATCGTGTGACTATCTGTCTTTTCTGCTGATAATCAAAAGTAGTGCAATTTATTTAATATTCTGTTATAAGCTTCCGATAGTAATCATTTGTATAGAGTTTGCTGTTCACTAACAGGGGTCTCTCCATCTCTCCAGATCTTAAAAAAATAAATTCATAATCATTTTCTAGTCTTTGGAGGTATGGAAAAAAAAAAAGTCTGAAGTAGCCAAAAAGTAATTGTGTTTACAGATTACAATATTTACATTGTGGCTGAGCCACAATGTAAATATTGGAGGTGAACCGTCTCTGGAAGAGGGTCTGTGTGTGTGAGTCTAATTGTCTGACTGGGCTAATCTCGCATAGTGATGGACTGAACCAAATTCGTTTTTCACAATTTATATCTATTAATGAAATTAATCTGCCCGGGCATGTCTCTGGCACCATCCGAGTGGCAATTCGGTCGAGCCAGCGGTTTTCGAGAACTGAAAAAACACAAATATCTCTTATCTGTCTGCCTGGGTATGCGAAGGATGCACCGAATCTGCGTAGGAGGCACTGAATCTCTGTGTTGCTGTTTTTTCGGGGGAGGCTTCTCTGATTAGCCAACTCGAACCATCGGCATCATAGATTGGTGGGCCTTTACGTCACGTTTGTGCCGCTTCGCAAATATAAGTGGCAGTGTGTATAATAGAACTCCATTCATGTATGCTCATGTACGTCATCAACGCGATATTAATAGACACCGTCTTGCCCTCAGCGAGCACTGTGAGGAGGGGTTGAGAACAGAATGCTATTACCTTTGAACATGTACTGCAGAGAGCTTGTTATTGGTCTAAACATTTTCTTTGCGAGGCATCAACAGATGACTTAACGGAATGTTGATTTCACTCTTTTGGGGGATGGGTGGAGGGGGCTAATGAGCTTAAAAATGAGCTGTGTCGAATTATACTCTTGACTTTCTTGCTCTGATACAGATTGGTTCATCCTTGAACGAATTTGTGTATTATCTTTTCTTCTGTTTAATAAAACTCATTAACATTCAGTCAGGATTAAGAGCTTGTTATTTCCATGACACAGTCCCAGTCTTGTATAAACAGGTGTTGCAGGTGTAATCTTGCACCTGCCATTTGTGACTACGGTATGTAATGTGTGTCTGAGATAGAGTGCAGTTAATGTCATGACAGACATCTGAGAGAATCCAGTAATGAGCACTCTGTGGGCAACATTTCCTACTGTCCTGTCAGACCTCTGAAGTGTTGGCTCCACTCTCTCTCTCTCTCTCTCTCTCTCTCTCTTTTTCTCTCTCTCTCTCTCTCTCTCTCTCTCTCTCTCTCTCTCTCTGTCTGACTGTCATTATCCACCACATCGCTTTTCCCTCCCATTTATTCTTCCGGCTTCATTCCCCCTTTTCACTTCCTCCCCTCTCTTTAATTAACTCTGCAAATCTTTCCTTCTGCTAAGATACCCATATAAAGAGAACCCCCCCCCCCCCACTTCACTGAAACCTTACTTAATTTTCTGCAATTATCATCCCAATGTTGAAGACTCCCTTGCATCATCTAGTCAAGTAATTTATAGCACATTTCACACAAGGTAAACTCATGTGCTTCACATAAAAAGACAGCAATAAATTATGTTCAAGCAGATACAATGTTTGTAACCCCTGACCCCATCCACCCACACATATGAGATGCTTTTATAAACACTACCCATAAACACATTAGCATGAACTCCTACACCACCCCTGCAACAACTCACACGTACATTACTGTATACAGCAACACAACACACGCCCACAGAGGACTGAGAGGTTTGATTAGTTTTATTGCTTATAGCAGGTCAGAGATATGTATTCAGGAGCTAAACCATTAGAGCCTTGTAAACAGTAAGTAGAACTTTGAAATCAATTCTGTATTGTATTGGGAACCATTGAAGTGATCTGAGTATAGGTATAATGTGTTCAGTTATTCTTGTGCCAGTGAGCATTCTGGCTGCTGCAGCATTTTTGAATGAGCTGGAGCCCTCCAACAGCAGTCCAGCAAAAAAAGGGCATTACTGTTATTTACAGTAAAAAATCTGCAACACTGGTTCTCAGCTCCACTTGTTTATTGCTGTTCAACGATCCAACTCAAGTGCATGTGCCAGTTTTTCAGTGCCAGAAGGAGACAGGAAGCTTCTTACTTTGGATATGTTTTTTAACCACATAAACCTTATCGTCCCTATTTTGGAGTGAACATTCAGTGAAAATTCAGCAGTTCTACAAACTCACACCCATTGCAATGCATTGTGAGCTTGTAGACTGGCTATAGGCTATTATGCAGCGGAAAAGGATGAAGGGCCTTATAGACCCTTGGGGGATTCAACTACGTACAATATATAGGGTTTGCAGTAAGTGGTTAAATAGAGACAGTGAAGTCAAATGGGAATGGATCTCTCTGACCTTTAGCACTTACTACAAAGAATTCAGTTAAGCTGGTTTTTGGTTTTTGGTTTAACTTGTTTTTTTGTTATTAAATTAACAGGACTACCGTGGGAAAGTGAGATACAATTTTATATAATCAGTGTAGGAGTGGTAAAATATATTGTGTCTCTGTAAAAAAAACGGACCCTTCTGTAATCCAATAAAAAAATGTTGACTTCTGATTTGAAATGACCAAAAGACAGAGAAAGTCTTTCAGATGTAGGAGGAAAACCATGAAGTGTTTCCATCTGTGATTTCATATAGGTAGCACACTACAGCTGAACCAGGATCACCTCATAAACATGTCTCTTTGACTCTCATAACATCAAAGTTATTGTAATGCAGCACATCTAATGCGCTATGTGGATAATAAACACAAGCAACCACAACAGTACATTAACCAGTATGGTGCTAATGATGCCTGAGTAATTAAGGGTAGCGAGTCACTCTGGGACTTTCAAAGGAGCTGTAATGATGCTTTGCCGACCTTTCCCCGTGGCTTGTACATGTAGGCTCTTTCTTCTGCTGAGTAACCTCAGCCGCTTAATTGACGGGTAACGCTTTGTTTGCATGGTTGCTGGGTAACCACAGGAATCAAACGGTAATAATAGCCTATACTGTATTAGAGCTGAGCACAGCCATCAATCATGAGCATTGAAAAGAGTTGCCCTGTGTGGAATTTTGACTCTATTAGTACTGTATTGATGGGGGGTTTACTGCAAGTGTCTGATGCAAGCAGAAGAGCAGAGAAGGTAATGAAGGAAAGGAGACAGCCAGGGAGAAGGGTAGGGTGGGGAAATGATTAAGAAGAAAGTAGGGGTAGAATGTGGTTGAGAAAGGGGTCAGGGGGAGGTGTTACAGGCAATGGCATATTTTGGAGGAGACGAGCAAGAAAAGCAGAAGGGTTGGGGAGGTAGGGCAGGAATAAAAGGAGAGAGAAGATAAGGGGTGCAGAGGAAAGAGCAGAGGGTAAAAGGCAGGCAGATTAGGGGTGCAGGGGAAGGAACTCGAGGTCTTTTGGGATCTGATTATCAGAGGGAGAAAATGCTGGATCAGCAATATTTTGCCATGGAAATGAAAGCTCCCCTGGCAGGAAAGGCATAATCTCCTGTTTCTAATTGGACAAAATCTAGCCTCAGCAAGAAAATGATCAGAATTATGTCCAGGCTGAAATGACATTGAACTCTCATTTGAGCAGGCAGTTCACTCATTTTCTCTTTTCGTTGATACATTCCTGCAGGCCATATAAAACTACTGGGACACATTATGTGAATGTTTTATTCAAATTTTACGTGTAACACGTGCTAAAGTAAAGAGTTTTAGTAATCAGTACAGTCAACAGATTGAAACTTCACCATAGTGACTGTCCTCAGGCACAAATTAAAATGGACTCTTACTTGCCACGCTTCATTTCTGCAGACAAGATGAGCACTCTAAACCATGGTGGTCCAGATAGCGGTGCGTGCGTGCGTGCGTGCATGCGTGCGTGCGTGCGTGCATGCGTGCGTGCGTGCGTGCATGCGTGCGCGCACACATGTATGTGGGTGTGTGTGAGTGTATGTGTCACTCACACACACTCACGCACACCCACACCCACACCCACACGTATGCATGCACACATGCACACATGCACGCACGCACGCACGCGCACACACACACGCACACACACACACACACACACACACACACACACACACACACACACACACACACACACACACACACACACACACACACACCACTATCCATGTGTTCTGTTACATTTTATATAGTCTATTACTGTAGCTCTGTTCATATTAAAGTCATCATGACACTGATGGATAAAACAACTGGATGGTCTGTATTTCTATTTTGCCTTTATCCAAAGTGCTTTACATTCAGTGGTTACATTTCACACACCAAAGATGGAGGCAACCATACCTGGTGTGGTTCCAACCTGCAGTTAGGAGTTCAGTGTCTTGCTCAGGGACAGTTAAACACTGAGGCAGGAGGAGCCAGGGACAGCTACTGAGCCACTGCCATCCCTAGATGTTGCACGCATCGGATGGAAGGTGGGAGAAATTAAAAGATTGTCAAATACCACCAGGATCACGAAGTTCTTTCTCTGCGTTGCCATTGTGCTGAATGTGTGTTACTGGTTGTTTTTTGTACATGTCTTCTCCACACAGAAAACAAAAGCTGGAGTACAATACATATCTAGAAGCAGCTAGAAACTATTCCTTTCAACCATTTAGTGCTCAGACTGACAGGCCACACTTTCAGCAGTTAGTGAAGGTCAGTGAAAGGTTAGATGATGTTTGGGGTTGATAAAAGATCTGTCCGTTCTCACCAGGGAGTGGTGGAGTTGACAGAATATTTATCAAATGTCACCAGGCCCTCTCGTTGTCTTTTTTGCTGACTGGGTAGATATCATGCTGTGTTCCAACTATCTCTTCTCATCAGATCATCAGAACTGCATACATCTACAAGAAAGGAGGGAAGGAATATTTATTTATTTATGTTGTTTTGGTTGTTGTCGTCTACTACTAAACGCATTGTTAGCTGCCCAAGACAGCTAAATCTCTTGCCAGATGGAATAGCTTGTTGGAATACAGTTTTCATTTTAAGAACATAGCATCCTGAATTTCAGTCATGGCCCTACTGGACCCTATACAGTATTTTAATCAGGATGCTTAATAACCGAGGCACTCCTTGACAGATTGGGATTTCTGGCCATGCTACCTAAGGCCTACTGTATGTAACATGTTATATAATGAATGACTTCGACTCACTACTATCCACTTCAAACGGCTGCAGGTATAGTATTCAGGGCCCAGCCACACAAGATGAGACTGGATTTATACTTAAGAATTTTAGAAAATGTATAATTTAAATGTAGTACAGTATGTACTATGTGGGCTATTAACCATGTACATAAAATACATGAATTGTCTTTCTCTTTTTAAAATGAATTCAGTCTTATGTCTCTATTGAATTAGATATCTTCTGTAAGAGATTATGGGTGCTCTTTGTGAACACACAGAACAGACACTCCAAGGGAGTACAAATGGATTATGACGAAATGGTCCCACATTCTTGGAATTAAATTAACACTGAGGGTTTTACAGTGTATAAAGCCTGGGGCTGGAGGAAATATATTAGGTCTGAAATGCACAGCAGTGGAATATTGAAGCTAGGAGCTGTTTTAAAACAAGTTGGGCCTCACTCTGCTATGAACGTCTCAGAGCAATATCTTTGGCCAGATGGGCAGGGAATATATTACGTCCTGTCTCTGACGTTCTCTGACAATATTTAATATTGTATATAGGCTAAACCTACTGGGAAATCATGTTGAAAATGTCGGCGGCACTTAAATGTGACTAAGATTCAAACAGTGACTGCCAATTGCAATTGACAAAGTCTATCTCCATCAAATGATTCCACTTCATATCACAAGAGGAATCGTCTAAAGAGTATTTCCTTTTTTAAATAAATTATCATTTTGTCTTTTTTTTTTGGGAACAGAAGCTTATTTCTTTTAAAATAGTTTTACTGTTCCAAAAACAGAACATTTGAGATGTGGTCTATCTAGATCTCAACAGTTGAAACAGTGTAATACTGCCACCAAGTGGACACGTATAAGTTGTACAATGACCGTCTACGATGATTTCCAGCAGTGCTAAATACCACTAGTATGAAAATGACCATACAATTGGGCTGATTCAGAAAGCATAATGATTCATATTGGTGAAGCTGAAAGACTTTTTGAATTTTACATTGGCAAACCCTAAACGGAAAATATAATGGAGGAACAAAAAATGTCATGTCATTGTAAAGGGGGGGAACTACATTTTGGTTGCACACATCACATGGTTTCCTGTTGTGGAGGTTGACAGTGATATTTTATAACTCTATGGTTGGCAGACAGCAGTGACATCTTGTAGAAGTTTCGGTAATAGTAGGTTTTGGTCATGATTCAAAGTGCTTTGAGGAGATTAGTGAACCAAGCTGCTTGTGTTCAACGATCCCTGAAATGTGCGCCTCCTTCGCATAAGCTTGTTTCATCTGCATTTGTCCCGTCAAACAACAGAGGCTTTTCTGATAATGTGAAGGACGAAGCCCTACACCAGTTTGACACTTCGTTGCTCCAGTTCCTCGCATGTCCACTGTCCAAACAGCCACTGAGGTAGGTCGTTTTAAAAAACATGTAAATGTCATTATTATTGCCTAAATCAGGGGTCTTAAACACGGGGTCCGGGGTCCTCAGAGCTACTAGGATAGCTCACGCGTATGAGCTTGTAGAGGTTTGGTGTAGTGTAAAAAAAGAGCAGATCAAGTACAAGTTTGGTTGAGGGTTTAAGTGGTTATCTGTCTGAAAATACACATTAACATAAATCCAACACAACGCTACACATTGACAGTGCTGTCAAACAAGTCTATGAAACTATTATATGAAATGTATGGAACAAGTTGAATCTGCAACACAATTGTATACATGTAGTGGGGGGGGGGGGTCCCGGGGGTCCCTGGGGTCCCTGGGGGGGGGGTCCCGGGGGTCCCTGCTTCATCTCTCTCACCTAAGGGGTCCTTGGACTGAAAAACGTCGGCCTAAATGGTTGAATTCAGCTGCATCATTTGGTCCCTGCCTTGATCTTGTCACTAGTGGAATTAATTTTGTTGGTAGTTACAGCTTGCATGGGTTCAAGTTTATATTTCCTGTCAGCTACTGTGATCTAAAAAACACTGCAACAGGAAATAAGCTAGGACGTATTTAGTATGTTTATGTTAAGTTTGAAAAGGTGTATAGTTGCTGTAAACGTTTAGGATTTAAATCCCATTGCCAGTTACATACATCCTAAAATGCAGGATATGTTGTTCCTCTGCAGTAATCTCGATAACAGGCCCATGGAAATGAGTAATGTACAGTATTGCTCTTGTTTTCATCCTTGCTCAGGTACGACGAGAAGACCAATGAGTTGGTGAATGAAGAGCTTGGCATTGCCTACCCCATCATCGATGGCATCCCCAACATGATCCCTCAGGACGCACGTCTCATACAGAAGGACACAGAGACGCCGACTGAACCCACACAGGGATAGAAGCAAAGACGGAATCACAGAGCCTATAACCCAGAAATAGTGTCCTTTCTAATAGTAGGCTGATATTGACTGACACATTCTGACCACAGAGACATACACATGACCTACAACTAAAGACATTGAAATCCATCTCATTTCAATGTCTGACCACATGTAAGGACTTACATCAGTGCAAAGGACTCTCATATATATATATAAGGTACATTAGTCTGTTGAGAGGAGAAATTAATGTAGTTTTTGTTTTGGTACTGTATACTTGACAGAAACCTAAGTTTAATAAGTGTGAAGATGGCATACTGAAAACAATATCTTATCGGACTACTGCCATTTCATTCAGATACAACTATAACACAGGACATCCTGCAACACTTATTGTATATACAGTATATTATCTGCCACTATGTTCGCCCTGTCCAATCTGGTGGTGCTGGTACCTATAGTGTCACTGTGTGGCTTGTTCTACTCTGCTGCAGTGGATGAGAACTTTCCCCAAGGCTGTACCAGTAGCAGCAGTCTCTGTTTCTACAGTCTGCTACTGCCAGTCACCATACCAGTCTATGTATTTTTCCACCTTTGGAGCTGGATGGGGATCAAACTCTTCAGGCACAACTAGGATGCTCTTAGTTGATGTATGCCTTGTTCTGTTCATTTAACCCATTCAATCCGGGAACGCATCTCTGTCATTTTAGATTTCTTTGGCTATTCAAAAATAGCAGCTATACAAGCTCATAGCACGGCACCTACTATTTTTGAAAAATCATGTAACTTTTTTTTTTTTAAGCAGACATTTGTAACTCAAATCTTTGGGGGTCCCTGGAACTAAATATTTTACAAATGTTCGCTTTAAAAAATATGTATTCCAAGATTTACAAATGTTCACGATTTTTCTAAAATAGCAAATCTACAAGCTCATAGCGCTGCACTCATTGCTGCGCTATGAGCTTGTATCTTCTATTTTTGAATAGCCAAAGAAATCTTAAAATGACAGAAATTATGCTTTCCCAGTCTTAAAGGGTTAAATGGTAATGTGTAGCTTTACGTGTTATGCTTATTTGTAACAGAGGTGGTCATATGAATAAAGATTCCTTTGAATAAGGGGTTGGTGCATTTCTTTAACGGCAGTTAAAAATTTGCTGCTGTAGTGTGTGTGTATACAGTATGTGACATCACATGTATAATAACTTAGGGTTGGCAAGGAATTACTCTTATTGTGATTTACTTTACTTAGAACATCACAATATTAATAGTCACAGCAGTGTTTAATATTATTACGTTTATGGCAGGAGGATACAGTTGGAAAATTGTCACTGCAATAAGAAAGTTGTTTTGTTTTACAATAAATTAACAAATGGCCATTTGTAAGTGGCAAGTCATTTTCTTCTAAAGTGAACAGTAATGCACAACATTAATTATGAAATAGTCCAGTATTCAATAGCTGAAACAATAACTTTGTCATAAAACAAATTTGTCATTTATCAATAAATTGACCATTATACATGAAACCAAACTTCAGGAATGTACATTTAATGTACATTTTTAATCAAGTGCACATTTCAATCAAACTGGGCAAGTTATATAGTTAATGTTTAGCGTAACTTCAGTGGTTCCTCCAAAAGCCTACTTCTAAAGGAGGCAGTTCAGAGCTATGAGGCCTGGGTGCAAAGTTTACTATCTTTTTAACATCTGGCTGGTATTCCTCCAACCAGCCCAGTCAAATAATCCCTCCAAATTAGAACCCTTATCCTTTCAAATCCATCTCTATCTCTGTCTCATCAAATACTGTAATTTCAGTGTCTTCCACTTTTCTTCCCCTTGTGAAGTTTCATCAGTGAGGATTTCATCAGTGGGGAGTCAGGTCTGTGTGAATGTCCGTCTCCCTTCATTTTGAAGAAGAAGGATTCGTTGAGTCTTGTTTGGACCGCTCTGACCTGTAGTAAAATGATAATTAATTTGTCAATTTCTGTTAACCTCTACAACAATGTTATATTTATGCAAAACACGCATAAAGAACTGTAGTTTTCCAACAGAATAGAATGTAATTTTTAATATTGTGAATCAGATTAGGTGGTGGTAATATTGTGCATCAGATGTGGTGGTTTTCCCCAAGTATAGCTTTGTTATCTGAGCAACAAATACTTCTAGATCTTTTTTAAACTAATGTTTAAATGTAATAATGATTATGGAATTTCTCACCTGTGTCAGGTCAAACTTGCCAGTGCGCTCACTGTCCTCACTGGAAGTGGTGGTGCCTGTGGACTTGGGCTCTGGCTCTGACTGGGGAGAGGGAGTTGTTTCATCTTTACATCTTTTCTTTTCTTCGCTATCTCCTGGGGAATATATCAGTTCCTCCTCACTTTCATCTTTGATCTCTATAGGTGAAGATGAAAGATGCTGGTTGCCATGCTTGTCGGCTACATCTTTGACACCAATCTTGCCTGAAGAGGACAAACAACTGCCCAACTGTGCTCTTGTTCTTTGCGGCAGACTCAGATCTACAGGTTTCAAGTCCTCTGAGCTCTCCGTCACTTTACTTTCTTGGCAGAACCTGAGGAAAAATGAGAGCTCAGTGGTGAAGAAATTCTCTGTCTGTGTGGATGTGTTGTTTGTTGATATTGGGGGAAAGAGTGATGGTTTATTTGTAGGCTTCAAGCATGGGGGAGACATCTGGTTCTTCTGGTTTGGTGTGTGGGTCTTCTCTGTCAGCTTTGTGACATCCTGGTCAGGTTTCTCTTTCTTGGGCTTTCTCATCTGATGTAACTGTGGGAGTTCATGCTGAGCATGTCTCTGCAAGTGCTTTTGATGTCTGTCTGACGCTGCATGATTTAGCATGAGATGTGGTGATGGTGGCCGTTTTCCCCTGAATTGCTCACTGAGGGTGAGTGGAATTGAACTGATGCCCTCTTCCATGTTTTCACTACTGGATGGTTCAGACGATGAACATCTGAATGTCTTCTGGGTTATAAAGAGGTCCTGGCTCTGGCTGTATGCATCATCTCCGGTGCATTGAGAGTCATTGTCCTGTGGTTGGCTCTGGCTCTGCCCAGTCCGTGTTCCATATTGCAGTTTCTCATCGTCTCTCATCACTTGACTCTCTGAGAAATCACTGTCTTTTGCTTGGGGTGGCTGTGAGATTACCCAAGTGTGTTTGGCACTAATGTAACCAGGTGATAAATGAAATGCCACTTTCTTTTTGGTTTTGGCTGTTTTGGGGGAGATGAAGTAATTCGTTATTTTATTAGGCTTTGCCTGCGTATCACTTTGTGAATTAGATGTGGCAGGTTTGATTGCGGATATCTGCTCAGGCCTTATGCATTGAGCAACAGGGTTAAGTGCACTGTCATCCTGTGTCAATGTAAAACTGTCATCCAGTTCTAAATTCACACTCTTCTTGTCTTTCTTTTTCTTCTTCCTCTTCTTTTTCTTCTTCATCACCTCATCACCTCTTTGAGGTTCTGGGGTTCTGGGCTTCTTCTGTTTATTTTTCTTCAGGATGCTGCTTTCCTTTTCCAAGGCTATGTCACCTTTGATTCTTTTACCATTTCTGTCTTTCTTGTATTTTTTCTTTCTCTTAGTCTTTTTCTTCTGAGGTGAAGTCCAGTATGTGTCCCAATCCAAGTCTGAATCTGCCTCTGCAGCCATGATCCTGTGTAGTACAAGGAGAGAGTTTAGTCTGTGTGTGTGTGTGTGTGTGTGTGTGTGTGTGTGTGTGTGTGTGTGTGTGTGTGTGTGTGTGTGTGTGTGTGTGTGTGTGCGCGCGCGCGCACAGATCTCATGCAGATCCTTTCTAGCTAATTACAATTTTTAATTTTGAAGCACTTTTTCTGAATTCAAGCAATGGTGCTTAGCAAACATGCACCACCAAAGGGAGTACATCATTACAGAAAGGTTGCTATGAGATACTGTTCACACTGATCGCACACAGACATGACATGTCCTGTTCAAATCCCATACACAAACAAAAACACAAAATATTTTTTTACTGCCAACATGTAAGAAGAAGCAGAAATGCAAAAGGCATGGCTTTAGCACTAGGCTGAAGATGTTCCGGTATGTGGCCAGCCAAGGCAAGCCCCATTACTAAAATAACATTGTGAAAGCTAACAAGGTTTGCAATGTGCAAAGTTTTCTTTTACACATAAATAGTCATTTAAGTTTGTATTTGCTCCACATTACAAATAAACAGATTCAAACTGTATTTTGTCTAAAATCAGCACAGTGCCCGTTTAAAGGTTAGGCTAGTGCAAGAATCAAGAATTAAGAGGATTTATTTGTCACTCATAGTCTCATACAGGTACAAGCAGAAGAATGTTGGTGTATTATGCATTTACATGTGCTGTAACTTGATTATTGCCAGTACTGATTTCAGAAACGTCATGTAAACGTGAAACAGCTTTCTTTGTTTTCTTACATTAACCAGCATTAGCCAAAAATAGCAGATCTACAAGGCCACAAGATCGGCTATTTTTGCCAAAGAGGGGGGAAAGGAGCAGACCAAGCTACTTTTCTAAGTATTGGAGGTTTAAGTGGTCAACTGTCTTAAAAAACATGCATCCAACACAACGCAACACTATAGTGCTGTCAAACAAGTCAATGAAACTAGAATTTAAAATCTATGAAAAAGTTTAAAAACACGATTTTATACAATATATAGTGGTGGGGATCCCTTCTTCATCTGAATCATCTCTCTCAGCTAGGGGGTCCTTTGGGCTGAAAAACGTTGAAGACCCCTGCAGTCAGTGTAAGATTGAAATGTAGCTACCTGGCCTGTCTGTCCGCCAGGTCTGCACACACCCCTCCTCCCCCTCAGATGTATCGCTCTGCAACAATGTAGCCCCAAATCAAGTCACCACTGAGAAATCAACAAAAAGCAACAATGTATCTTCTTGCTGCGGAGTTAAGTTACTCAAGCCTTCGTCTTACGGCGGTGTCGCGTACAGAGAATAGCAGGTCTACAGGCTCACAACGCCTTGCCATGTGTTGTGATGCGTTGTGAGCTACTGAGCTTGTATATCTAGTATTTTCGGCAAGCAAGCTACACCGTCGCACTGGAGATTCTATACTTGTATATATTAGTCAGATGTATGTGAAGAGGTTTCAGCTCAACTACGATTAACCCCGGCTGTGTTTTTTAATCGTTCGTACCTGAAATGTACTTGGCTTCTGAGCACACCGCGAGCCTTTGATGATGCGTTTAAGTCTAAAACGTTTACATCCCACATAAAGAGTGCAAGAGAAACAAATGCATTAAAAGAATAAATCAAGATTACCTCTGGATTTTCTTTTCCGGGTTTTTTGGTCGCAACAAAGTTGACATCAAAGGGACCGCTGTCACCGCTCATAAGTGCACTACTGATGAGCCCGCTCATTCACCTCTGCAACCCAAACATCGCGCTACCGCCACTCCCATGATGCTCCTGTCTTCCTGCCGAAAATAGCCGATCTACAAGCGACTTCCCGAAAAAAGACGATCTACAAGGCAAACTGACTTGAAGCGAGCTTGCCTTGTAGATCGGCTTTTTTTCGGCACGCGACACCATCGTACATTGGAAACATTCAATACAGTTACAATATTTCCTTTACATCAGTGTTAATTGGAAACATTGTAACAAACTGACAGACACGGCAGAAAACAGTCTACCTATCACCACCTCTGCTTTACTGCACATACTTTGTTTGTGGTTGAATAGTAGTAGACAAGCAGAAGTGGAGAACTTGTCATGCTATTTCAGTAGATGATTATCGATGAGCCTCAGGTGTAAAGATGTTGTTAATTAAAATGACTGAGTTACAGTTATTAGGCATTACATGTTGGATTTGGCTATGAAAATGTTTAGAAGGGACAATTTGGGATGATTGATTACAGCAAAATAATACTGTAAATGAGTTTAAGTGTAGCTTTTAAATAGCCTACAACGTGGACTGCATTAATGAGTTTAAAAGTAACCTATGGACTGGGGGATTCTTTATTTCTAACAATTGTAGGCAAAAACTAAGTGAAAGTCAGTCAAAGTGCCTGACAAAACATAGCATAATTGTTAGTTAGTTATTAGTTTATAGACCTAGGCCTATATTTAATTGATAACATACATGGCTATACAAAATAGAGTTGATAAACTTTTGACACCCAGGCAATCTCAAATTTCTCACAGTAGTAGACTGGGAAGTGTGAGTCCTTGGTCACCCACTGTGCTTAGTGTTTTCATAGGCCCTGTCCATGTGCTCCATTCATGACTCCCCTTTTCATGGTGGGAAAAAGTCTCTCTGATCCATCGTCTGAAAATGAAGGCCCTATGAGGTCACTGAACAAGAATGATGTGAGGCAGAGCCCACCAGTGTTCTTCAGTGGAAATAGGATGTGGGCCTGGCTCTTTGCGTCATAGCAGACTATGCTTTGTTCCTGTAACATAGCACCTTATGATGTCACTAGGGGTGACACTGACAGTGACCACCAGGTCAAAATAGTTCAGTCACAGGGCAGGCAGCAGAACCGTGTTTTGTGGCACATGTGGGAGTAATAATTATACTTATGCATTGAGCAACAGGGTTAGGTGCACTGTCATCCTGTGTCAATTGATCCAGTCCTAAATTCAAACTCTCCTTTTCTTTCTTCCTTCTTCTTTTTCTTCTCCATCACCTCTTTGAATTCCAGGTATGCAGACAAACAGTCTGGATATAACAGTAAGGTTATCTTACATTCAGGATAGGCAAAATGGCTACATTGTTGCATTTTGAAACATTGCTGATAAAGCAGAAAACAAAATGTCCTCATTTGTTTTCCACATTTTACTCTTTCCAGACATACAATATGATTGATCAGGTGCAAAAACATTGGTCCTGTTTTAAAATGATATGACTCTAAATCCTTCTAAATTCTAGGTCATACCACAGTATGACCTAGAATTACAGTATTTGAATTTCCAACCACATGCTAGAGTATTGAATTGTAGCCTGACCAAATTCATGATTAAGTTAATGATGTTATGAGGCATACTTCCCTAGAGCAGTGGTTCTCAAAATGGGGTCAGGGGATACAGGGGTCCTTGAGCGTGTTCCACGGGGTCCCCAGCAAAATGAAGAACATTAATTAACATATTTCACTCTCTCCACTGTTATCTCCCTACCTACACAGTTGTAGAATTCTTTACTATATCTAATCTAGCAAAAACAATAGAGAGCTGCACCATTATTTCATAATGTATTATTTGTCCTTCTTTCCAGGGAAGATGTTAAACTGCACTTTATGAAAAGGGGCAATACATTCATTGTAGGACACTAAACTTCCTTTGCACCAAACCACCTTGGACTAAGCTATCAGGTTGGTAAGATGTAATTGGTCAGCCAGACATAAATTCCTTAATTTGGTCTTTTCCAAACCTATGTCTTGATGTGCCGTGGCTGACCTGTCACTCTTGGTTCAATAAAACCCTGAAGTCCAGTTTATAGACGACATACACAGTAATTACCGTTCACATGCGCAAGGCATCTTTATTGAGAAACAAGGGAGATTCCCTCTATACTATGTGAATAAAAGAACAGCAAATTAATGATATTAAAACAATACGACCTGATATATCACGAAGGCAAATCGCTCCACATCTAGGTCTGCATGCAAACAAGCGTTCGGTTGAGCGCCTGGAGAATTCTGAAGTTCTTATCTATAACATTCAGTATATCAACGCTGTGGCTATCAAGGCCTTCCTTCTAACCGGAGCACAGCTACTGTGCTCCACACTCTATAAAGTAAAGGTTGACGGCCCAAGGTTCCACAATGGACCATCAACCCCTCCTTGGGTACGAATTTAGTACCCACAACACAACATTAAAATGTGAACATTATTTTATAGCAATTACTTTATATCAATTATCATCTAGCATAACATATTGCATGTTAAAAAAATCAGGTCCCATTTTTTCTTTTTGAGTCATGTGAGCCGAGGAAAACCCTTTTCTTTGAAGGGGAAACTCTGAACTAGGCTGGGGCAGTCCCAAACCTACCATCTGGACATGAGCTCTTATTGGGGACAATTACAGTCTAAAGGATTTTATTCAGCCCTTGTTGAGTCTTGGGAAAACTTGTGCGGCTTTGGAAGCTTAGCCAGTGGTTTGGAAAATTCAGCTCTGTTGTATATCTGTGCCCCCTGTTTACCATGCTCTCACAAGACAATGTTCTTTTCCTGTGAAATGGAAGATTGAGTATATATACCAATAAACACAATGTTGTTGTTTATTTGACCACAGTATGCCTTTAAAACATATTATTAGAAAATGAATCACTAGATGTTTGATTTGGATTTTGTTGGCGTTTCTGTCAGTGCATTAAGGCTCAATAACTACGTAATGGCAGGTTCTTTGGCACAGATTAAGAGCACTGACCGTAACGGCATTGAACACTAGCTTCCTGTCATAATAGGCAAACATTTGCAGAAAATAGGCAAACATTTGCAGAAAATAGGCAAACATTCGGTGAAAATAGCAGAGCTCACAATGCGTCGCAACACAATGTGTTGACATTTGGTGTAGATTCTACACCCCACTTTTTTCCTTCTACACTGTAGAAGGAAAAAAGTAGGGGGCCGAGTACAGACCGCTGGGGAACTCGGGTCAAGGAATATATAGGGTTTAGGTGGTTATTGTGCATAGATTTGGTGAGGTAAAGTTACTCTGGCCATAGTGACTGCAGATTAGGATGATTCACAGAACATTATACACATATGTAATATGGCTGCTGTGGAGAATCAGATGTATTAGACATATACTAGTCAGTGTCATTCAGTCCACACATAATAATAGGGATGGTGTTTGGATGACTTCCAGATCAGGATTGTCCTCATCTGTTTTCCACTGCTATTGATGCTCCATTCGTCCGGGGCGCTACATTACTTCTGCCTGCAAGCGTTCAACGAGCCTTGCCCCTCGGGTTTTAGCTTTACACCTGAGGTGTAAAAAATGAGGAAAACCATCCGGAGTGAGCGGATGTCATCCGCCTCAATCCTACAGTAACATCCCTTAAGGGTTAAAACACATCTGTGCTGCAGGATTGTACAGATTGTGTAGCACCTTTCAATAACTTTATTTATCATGATGGTAGTTCTAAAGTATGCCATGAAATCTGACAGTTAACTTAACAGTACTTAAACTTAAAAGTAAATATCAAATATTTAACCCATGTTTTACCATTGTGCTTGTGAGAACACAGCTCACAAGGCCCATTCCCTGTAATTCCCTGTTAAGAAAAGTCGAATTACAACTGCACATCCCCAATGCAAGACCTAAATGCAAATCACATTATCACTCCAAAAGAAAACATTTCCTTTTTGTAGAAGTACAATAACAGCCTTACATGCCCTCATAATGTGTTAATCACATTCTCCTATTATTCCTGCTGAGGATATTTAATTCACAGCTGAGGAGAGAGTCTTTGTTGCCACGGTAATCACACGTGGCAGGGAGACAAAGCCCTTAAATCTGTGTAGGCCTAGGTGGGATCTTTAGTGTCTTCCTTCAGGTGTGAAGGTGGTAAAATGTCTGAAATGGGCCAAACAATCCAGGTTTCCTGCTTTAACACTCCACATGGTGACTCATTTGGCCATGACTGTATGTATATGTTTATGTGTGCATGTGTGCTTTGCATGAACTCTTTGCCATAGTGGAACGGTGGCAAAGACGGCCAACACGAGCACCCACCGGAGCCGCCTTTGAATGGCCACACGCTCATGTTATTGCAGGATCATCAATCTCCCTTAACGTGTGTGTGTGTGTGTATGTGTGTATATGAAATGAATAAGCTTCGTGAAAGATGGCACTTTTGAGACAGTATACACTCAGTCAGAATCCCACTTCCGCTACACACATACACACACACACACACACACAAGTACGCACGCACGTGGACGCACACACACACACACACGATTACTTACATCCAGATGTGCACTCAAAACCACCCAGTGTGGTGGTTGATGGCAAGTTTCTTCCGGGTCAGTGAGAATGATCTAGTCTGACCAAAACAAGGCTTCCTCTCAAGTTGTTGGACAATACTTCAATCCCCTCAGTCTGATTTATGGAGAGGAAGTGCCGACGTCTTAAGGCATGTCTACTACTCTGTCAAGAATAACGTTTACTCTTCCATATCATGCATGAATCCTGAAGAGACAGCAGCCAAAATGGAGATGGGGATGAAATTTCACTCGGATGTACTGTATATACACACACAGGCAGAAACATAAAAAACATGAACCCTAGCATTCCTATTTTGCAGTGAACATCCAGTAAAAATATCTGATCTACAAGCTCACATCATTGTGACGCGTTCTGAGCTTGTACATCGGCTATCCTCTGCAAAGAGATTTGGTGTAGAGGGGGGAAAAAGGAACAGACTAACTATAGAGCCTGACCCCGGTCAACTAGTATTATAGAGTTAATTAACATGCACTATAAGCAATTGAGCAGGCACATTCACTCACACTGAAGAGAATTTATTTAAGAATGAATTCCTCAGATGTTACGTATCGATGTTTATTCAGAATCTCAGCTCGTCTTCGTTACAATTATGAACCGACTGTCTGCAACAGTAGGGGAAAAACAAACTTAACTGACTTCAGTCACACCTGACAAAGACTGCATAGACTGATCGGCTACCTTATAACCATGAATGCATTAGGAAGTGGGTAGTCTCGTGTAGCCAGACAACTATTCCACAATCTCCGAATGCTATATAGAGTCTGGAACTACACCTCCCGAAATCCGAGAGAGGAAGCTGGCACTTCCGTTCACGAAAATATATTTTGAAATATCTTTACATTTTATGTAATTTCCATTTCTGCTTAGCATCAAGCTATATATGCTTAGATGATTTTGATTTATATTAGGATACATTTGCGCGACTGTAAAGGCGAAACGGAAGTGGGTAGGAGCCTTCACATCCACTTCATATTTGAATTAACTCTCTTGCTGCCAAGAACGAGTTATAACGAATCATTGTCATAACGCCCTGGCTGCCAAGTTATAGAGTTATAACGAGTTTTTCCGTTTTTTTTTGTTTTTTTTAAACAGAACCCAAGATATCATGATCTGAAGATTTGCTGCTCCATTCACTTCTTGTTTAACTTAAAAAGGCTGTACTACTAAGGCCTGTGTACTTTTTTTTTTACTATGTATTTTTGGCCCAGACATGTTATTTTCAAAGGCAGACAATTAATGTCAACGAGGTCGCGATGACCTCGCTGACATTTGTGAAACCACACAGTGAAACCCTCAGTGATTAGCAACCATCAGGGGATCGATCATACTGGAGATAAATATTCTGTGACTACTTGAAAAAGGTAAGAAAATTTGAAAAATCGCTGGCAGTGGGCAAACGCAGCAAGAAATAAGTCTGGCAGTAAGAGATCATGATCAAAGCTTCCATGTCCCAGACTGTATGACCGGAAACATTTGAAAATTGTGGGAGGCAACAGTCTGGCCACGCGAGACTAGTAAGTGGGTGACTCACTCAAGGGGAATGACCTGGTCCTGGAAGACACAGTTTCCCAGGACTCTATACACAGAACAATGCAGTATGGACTTAAAGGGTAAGACCACTTTGTTAGAGGTGTGGGTTGTGTAGTTACCTTGCCATGATGTAAATCCAAAGGTGGACAAGAAATAAAAAATAATTGCTCCATTGATTAGAAATTGATAATTCAAAATAGGCTCCTCATTGACTTACATTGTACGGTAAAACAGATCTCAAAGTCACTCTTTTAGCACATAAACGAACGCAAACAAAGTTGATTCAGACAATATAGAACATCACCAAACCCAGTACTGTTTTTTTTTTAAATAAAAATGTCAACTTCCTGTTGATTTTGCCATTTTTAATAAGTAGAAAACCCGGACTGGATCCGCGGATCCGGATCCAGATCTTCAAATAGTAAAATCAACAGGAAGTTGACATTTTTATTAAAAAAACAAACAGTACTGGGTTTGGTGATGCTCTATATTGCCTGAATCAGCTATGTTTGGGTTCATTTATGTGCTAAAAGAGTGACTTTGAGAGCTGTTTTACCGTACAATGTAAGTCAATGAGGAGCATATTTTGAATTATCAATTTCTAATCAATGGAGCAATTATTTTTCATTTCTTTCCCACCTTTGGAGTTACATCATGGCAAGGTAACTACACAACCCAAACCTCTACCAAAGTGGTCTTACCCTTTAAGAACACATCCTGGCGGCTGGCAGGTCCATTATTGTTCCATTTACACTCTACCTTAACTTTTATAAACATGCACAGGTTACAACAGGCCTAAATGGATGAACTAACATGGTGATTTAAGGTCACCTTTAGTTTCATACATTCATATCAGGCCTACAATGTATAACAAATTGAGTTTATTACTTTGCACTAAAGATACAGCACTTGCAAATCGCTCCATTCCAGTTTATAGAACAGAACACCCATGGCATTATGATTTATGCATTTAGACTCATGACATGTATTTCTAGAAAGCAGCATGTGAGATGAGAAAGAGATAGAATGTGTCTTGAGGTTTGATGCATTAATAGGCAGTGGCCGACTTAATATACATTGTAATTTGAAATGTTTGTGTCTGCATTTGATCTTGTCTACCTAAAAGGATATCAATTTCAATTAAACTCAGCTGAGAGTGTCCATTCTTGTCCTTTGAGAGCTAAACTAACAATCAGGAGTTTGCTCTGTAATGTTGCCAAATCTTGGTGCATCGCCTCCTAGGGAACCAAGAAAAGCCAGTGAGCATTTCTGGGAAAAGAAGGATTGAGTTCAAACTGAGCGGTGCTAGCTGTAATGTCAGGGGGAAATGAAGGGTGTACATGAGCTCATACACACGTTTGAGGTCCTCCTATCTGACCCTTGACCATACATAATAAATCCTGTCAATATATGGCTTCATATAGGCATCTCTTACTTGTATCTTATAACATAGAATAAATAGGTATATTTGACACTTTCCCTTTTTGGCAGCTTCTGCATTTCAAGATCAGACAAATATTTTAATTACCTACTTCACAATAATAATAAAAAACATGAACCTTCTAAACAAACATCTGTAATGAAATGTGTACTTGTGTTTTACCGTAGGCTATTTCTAATGGTTTGATATGACAAGAATCTATGCTGCTATTTATCTTCTCTGTCACTCACCTCGGGACATGCCGTCACCCTCTATAAAAAATCAAAGGAAAACCTAAAATAGCACTGCCATGCTCCCTAATTACCCTTCTGTACTATTCTTGTGCCTAAGGGACCAGGTTCACTTACTGATGCACCTGACTTGTAATTGTTCTGAATGCCAAGTTGACCCTAATGTTTAGCATGTCATCCATAACTCAAGAGTATATGGCATACATGAGTTACGAGTTTATAATGTAAGATAATGGATGAAATATCTAACACACAGTCCCTACACCAAGAGCCTTCCCAGTCAGTTTTAGAACTGATAAATCCCAAACCCATATTTGGACTTTCAGATTCTTTCATCATTATGGTGAGTTTATCTGTCTCATCATAATCAGACCTTGTACCAAGAACTAATTCAGTCCATAATGGTGCAGACACAATTCTGTCAATATGCTTTGGCGTTATTGTGTTAGGCTTTTTCTTTTTTGCATTAGGTTTGTAGTCTTTTGCCTTGTTGCATTCTTGTGCACCTTGTTGCCGTTGCATGCCATAGGTGACATGTTTTGCGTTGAGCCAGCATGAGGTAATGAGAACGACAAAGTTAAGGATCCTAAGCTAAGGTCAGAGGTCATTGTGTGTGGTTGGTGTCATCTAAACAGGCCGTGGCCACCGTAGTCCGTAATAGTATCATGGGAAAGCGAGGCGAGGTCACAATCTTTAAGACTCAGGCCTCAGGGCCCCCCCTACAACCATAAATCTTGTAATACTGGTATGTAAACAGATTTAATTGCTAGCCACAAGCCACCTGTGACATTTGTTTATCAACAGGTGCAATGGTTCAGTTAAGGGGATAATCAATATTTGTTGTCAGGTTCTTTGCTGCCATGGTACAATTTTGATTGTTGATTTAAGTACAAAATTAAAATAAGATTCACTCACTCAGGTATGTGCAATGATGGTGTGACTGAATGAGGGCCTAAAAAAATAAAATATTTTGCAATTATTAAAAATACAAAATATACTTAGGCCTATATGCTATTCATGCAGATACAATTTGCTGTATTGGTGCATCTTCAGTTCAGCCTTTCTATCAATCTGTCTTTCATACAAATGTCACAGATGTTCAACTCATCCTGATGAAACTAAGAGTTACTTAAAAAATCCTGGAGCTGCTTGCGAAAATGCCATACCCTGACTTCTCTGACGATGCCGTCATGTTTTACCCCGGGTGGGTGACAAGGGGACCCACATAAGGAAGAGGATTCTAGAGGGTCTGTACATGGGATGTACGTATGGCTTAGCTCACACTGGAGCCAAAATTAAGTCTCAAATTTCCAGGTAGAGCTCATTGTAAGACACTTTTTAACCTCTGAATGCAAATTGCATTTACCTCACTCTCACTGACAAAAAAAATCATATTTTGTTTTATTACAGACACAAAGTCCTAGTGTAAACAGAGCCGTTGTGTCATGACATCGCCATTCCTAGCTTCTGCTACATTTAGAAAACTCATGCCCTCACCATTGCCTAATGTGTTGTGGGTGTGACCATACTAAGTAGGACGCTCCTTCCCGGCATGTGGCGTGTGGTTGCATTGGATGGATCACTGTCAGGACACCTGTGGCTCAACACTGACTGAGGGGTGAGAGGAGTGCTTGACCCTGCATGGTGGCCAAAATGAGTGTGCATATGGGCGGAGGGAGCAGAAACATTCAACCACTTAAGCTCTCCATACTTTATCATTATGACAAACGACAAATGAGCTTGCGGATCTGCTTTTGCTATATTTAAAAAAAATGAAAAATATTGTACTTATTTATTTTTTTGGCGCAAAATAAAATGCCAGGCTTATTGGGGTTAATAGTGACTAATAGGGACAAAATGTAAATGGTGGTGGCGGCATATATTTAGGACTAGCCTAATACTAGATAGAGAGAGAGAGACATACAGAGACAGTGACAGCAACAGACACAGAAACAGAGACAGAGACAGAGACAGAGACAGAGACAGAGACAGAGACAGAGACAGATTGATTGATGTACTTTATTTAGTAAGACATGAGAACAGCAGTACATGGAAGTACAAATTCGCAATACAAGGTCTACTAAACTGGAAGACTCATTAAGCACTGAGCTTGTTTAAGATGAGATCCAGAGAGAGACAGAGACAGAGACAAAGAGAGGGTCTAAATATCAAAAATAATACTAAGGCATTGAGGGAAGATTTTGTATTTTGTATGTTTACAAATTATAATAAATCAATTTAAAACACAAAAACAAGGATTACTCATACTTGCACAATTCAGAATGTGAATGGTGTACGGTGGTGTCATCTTTTTGGTTCAAACAAGTGTTAAATAGCTGTATACTGATAGTAATCATTGCTATAGACTTAGGGTGTTTTTTGTTACTGAACCCCTGTTACTGTTTGTTCAGTAACAGGGGTGTCTCTCCAGCTCTTAAACAGAAAAAAATAACATAATTCAGGGTGGGATACCAATTTCATTCAAGCAGGAGAATGAACTCATATATCAGGAAACAAGTGAAATTGAAGTGATGAAACAAATAAATGAGCAGACAAATTTGGAACTGCAACACTATAAAATTGAAGCTGATAAATGCAATGGGGTCCGGGGACCCCAGGTGTCCTTGAGGGGTTTCAGGGGTCCCCGGCAAAATGTGTACTTTCCTATATACAACAGCTATTTGAAAATAGCTGATCTACAAACTCACAAAACTACACATGAGCTCGTAGATCTGCTATTTTCAAAAACATATTTAAAACATTTGAAAATATTTGATTTTTTTCTATTTAACTTTTCTAAAATGTTTAACAACACAAATCTTGTGGGTAACATGGATCTTGTCATATTTTCAGATGGGGTCCACGGCCAATTAAGAGCATAGCCTATTGATTTGGGGATCCTTGACTTGACCAATGCCTTAATGGACAATAAATCTTCTGATTGGATGAAATTGGTGACCCACCTGAAGAAAATAAATCTGGTTTAAGTAGGCTATACTGGAGAATATTGCCAATGTTTTCATTTCAAAGTATAGGCTATTCATATTTGTATAGGCCTATTTATTTTATTTTATCATAATTAAAAGCTATAACCTTTAACATCCAACATTTCAAAGAAATTACCTGAATCACTTCCTGATTTTGATTGAATACAATATGTCGTGAATCATTCCATAAATGTTGGCTGTGAGCCGACTGACGCATGCAGACAACTTTTTAAAACATTTAGGGACGATCAGTTGAGCATGACGCCATCGCCCTCGTGCGCAGTTCTTTTTTACCCCTCAGAAGGGTGTTTTCTCTGACGTCATGTGTAGTGTGTGCACGTTTAGTTTTGGGGGACTAATTAAAGCAAATGCTAATTCCCGAGTGCCCGCGTATGTAACCAGGGAGACCCGATAATGGCGGTCAGGGTCGTAAATTCGAACTTTTGGCGCTATGGTTGAGAGGCAGCATAGCCACTGTAGACTGCTTGAATTGAATAGCCTACACAGACAGGACCACAATGGAAATAAGCCCTCAGGGTTTTTTGTGTTATCCTTTTAGCATCACTGTATAATCATCACCTCTGTATTTGCAAACTGTTAATAAAGTATTCAATCAATAAATCAATCAATCAATCAGATGAGAGGGGCACATGCATCTGAAGTCATATTAACGAAATATTTAAGAGTCATTATTTAAATTTGAATAAATGGCTATAAGCATTGATTGTGACTATTATGTCCGCAATGATATAACGTCCAATCTCATATATATAAAAAACGAATAGGCCTACATCATTTAGGCAATAACTTTTGTCTTCAATAAAATATTGAAAAAAACCGCATTCCCTATTATGGCAATGATATAGACTGCACAGAGCAATTACTTGAAATGGTGGAAAAAGTAGGTAGGCCTACTCAATTTGTTTTACTTAGTTAAAAGTATCAATACTGCAATGTAGAAATACTCAAAAGTACAAAAGTATTGGTACCAAAATATAGTACAATAGTAAAAGTAATCATTATGCAGAATGTTACAGATGTATAAAAACCTTTTGAAAATATCAGATCTATAAGCTCACAATGCCTTGCCATGTGATGCATTGTGAGCTTGTAGATCAGCTATTTTCAAATGGCCGAAACATATAAAGGGTTGAAGGGGGTAGCGTATCGTATGTTTTGTAATGATAATCAAAATACAAAGTAACTGTAGTAAACGTACAATATTTACCTCTGAGATCCTAGTGGAGTAGAAGTAAAAGTACTGAAATTTGGAAATACTCCAGTAAAATAAAGATACCTCAAAATTGTACTTAAGTACAGTAGCCTACTTGAGTAAATGTACTTACTTTTACACCACTGATATAACTTGGATGTAGTTTGAAGGTCCATCAGAGCAGAGGTGCTGTCATGTGCTGGCCTAGGCCTATCCTATCCGACCAGCGGCTTGAGGGGTGACCTCAACAGCTAATGAAAGCGCGTCATCAATGGCAAGAACAGGACATATAAAAGGAACGTGGGGATGTCCAGATTACTTAGCAGAACTGATAGAAGCAATAGACAATAGGCCTACGCCTACCTATACCAAATCGGACTATCCACATTTTATAGCTAATCCACACTGCATTCTTTTGAGTTATTTTTACCCTTCAAAAATCCCTTCAAAAGGTAAGATTTGATATCTTAAAATATAAATGTGAGCCATTTAGACTTTATTAGCCACATGATTTTGCCAGTGGTCTGCATGCTGAATGTTTTGTTTATATACAGGCTACTAGTGATATGGTGTTCACATTTACTTAACATGTTGCATTTCACAGGTCATCATGTTCATAGCCGGACGTTTGAACTGTTTATTCATTTCACTCTGCATTCTACACTTGTCTATGCTCTCTGAGGGGCGATCCCTAAGGTAATTTCCCTCATCATTTTTTTTTTAAATAAAAATTGTACCACTTAAGTTAATAAATTCATATCAGGCCTACAGTTTTTTACAAGTTCATTCTACATTTCAATCCTTAAAATGTAGGCTAAAATATGGCATATGGCATATTTTATATTAACGTGAATCACATTAATATTATATTGTTATTTTCCATTGTAGAAAACGGTCAGTGACTGAGGTTCAACTCATGCACAACCAAGGGGTGCACAAGCACGTGCATGAGCGTCAGGACTGGCTCAGCAAGAGGCTCCAGAACATCCACGCCATCACATCCCGCAGTAACGCAGAGCGCGCGGGGGACAAGGGGGTCCGTGAGAGGAGGCTCCTTCCAGAGGACCAGCCCGATCTGAAGGACTTAACACCGGAGGAAGTGGAATTCGCTCTGGGCTTTTTGGAGAGGCTCCTCAACTCAAAGAACTGAGAATGATTTTGGATTATTTACCATATCTTTATGCCATTATGCTTGAATTTGTTTCATGCGTAAAGTCCAAGTAGCTGCTTGACAAAAGTGCTGCCTGGCTGCACATCATGCATTCTAGACTTTCTTTTTTTGTAAATCAGTTTGTAATTTTATTTTCTATGTATCTGACCGAATCTTAGCTTTTTGTACTATTATTTATTTATTTAGACATCATGAGAATAGGTAAGAAACAGGCCTATTGCGCCTTACCGAAGGTAGCCTGCCGAAGCCTAAAAGCTTCCACTATTTAAATGCTTGAAGCACTTTTATTTATTTACCAGTTGATAAAGCTATTTACAATTTAGGCATTTAGCAGACGCTGTCATCCAGAGTTATCTAAATGGCATGAACCCAAGCAGCAAAATCTATTAAATAGCCTAGTGCATATTTATTACAAATTGAATTAATATCAAAAATGATAGGACCAAAAATATTTTTAATTGATAATCAGTGTCAGCAGGTGCTTTGCCTTTTTCATTTGTTGTTGCCAAGCCACCACGAGACTAAATATGTGTTCGTTTTGGACTGTATAGGTCTGAGTGTTTAAACCCCTTGTCAAAAATTGCTCTTGTACAGTGTTTGCATACACTGGCTGGCACTGATAGAGAACACTTAAATTGCGAGATGTAAGATTAATTATATGCACTTATAGTTGAACCTAGAAGTTTAGAACTAGGTTATTCTTTTTTTATATCGAGTATGATACTTTTATAGACAACCATTGGCCTGAATAGATTGACCATTAAAAGTTTTTTTTAAAACCTTTGTTCTGCTCATTCAGAGATTTATTGTTACATGTAGGCAATAGCTATTCTTTATCTGAGTCCAAGGCAGTGGTTCTCAAACTTTTTCATGTCAAGGATCCCCAAATCAATAGGCTATATGCTCTTGGCCATGGACCCCACCTGAAAATATGTTGTGCCAGGAAGAGGGTTTCCTGTTACCCACAAGATTTGTGATGTTAAAACATTTTTTTTTAAAGAATCAAATGTTTTCATTTCATGTTTTTTCATGATTTTTTGAAAATAGTAGATCTACAAGCTCACGTGTTGCATTGTGAGCCTGTAGATAAGCTATTTTCAAATAGCTGATGTAGCCTATATAATATATATATATATATATATATAAGTACACATTTAGCTGAGGACCCCCAACCCACTGAGCATTTTTCGGGCTATTAGACGTCTAAAATACGGGCTAGGCTAAAACGGGGTTATATACGGGGTCTAACAGTGAAAGTTTTTTAGCGGTTGAAATGACGTCTATAATATAGACGTCTATATACAGACGCTTAAAAAACAGCTAATCAACGTCTAGGCTAAGCCTGGACCGCTAAAAAACTTTCACTGTTAGACCAATTATAACCCGGTTTTAGACGGAGGTCTAATAGCCGACTAATGGCTCAGTGGTAAAGTACCCCTGGGGGTCCCCGGACCCCACTTTGAGAACCACTGCATTAAAGGATGTAGTCGTATTTGAAGGGACCACCGCCACCAGTCTCTCCTAAATGGCATCATCTGTAATGATTGGCCACAAGTTACAACCAGAACCGCCCTCTGCGGTTTCCTCCGAATCAGTGTTGCCATGTCGGCTTATTATAAGCGACTTAAGCGACTTTGGGCTTCTTTTTCTGTAAAGTTGCCTCTAAAAATTGGGATTTGCGGGTTTCTAAAGTGTACGTGCTTATTCAGGCTTGCTTCCAAATTGTGTCATAATTATTTAAAATGTTTTGTGCCAGGGAGCATTTATGTTCTTAAAAAATATTCCAAACATTCCACATTCTATTGCAAGAGTTTTTCAAAATAGCAAATCTTTGCGTTGTGAGCATGTGGATTGGGTATTTTCAAATAGCTGACGCATATAGGTTTAAAAGTGCTCATGTGTCTTAAGTTGCTTATTTTGGGCTTGTTTTCCTAGACCTGGTTCCTTATTTCTCTCACAACATCTGGCAACGCCGCTCCGAATGTAGCAAATCTCGCGATATGTTCCATATGAAGTCAGCATTCAAACCAAAACAAAGGAGCAGCTGCTTGGTTTGTGTGAAGCTACACGTTACTCTGGAAAATACCGACAGTTTAGTGGATCCTCGCTGTATTCAAGCTGCATTATTATCCAAGTGGTTGTTTACTGCTACTGTTTACTGGATAAAGTCTCCATATCAGCATGTGAGCAGCAAAGAGGTAAAAAAACACAACTGGTTCATGTTTCTTTGTTGTGTTGTAGCCAGCTAGCTACATTTAGCTAACATTACTAGCTCACGGATACTGAGTAGGTCAGTTAATTTGAGTGTTATGTATGTATGTAATAGCTCTACGGGGCTGTCAAAATAGAAATGTAGCCTACCCGGGATGCCTGCTAGCAAATGGGCTAGGTGTTGGATCTTAAACGGAAATCAACAATTGTACGTTAATTAGTAAGTTGGATACACTCTCAAACCCCCATTATGTCCCTCTGGAATATGATATGTGAGTGCAGATGACTATAAATCAAGTGTTTCCCGGGTTCTTGGTGGTCAAATCTGTCAGAGGAATGGGACGGGTTTGACATAATTACGTTGGAAACATGGACGGGTGCAATTGGATACAGGAAAGGTGGGCACTAGGGACATCTGGGGACCTCGATGAAAAACATGTATATTTTGTCCAAAATGTAAAAAAAAACAAAAACAATTAAAAACGGTCTTAAGTAAAGTGATGCATTCATGGTACAACATTATCAGACTTAATGTTATCATTCAACTTATTGTATGACTGGATATACAGGTTTTTTAGCAATTGTAGAAATGTTAGACATTAATTGTCGAATGTTTAAGCATGTTCGAATCATGTATACTTTACTTTACTTAAACAATTTGGACAAAATAGCCAATTTTACATCGAGGTGCCCAGATGTCCCTAGTGCCCACCTATCCTGTTGTTAACATTTATTTAACCATAGGGAACCAATAGGAGGTACGATTATATAAATGGTACTAAAAGACAAGTATGACACAAAACCCCCCGAGGGCTTATTTCCATTGTGGTCCTGTGTGTGTCGGTTTTTATAGTGACTGACTGGTGTATATTAAATGTCCATGTCTGACCCTGAATGTGTAAGTTACTGTGTCTGCTATAGGCAGGATCACTAAACCGTGGAGAAAAGTGGATACTTAGTTATCATATGAGAGGAACAACTAGTGCTCAATGCACTGGTATTATATAGAGCAGGGATGACATACAGCCATCTGGTTCCTAATCCCATCCATGCTCTATTTACAGTCCCATAAGATAATGATTTAGCCTTGAAAAATGAGTATATATTTTACCTGACAATTTATCATCATGGCATGGGTGGTGTAGCACATGCTCAAATCAAGCTCAAAGAATAAGATATATTCATTATTTCCCCATATTTCTTATATGAAAGAAAATGGGGAATGCATTGTCAGTTGGATTGTTGGATTGGTCTTGTATGTCATTTAATCATATTAGACAGTTAGTTTAAATTCATATTGTGATAGCTATCTGTTTATTTCCCTTGGAAGGTATTAGCCTTGCCCTTGGATCAAGACTATCATAGATGTATTTTGTTGATTCTGACTTTTACTTTCGTATTGCTCGATAAAATACATCTATGATGATAGTCTTGATCCAAGGCTAGGAAGGTATTAGCTTTGATACAAGACTGTCATAATTATGTTATATGACCGTCTTGTGATCCAAGGCTAGGAAGATATGGTCTTTTGTGAACGATCTGTAGATAGCCAATTTCCAAGGGATGGAGGATAATATGTATTTTTTATGTATTCTATCCTTCTAAGTGTCTGTCAGTCTGGCTAAATTTTAGGTCTACATAATAATTACCATATATTGTATAATGGGGTCCTCTAGTGTCACAAATGCGACATTGCTTTCATTTGCTCTCGCCGGGACACCAGGGTCTACGAATGTGATCATCTGTGTGAATAATTTAATCATTATTTAAAAACATTTGGTACATTGTGGCAAAGTGACATGCATTAAAATGGTCAGTGTTGACTTTTCCATTTGTTAAGGATAATGTACCAACTTAACCAATTATTAAATTGATGCTGTAGCAGGTCCATTTGGTTAGATTTGTACAATGTCCGAGTTAAATGATTACTCTGTATTTTCCTGTGTAACTGAATGCGGATCCGGGTTGATGAGAGGAACCAGGACGCGGACAGACAGTTGGGACTTGGGAAGGTGAAGGTTGGATAGTCCTACAGTACTTCAGTCAGATAGACTAGGCATCAGCTCCGCGCGTGCGTGCGTGTGTGTGCGTGCGTGCACGCCTGTCTAGTCTAGTCCAGCTCAACCTTTTCAGGTCGCGCGACCCCCAAAAATAATCATATGTGAACTGGGGACCCCCCACCCTGATGATAAGCACTTGGAATTGTAGGAGTCGAGGCATTCAATTTGGTTTGACTCTGTTCCACATATAAATAGCAGAGCTCACAACGCGTGTGAGCTTGTAGGTCGGCTATTTTCACAATTGTTGCCTCTTTCTTATATTATTTGACAATTTGGCCAATGTTTGACCAGTTGTTATAGTAGGCCTACAAAACCACCCGAAAATCATGCGGGGACCTCCCTGGGGGTCCCGACCCACAGGTTGAGAACCACTGGTCTAGTCCATGGATGTATTAGGGTCTAGCCGAGCACGCGGCCATTCATATTTTCTCGTCCCCGTGAGATGATTCGCGTGTTGTGCGCGCAGTGTTCTGTCGCCTCTAACCGAGACACCGTGTCTGTCATCCATTCCTCACCCGTATTACCTCGCTCTCCTTTCGGTGGATGGCTCCTGTGTGTGTTTAGTTTTAACCGCATCGTGTGAGTCAAGTGCCGGGTAGTCAGTGTGAGTGAAATAATGCTGAAGTTGGAAAGTAATGAGCGAGGATGCTGAACGTGCTGGCAAGCCTGCTTTGTTCGGAGGAGCAGCAGCCCTTTGTGCCGCTGTCATCGCGCAGCTCGTCCCGTGCTGCTTTGTCTTTAGTTTGCCCGGTGATACTGAGACCGACTGGTAGGTGCACGACTCTGCGCTGCATGGATGTGTTTTGTGATAATAACGAGGGAAATAATGTAATATGCTAGACTAGTATTATTATTATGATCATCTCACCTCCAATACGATTTTGCGGTAATCAAATGTATTGTATAATTACATTGACTAAATTGAATTGTAATGATTTTGCCAATGTCGTTTATATTTTGGATGCTTTTTTTGCTGGATTTAAGCCCAGACATTTGCGCTTACCAGCGTCTCTTCTTTGCCCATCAGTGTAGCGGTGTCAGCAGCCCTAAATAATAGATGGGACCCCTTCCTTAAGTAACAGGGCTTTCACCCTATGTGCTTTTTATAGACTTCAAGTACACACCACGTCTTTGTCTGACTTTTTGTGACCTAGATGGTGTGGCAGACTCAAAACACATTGCAGAAAAAAATCATCTTTGCTCTAAGCTTTTTTGACTTCTGGTGATGATAGGCCATTGACCTATTTAACCGAAGGAAAAAAACCTGATATCAAGGGGAGTGGTGTTTGGTGGTGGGGGGTATTACCTACAGGAAATGTGAAATGAGCTGCCAATATTTCGGTCTGTTCTATCACTCTGAAATCTTGGCTGCTGTGGATTTGCATTGCTGTGTGAAAGATGAGAGGAGCTGCCCTAAGAGAAATATTGCCTCCTCAGTTCCTTTGTTCCTCTCATCCCTGCTGGCCTGGCAGCCAGAAGAGGCTGATCTAGCCAATGACTGACTGGCTGGCTGAAAGATGTGCATTTTGTTTTTATGATTCCACTTCCATCACATTGGCACAGTCCTCCTAATGCAGATAAAAGATACTGTACATCTGTGTTGTTTTTACACATGTAAACATTACACTCTAACTAGAACTGGCCAACATATTTATAAGAAATGCCTGGTATGTATAACTACGTGAACAGTCTTGTTCCACATTTACAGTAATGGTGAATGTCTAATGTAGGCTCATGTCGTGTGTGTGTGTGTGTGTGTGTGTGTGTGTGTGTGTGTGTGTGTGTGTGTGTGTGTGTGTGTGTGTGTGTGTGTGTGTGTGTGTGTGTGTGTGTGTGTGTGTGTGTGTGTGTGTGTGTGTGTGTGTGTGTGTGTGTGTGTGTGTTCCCCAGCTGTTATGGTCACCCCATTTTCAAGGACATAACCTGAGTATGCAGCTGTATTGTGAGCATGCTACATTAGCAAATACAAAAACAAGCTCTCATTTAATTTCAATATTTAAATAATCTTTTTCTTTTGATCTGTATACTAGCATTAATCGCAAGGTTTTTTTGAACAGTATATTATATTGTAGAATAATAATAACGACAACAGTAACAGTATTATGTGTACTCTTTCCATGTTTAGTTTAATTTTATTTGTTTTGTTCGTTTTTTGGTTACTGTATTTTTTAATCCAGGCAGTGTATGCAGACATATTTGTTTGTGACTGTCTTGTGTGTGTCCAACCAACAAGACATCTCCTCAACAGTTCGAGATGGAGCCATGAAATTAAAACCAGGATGTTCAGTGGAGCTGGGGTCAAAAGTAAATCCATGACCTTGAATTAAAAGGGCTTAGAAGATTTTAGATGTTAGTGGACATGCCAGATGTTGAAGTCCCCTTGATGGGGCTACCTCTTGTCAAAAGTTCTGTCGCCTTGCTGCATCCACTGTAAGCTGTGATGCTGTAGCTTGTGTCAGTCAGTGGGTCAGCCACCCCATTCGGTTCCCATGTCAGCCAATCACTGAGTCAGTATCTTAGCCAAAAAGCCAGACAATCTGTCTGTCAGTCAGCCAATCAGCCATCCTGCAAATCGGTAACCCTGCCAGCAAGTATCCAGAAGGACGTTTCTCATTACAAGCTTTTGAAACTCTGCCAAAACATACATAACCTAATAATTGAACTGGCATCTCACAAAAGACTAAGATTTATAATTCAGCAGTGAGCACTACACCGTCCATTATGGATGTTATTGAGTCTGCTATGTTTTAGTGCCAGTTTCATTCGCTGAGCAAAAATTATCCATCAATGTATATGTACCAGTCAATGAGGCTGTACCACATGTATTTATTTTTTTATTATTATTTGGTAGGGAAGCCAAGCCATCAGAAACATAAGCTGTGCATGATGAGAAATAAGATCAAATAGAAAGGTGACTTGTCTTTGCATTGTACTGTGTTGTTGTGGTTGAAAACTGTGGCAACTGCATCTTCCACATACTACATGGCATATACTGTATATACTGTATACTAGTACATGCAGTGCTTCAAGGTCACGGTGTATACACAACACAGATACACAACCAATTGACCCCTCCATCCTGTAGTCCTTGTCCCTTTTTGTCTGTGATGCAATGGTGCTTTAAATGTATACATTCTTCTACAAAGCAATGATGTGTCATTTGTAAAAAGAAAAAAGCTTTAGCATCAATGTAAAGAATAGTTAATGAAACTAATATTAAAAAAATATATTTTAATTAAGAAAATATTAGATTGTGGGGGGATTTATATTTCACTTTTATTCACCCAAATGTTTTTCAAAAGTTGAAAATGGTCTACAAGCTCTATTTTTGTGCGACACTGGTACGCCGAAGTATAAAATAGGGCTTAAGGGGTTAATCAAATAAAACAAATCGATTCGACTTATTTTACGTCCATTCATTGATACATACATCTTCGTTATGACCGCTGCACTGAAGACCAGGGACAATGCCCTTGTGGCTCAACCAGTTACTGCAACAATTAGTCACGATGTCCTGGCAGGATTTCAGTGCAGGAGCTCGCCCTTCCTTGTGCTCTCCCTCGCTTGTCTCTCACCACTGTGATGTCTAAATAATCACAACGCATTATCCAGTCATCTGTCATCCAGCACAACCGTAAAATGCATCCATTTTCATAGAATGGAGCAATTGTAAAATATTTTGTCCCCAGGCACTGTGTATGGGAGGGTGAGTGTGTTTGTGCATTAATATGATGTTTTGTGTGTTTTGAAAAGGGCTAGTATTCAGAAAGAGAGACTAGAAAACAACAACCCTTCCAGGCCTGCAGTCGTGTCTTTGTGGGCATTAGTCAGGACTCAGAGATGAGGTGTAATGGTTTTACCATTACACCTTACCATTACAGTCACTAGACTAGCATGTGTGGAGCAAAAAATAAACAGGTCAACTAAAGCTTTCTTTCTATGTGTTATGCTCAGCATTCAACTCGTTTCCTTTGTTTCACATGGATACACACTCTAATGGATGTCGGGTGTGTGTGTGTGTGTGTCAGTGTGTGTGTTCCAAGCTGCAGTGGGGTGGCTGGCTGGCTTTTGTTCTGCAGCCCTCAGCTCCACCACGGTTCACATGAGTTGACTGCAGACTTTCTCTCCACGGTCCAGCACGCAAAAAAGTGCTGAGCACTATGTGTTTGCGTTTATGGGTGTGTGGGTGTGCGTGCAGTGCACCTAGTCTACATCTAGCTATGTGCGTACCAGTTAATTGTTCTCAGTGCATCATGTAGCCCTGCCGCACGAATGTCACAATCTCACTTTGATTGGTAATGTTGTCCGACTTGTTTACTGGTAAATTAAATGTGTGTGTCGTCTTATTTTCTGTCCCAACAGTGACCAGCAGTGTGGTTTGTCAGTGTTGGACTGTGAACAGCGGCGGCAGCTCAGCACTATGAGTATGTACGGTGCTGGCGGAGGAGGGGCGGAGCATTACCGGGAGCAGCGGCGCCGCTCCAGTGATCGATCCCGGGACTCCTCCCATGAGAGGGGAGAGGGCCAGCTCACCCCCTGCATCAGGAATGTCACCTCCCCCACGCGGCAATACGGTAAGGAGGAAAGACAGGGAAGGTGAAAAGGAGGAAAAGAGAGCGAGAAAGAGAGAGAGATGGGTGTCTAGAATAGGGTTGGGATCCGTAACCGGATACAACATTGAGGAACCGGAATCGGTTCCATCACATTTGCAACTGTTTCCGGAAGAGCTGATATGTGGACTTCGTGTCTGCTACACAATTACAATACCAGTGGTTCTCAAACTTTTTAATTTCAAGGACCCCCTATAGGAGTCATTATAGGGAACCGTTAAGAGGGAATTGCTAAGGAAATCGTTAAAATCCTAATGGATCCCAACCCTCGTCAAGGAGGGGCCATCCAGTGGACCATTTAGATTCAATTAGGCTGGACGCAAGTGTCGGAATGTAATTGTTTAGCCCCATTTATCAACTACATCCATGTGTGCACATCTTGTCTGACCGCATGCATGCTTGTGTGCACGTGCTCTTATTTCACATCTACCAGACCGCGAACGTGGCGATGGAGGTTCTTCATCCCGATCCTCCAGTCCCCGTCCTCCACGGGTGTCCCTGCCCTGTTCCCCGATGGGAGGAGCCCTGATGGTCGGGGGACACTTTGCTCGACCCCTTGGCGCTCCCGGATGTGACCCCCACTCTAAGGTCCTGGGCCATGGAGCCTGCGACATGATCTACGTGTATGACCTCGGCACTAAAGAGGGGTCTCGTGGTGTGTTGCGGACAGGAGAGAGGGTGACGCTCATCGTGGACAACACGCGATTTGTGGTGGACCCTGCCATCTTCACAGCTCAGCCCAACACCATGCTAGGCCGGTAAGGACTGGGATTAGCAGAGCTATATCGGTGGTGTAGTGTCTACTGTGAGGAGGAATGTTTATTTTAATGAGAAACTAGGGATCTTTTACTGACTGACCAAAATCTTGAAGCTTTGTTGTCATTTTTAGACTTTTTTTTATTTATAGATGCAACATTGTAATTGATTTCTGTTAGAGAGTTCCTTTTTTGTGCTGTGTTCTGGTATTTCTTCTCTGCTTCTTTGTATGGTTGTGATCACGTCCTGGTTGAAGTACTTTTAAGTATTAAAGAAGTCAAGGCAAGCTATTTATTAGATTTTGAATGTTACGTGCTCATCAAATCTATGAGCAACAGCACGGTTGAACAGAAGACAACTACATCCCATACAGTAATTCCCGTACCATCAATGATCACATTGAAGGCAAGCTTATGAGGCAATTCAAAGAGCTTACATAAGGCATAAAAATACATTCAAAAGCATAAGAAGGCAATTATGTTTTTTTCTTATTCTCGCACTATGGACAATGAACATGTATCAATCGTATATGAGAAATGCCATTGTATTGAATATGGTTCCCTTAATTCATTTTGTGTGTGTTTTGTAGAATGTTTGGTTCTGGTCGGGACTACAACTTCACACGACCCAATGAGAAGGGAGAGTTTGAGGTGGCAGATGGCATCAGCTCCACTGTCTTCAGAGCCATCCTGGTAAGATCTGATCCTCTGCTAAGTGGCTCTCACACCTTTTCATGTTTTCACCCCCAGAATATGTATTTGGCTGCGGACCCCCATCTCAAAAATATTTTGTGTCACGCTATGAGCTTAAGTGGTTAAAATTATTGTGACTCTATATCAACACATTTAGCTGGGGACCCCCTGTTACCCCCAAGGACCCCTGCGGGTCCCCGGACCCCACTTTGAAAACCCAATGCTCTACTCTTCTCAGAGAGACCAGGCTCTCACTCCTTCTCTTGTACCTACTGTATGCAGCAGGGATTCTCAACCTTTTACATTTTGCGGAACCCCAATTTCATATTGATGCATGTAGGACAATCCTAAAAATCTTCCATTAAGTTTTTGGTGTGCGAAGCCATTTTACATTAAATTGTGCTATAAAATAAGTCTATAAATGGTTTTGTGACGTATTACTGTAGATTAAAACATGGAAACTTGAAGGTTTTTGTCAGAAGCACTCGTCGCAGTAAAATGTCTTCCCAGAGGGAGAGGAGGGGTTATGGGTACAACAATCACCAGGGAAGGAATGAGGGGATTAAATATAAGTGTTGATGATTAAAATGTGTATAATAAAACTTATAGTAACTAATAATTGATGATGACCTAGACCGATGAGCAATGGGCATGGAAAAAACTTGGAATTGTGAAATGTTGATCCTTGAGGTAGAGGAATAGTCCCATTTTTCTTCTATTCACAGCAGATGCTGTAGGCCTACAGGTAGTTCCTAACTATCAATCATTTAGCTGGGGACCCCCTGTAACCCCCTCAAGGACCCCAGACTACGTTGAGAGAACCAGTGCTATACAGTATTAGGCCTGTCACAATTATTACATAATCTTCCAATCGCAATTATTTGAGATCATGACAATTATTCTTGCATAATCGTTTCCATTTTGAAAAATAATCATACATTTTCAAATATTAAAAAAAATGCAGACATAGCAGATCTACAAGCCTTGAACCTTTCGTTTGCTATTTTTACATATATAGAATGATTAAATGGCTTATAATGTCAATAATGTCTTTGTAGCCTATATTTAAGTTATTTGTCATATCTGCCCTGTGCAAATCTTTATTACGAAGACTAAAAGTCAAACGGAGAAAAAAAAAAGTGTTCATATGTTCCCATGTTCAATGCCAAACGCACAATTAAATCGTAAATCGCAATTATTTTAGTGACGATTAATCATCAACTTAAATTTGTAATCGTGACAGCCCTATACAGTATGCCATTCTGGGTGGCATACACACCATTCTGAGTGTCCGCCAGCCATCTCTGTCCTCTCTCCCTGCGTCTGTTGCCGCATTACGCTGATGGCACGGAGCCATGTTTTATGTAAAGGGTATTCTAAGAAGGGAGAGAGCATTCTTTGTCGCTGCACTAGCGACTCCCAAAAGGTTGGTCAAGGGCAACTTGGCACGGGTGTTGTAGGGTAATGGGGTGTTCCTCTGCACACGCTAAGTCCTCCCAGTGGAGCTCTTCACTGGCAAATGAGAAGAAGCAGCAGTTGTTTCCATGTGTATCAGAGCCAGAGGAGGCATGTGGTTTTCCCAATACCTTTCCTAGGACCATCCAGTAGAGATCAGCAGGGACATGTGTGTGGAGATAGCAGGAATTACTACTAAATTGGCGGAAAAGAAGGGGGATGATTTGAAGCGGGGAAAAAAATGTTAAACTGTGGGCACAATCGGCTCTGTTTCTGGGATTACTACATGTGGTCGTGTTGCCGTGCACGTAATGTGTGCACTCTACAGCAGTATTGTTGCCAGGAATTGGCTGCTAATACCATGCATACGCGCCAGCACTCTCCTCCTTTTTCTCCCTCCTGTTGTCTTTACGTCTGTTCATTCTGTCGTTCATGGTACGATTACAGCTCGTACAGACAGAGACTGGTTGTATGTAAAGGAGAGCAGTAGACGTGTATGGGTATGATTTGTGTGTATATGTTGTCAGGTCTCACATCTAGCGGTGTGTTATATTTAGAGTTTTAATATTGATACTTTGTTAGTTGTTGTCTGGAGCTCTGAGTAGTTTGATCTGTGGTTTTGAGACACTGACATGCGTTATAAGTGGACTCTTGATGTGTAGTATGATTATAGGGCTGAATAATGTGCTGACAATTCGGGCTGCAACTATTCTGTTAATTTTATTAGTCGAATAATCAAGTAGCGTGTTTTTATATATATTTTTTAATTGATCATTAAATCAAGAATCAACATGAAAAAAAAAATGGTTGTGCTAAATGATAAACCATTTAGCACTATTTTTATACTGCTGCGATTGTCAGTATTCTTTATTACATTTTTATGATCAAGAGAACAGCAGGGGAGCGTGCACAGTAACATCCTGATTCCCGAGTGTTAATTTAACAATTGAGAGTGTAGAAATTGACCCGTAAGGGTTTCTGTGCAGAGGCAGAGGGAGGGAGGAAGTGACGTTGGCTTTAGCTTTCATCACCATTCACTCTCCACCTCTCCCCCTCCTCCTCTCCACTGCTCTCTCTCTCTCTCTCTCGCTCTCTCTCCCACGCGCGCGCGCGCACACACACACACACACACACACACACACACACACACACACACACACACACACACACACACACACACACACACACACACACACACACACACACACACACACACACACACACACACACACACACAGACACACACAGACACAGACTTTCTCTCTCTCATTATTTGGTGCCTGTATGTGAGCAGAGCAGCTTCAATAATGGCGTATTGTTTGTTCTCCTCCTGTGCCTGCATGTGCGCGTGACCGTCTGCCTGTGTGTTCCTGTGTGTGTGTGTGTATGTGCTTGCTATTGCAATGGCAGGATTACTACAAGTCGGGGATAATCCGCTGCCCTGATGGCGTTTCCATTCCCGAGCTGAGGGAGGCATGTGACTACCTCTGCATCTCCTTCAACTACAGCACCATCAAGTGCAGAGATCTCAGTGAGTACCGCTGATAGACACACATTCCATGCTGTTGTTTTGTCTTTCATTCTTCATATGTTGTTGGTTGGTGGGTGTGGAAAAACCTGTGCTAGTAATGCTGGACCGCGACACGTTGTGAGCTTGTAGATTGTCTCTTTCTGGCGAGTGACACTTGTCCTATGACAATGGAGCTGTGAAGCTTAATGGAGAGTGTGGACTGTGGACAGGCATTTAAGCTCAGTCCACCGCTAGAGATGGACTCATGTGATTGACCTGTCATGTTGGTGTATAGTTCTCCACGTGCGCTAAGAATAGGTTGTCTGTGTGACCAAACAAACCGCTCAGCCTATTCGTCATGTAGACACAGCTGGCTGTTTGCATTGATATTGTTTGAGTGTCGTCGCGTTCGCCACAGCAGCGACAGTGTTGCCTTTCATGTAAACATAATTTTGTTAGTGGGTTACAGGTGTGTAGGCGTCTGTGTGTGTGTGTGTGTAGGAGGCTGTCTTGGCTAGCGAGCTGCTGTGTGTGTTGTATGTGTGAGCTGAGCACTAAGTAGGTCATGATTAGCTGTGAGATATGATGCTCGCTATGTGGTAGCAGCCCATAAACACACTACAGCTACTAGTTGTCATTCTTTTTTCTAAGTACTCTTCTTTTGTGTTGTCCTAGTCACAATCATTACAGTGAAAGGCTATCTAATCACATTTGGAAACAAAAATGTTTGGTCTACAATTGAATCTTTCATTTGTCTTATTATTGGCATCGTCAATCCTACAATGATTCTGTATAATGCCTTATGCCTATATAGATATTTTAATTTAATTGGGTGAACTGCATTGTTTTTGAGTCGAGAGGGAGGGAATGTGACACAGGTTCTTTGTTCCCATTATATAACTATAACTCTGACTCTGCCAAGTGTGTCAACAAGCAAAAATCGAGACAGTCAAATAGAAATTGTGATTTTACTTGCCCCCCCCCTCTGTCACAATTATTACATAATCACCTAATTGCAATTATTTGAGATAATTGCAATTATTTTGCATAACGTCCGAATCGTTTTCATGTTGAAAAATGTCATACATTTCCATGCATTTTCTCTCAAAAGTAGTGGAAAGAGCAGATGTACAAGCTCACAACATGTTGCACCGTTGTGAGCTTGTAGATCTGCTATTGCCACTATTATACTTCTTTAAGTAAGCTAATAAATATAGCAGTCATATCTTTGTTATTTAAGTTATCAGTCATATCTATCTGCCCTGTGCAGCTTTTGTTTACGAAGCCTAAAAGCCAAAAAGAAATGTAATTTGTATTTATACTGTATGTTCCAATGTTCAATGCCAAAAACCGGACAATCGTTAATCACATTTATTTGTGTGATAAATAATCGTGACGGTCCTAGCTGTACCTTGAACCTAACACCCTTTTGCTCCATGACAACCCTCCACCCTCCAGGCGCCCTGATGCACGAGCTGTCCAACGATGGAGCCCGTCGTCAGTTCGAGTGCTACCTGGAGGAGATGGTGCTACCTCTGATGGTGGCCAGCGCCCAGAGCGGAGAAAGGGAGTGTCATGTCGTGGTGCTTACTGACGACGACGTCGTCGACTGGGATGAAGAGTACCCTCCCCAGATGGGGGAGGAGTATTCACAGAGTGAGCCATTAACGCTTATAATATCACTTATTACTCGTACTATAAGGTGACTCTCCACCGCACCGATTTTGGGCCGACTTGGCGTCGGGAAGCGTTCGATATCGTAGGCCCGTCGGTTAGAGGTCCGTCGGGTGGTCCGTCGGGACCTTTTCGGCCGACCCAGAGCCGACCGAACATGTTCAGTCAGGGCCCGACTGGGAGTAGCCATGTAGCAGAGAAGAAGTGTGACAACAACACCGCAGTGAGGGCTCTCGTGTTGCCAGATTATGTGAGAATGGTTCTCATAGACCATGTCTATGAAAACCTACATTCACTGTTTCTCTTTGTCGCTCCCAGAGGGAGAGATAGATTGATTGATTTGACCTACTTTTGCGCTGTGGTGATTTTAATTGGCTTTCATATACTCTTAATATATTTTTTTCAAATTAGATTTGGCCTTATAGATCGAAATGTTCTCAGTTTTGGCTATTCTGGGTGTTCATTTCAATAAATTAATTAATGTATTTATTTTTGATTATTCAAATAACCGTTTTCAAAAATGTTGTGTACACGTCAGCAGTGGTGGAAAAAGTACTCAAATGTTTTACTTAAGTAAAAGTATCAATGCAATAGATGTACTCTGAGTCTGTTAACATTTACTTGAGTAAAAGTACTAAAGTATTGGTATAAAATGTACTTAAAGCACCAAAAGTAAAAGTACTAAAATGTTTGAAATGTTTGAAAATAGCATATCTACAAGCTCAGAACGTGTGCATCGCAACACGTTGTGAGCTTGTAGATCTGCTATTTTCAAATAGCTTATAGGTATAAAATAGGGCTAAAGTGGTTAATGTATGTTTTATAATGATTTATATCCGCAAAGTACTATAGTAACTAAAAATTGCAAATAATTGTTGTGGAGTAAAAGTATAGACAATTGGAAATACTCCAGTAAAGTAAAAGTACCTCAAAATTGTACTTAAGTACAGTACTTGAGTAAATGTACTAGATACTTTACACCACTGCACGTCAGTGAAGAAAAAACGCTGGGAACATCCCTATTTACAAACGACTTTGCAGGGAAACAAGCACAAAGTCGCTTATAATAGGCAAACCTGGCAACGCTGGCAGGCTAGGCTGAAAGTAATCTCTCAAGAACAGCAGAGGGCGCTGTTTTTCCTTTTTATTTGGCGATGGGTTCCCAGATTGGGCTGAAAGTTATAATGCATTAGATTAGCACATCAATGGGCATGTCGGCTGACAGACTAAATGCCAACTTTTGCCAACCGAATACCAGTCTGTTGCAGTCTGAAGTAGTCTGAAGTAGTCTGAACTAGTCTGTTTGGTGGAGAGTCACCTTTATAGTAAGCAACCATATTTGTGACATAATTTACTTGGAATTATGTCACAATATGGTCGCGAAAAGCCATTTCAGCTGGTCTTTAACCCATTAAGACCTGAAGCCGATTCTAAATCCCAACAGTTTTCTAAAAAAGCTTATGTTTCTATATCGGTGGTTCTCAAACTTTTTCATAATTGTCAAGGACCCCCAAAATTATATGTATTTGGCCGCGGACCCCCCATCTCAAAATATTTTGTTCCAGGGACCCCCAGAAGCAAAGATTGGAGTTAAAAATGTTCGCTTTAAAATAATACATATATTCAAAGATTTACACACATTTTCACTATGGAAATGGCAAATGGAACCAATGATATAACTATAAAGTAGAAACAATGAACAGATTAACTTGGTCTAATCTTTAGTGAGTAATATGTATGTATTGAAATCAGCAGTATCATTATTGTGGTAATTGAAAATTGTGGTATTATTATATTGCTACTTACCGTATATAAGAACTTGAGGCGTAAAAAAGGTATTGGTGAAAAGGGGCTAAACTAAAACCATATCTATATCTCTATCAGTATCTATCTATCTATCCATACATACTGTATATGTATAACATAATATTATATAGTTATATTATATATATATATTATATCGTATTGGTACTCTATCGACAAGTACTTGTACTCAGTCTGGGAAAAAAATGGCATCAGTACAACCCTTGTAGAAACCACTGATGATCAATATGTTGCTGTTGCTATTTTTTTGTGTTTCATGTTTTCTTGTTTTCTCACATTCCTCATTGTCAACAGTTATCTACAGTACCAAGCTGTACCGCTTCTTCAAGTACATAGAGAACCGAGATGTGGCCAAGTCAGTATTGAAGGACAGAGGACTGAAAAAGATCAGACTGGGGATAGAAGGTATGGATAACCTTGTAATAATTTAATATATACAGTATATACTGTATACACAGTATATTCTTATGAAATCAAATATTCAGCAGAAAATGCCATTGATTTAAGGATTCTCAGATGCCCTGTTTGTACGTATATTTGTTCATTGCAATATTATTATCAATAGTGTAATAGTGAACCACTGCTGCCAGCAAAAACACAGGTTTTACTGTACCTTCATGGAATATTATCCATGACAGCTGTCCTCACGGAGATCGGCTCATTACACGCACAGGGTTGAAAAAATCCATTCAAGAGCTATGGCCGTTTCAATGAGGCTTGTTTTGCCGTAAAGCAAGAGGAACGGAGATCTAGCCGAGATATGGCCGTTTCACTGCAGGAAATAAACAGGAACTAAACAAGCTTTTATTTTTTCAAATGACTCATTTTCGGGTCTGTCCTCTTCAGGCAGTGAAAGCATCATCCATAGGATAGGTAACAGCGCCATCTAATGTTCCGGGGAGTTCCTGACGAAGAACAATTGCCTTTGCCTCAAAGTTGTTTTGCATCATGTATAACCGGTTTCTTTATTTTGTTTTTTCTCCGCCAGGAGACTATGTTTTCGTTCTCGTTCTTCCGTGTGTCCACCAAGCTAACATTGGTCAAGCTTCACGTGACACGTGAAAATATGTTAAAAGGGTGTGCTTTGATTGGCTAGCGAGACGCATGATGAAATAGAGACCTATAAATAGGTGTGTCACTTCAAAAGATCATTTATATCTTTTGAAGTGAGGTAAGACAGGATTAATCAGGAACAGTACTGGCGGAGACCTGTGCTCCGAGGAGCACATTTTCTAGTCTACATTTGTATTTAAACTTTGGAGTTGTGAACGCATGCCCCACTCGTTTATGCTCCCTTGTGATGCCACCTACAGTAGACCGCAAAGCAAAAGGCGATGCCCATGAGCAGAGGTCTCATTCCATTGTACACTTTACCATTTATACTGGTGCACCGGCACAAACGTGACGAAAAGCTTGTTCAATCCGTGAAGCCGATTGGCCGGTTGGCCAATAAGTGAAGCCGGTGCATACGCCCCCACAGAGAGATTCAGTGCATCCTCCACAGACCCTCAGATGGATACAGTGATCCGTGGCCTTTCGGTTCTTGAGAACCGTCAGTCCGAATTTCCACTTAGCACTGCACACCCCCGGGTCCTAGGCAACACACGGCAATTTAGAAGTTGGACGGTTCCAAACACACACACACACACACACACACACACACACACACACACACACACACACACACACACACACACACACACACACACACACACACACACACACACACAGAAGTGTCAGTAATCAAAGCGGTACCTAAAAAAATCACACCCAGTGTGAAGTGGGCGGTGTGTGGTCATCACAACATGACTCACTTTAAAAAAAGGATGAATAACTTTTTTTAAAGTCCATACTGCTATTCATAGGGCTGCACATGTGTCATGTGTTTTGCTAGCCAATCACAGTCCTGAATTTGCAAAGTCAGCCAATCACATTACAGTTAGTGGTGATGACACTAGCTGTAATGTGATTGGCTGATATGAAAAAAGTATCGATTTGCATTAACAATGGAAGGGTTAGGGGGTACACAAATTTTTTGGTCGGTGTCCAAAACTCACTTATAGGGGGCGGCTACACCGCCACAAAAACAAGACCAGGAGACCTGATTCTGCCAGACCCAGAATAAGTACTTATTGTCTGTGTTTTCACTTTCCGTCCGTCCGTCCCCCCCCCCCCCCCCTCGGCCAAGCTAACATTGGTCAAGCCTCACGTGACACGTGACAATACGTTGAAAGAGTGTGCTCTGATTGGCTAGTGAGACGCATGACGTATAGCGGCCTATAAATAGATGTGTCACTTTGAAAGAGTCTTGGTCTCTTTCAAAGTGAGGTAAGACAGGAATAATCACGAAATGGCTGAGAAATGGCGGAGTAACACTTAAGACAGGATTAATCAAGTAACACTTAAGACAGGATTAATCAGGAACAGTACTGGCGGAGACCTGTGCTCCGAGGAGCACATTTTCTAGTTAGCTCTGATCTTACTTTATAAGATCAGAGCACTATGTCACGGCTAAGCCGGACTTCACATGACGTGTCAGCCTGTGTATGCCCATGTATGGACGAAAGGGGAACAGACTTTTATGGCTGGGGCCTAAGGGCAAAGGGGCATGACCATGTATGGAGAAAACAGGTACAAAGCCTCATGTAGGCCCGACCCCCTGGGTCTGGCAAATATACCAATTTTAAATTCTTCCCTATTAGTTTTTGCATTGTTCAACTGACCTTTGACCTTTGCCCTCGCCAGGCTACCCCACTTACAAGGAGAAGGTGAAGCGACGTCCAGGAGGTCGTCCGGAGGTCATCTACAACTACGTCCAGCGTCCTTTCATCCGCATGTCCTGGGAGAAGGAGGAAGGGAAGAGCCGTCACGTGGACTTCCAGTGCGTCAAGTCCAAGTCTACCACAAATTTGGCTGCGGCCGCAGCAGACATACCTCAGGACCAGTTGGTGGACATGCACCCTCCAGGGCAAGTAGACGAGCTGGACACTCTCCCGGGACACCAGCCCCATCAGAGTCCCAACGACGGCCACCAGCCAGCACAGGCGCAAGACGTTATCAGCCCCCAACAGCCACAGGGTCACGACGGCATAAATCATCAGGCTCTGCAGGGGGCAGGGCACGATGGCGTCGGCCATCAACAAATGCAGGGGCACGACAATGCCAGCCACCCCCAACCGCAGGGTCAAGACAGCCCCAGCCAGCCCTCACATAGTCAGGACCATAGTAACCAGCAGCAGCTACACAGCGGCAGCCCCCCCAGTCAGCCCAACAACAACTCCATTCAGTCCAGTTACCACTACGAGCCAGACCCCGACTCACCGTCACCTTCTGCATGAGACTGGCTGTCTCCCCCTTCCCCTCCTCTTCTGCACCTTTGCGCCCCCCCCCCTCCTCCCCCCACAGTCACCACCTCTTTGTTCTCCTCCAGCCCGGAACTCGCCTCTTCCTCATAAGAGGCAGAATGCCACTTTGCCTTTTCTTGCACCTCTGCTGCAGCCTTGACGGTCTACAGCCTCAAAAAAAAAGAAAAAGATTGAAATTTAAATACTGGTGAAATTTCACCAGTAGGATGGAAAATAACCACTGGTTGTTTTCAACAGCCAAGGATGTTTAAAAGCACACACATTAGTAAAACACTAGGCCTCCATGTTCCATTCTCTGCTCATGGATATGATTTTTGTATTATCTTTTAATTATCTTTTATTTTATTTTACCCAACCAAAGGAGATTTAATTGACCACTTGAACCCTAGCGTTCCTATTATGAATACTGTATTTCATAATAGGCGACCATTCTCCAAAGATAGGTCTACGAGCTCACAATGCGGTGCAACGACGTGAGCATGTACATCTGATATCCGAAGAGATTGGATGTATAGGGTTTAAGTGGTTAATTTTAATATTTTGTACTTGATCACAGATACAATGTACTGTACATTATACTGTATGAAGGTAAAGTACATTTTGTGTGAGACGTGTGTGTGTGTGTGTGTGTGTGTGTGTGTGGCTGCAGATGGGAAAGTGAATTTAATTATTTTTGAAGAAACAAGTTGGATTTGAAAATTCACTTTCACAGTGTTTGTGAAGGCTGTGATACATGGATAAAATATGAAGTTTTAGGCAGCATAGATAGCCATTTACTTTTGAAATTTGTTTTTGCTCCGTTTCTGTTTAAACTCACATGGTTATCTACATTCATCTAACCCTTCGGAGGGCGATATTTCCCCCCAATAATTTGCTTTGTATCAACCTCAATCCCCATATGTTCAACTATGTGTCACATTTGGTTTTGACCTTCTCCTGCTTGTGCCCCGGTTGACCTGGTGTGAAAATGTTCACTAAGTCCACAGGTTTACCACTGCACGCTGAGGTGCCTCCTGCTGTGACCACACAAGGCATCAGAACAGAAGATGATAAAACATCCGTTTTGTAATAAAAAAATATTCACAACACATTCCTCACCGATGACTGTTTTGTTATGCTCATCGAACCTAATAATGATTCAATAATTTGTAATGCGGGGTTAACCCATTCAATCCGGTAACGCATCTGTCATTTTAGGTTTCCTTTGGCTATTAAAAAATAGCAGATACTGTATACAAGCTCATGGTGCTGCGCCATGACCTTGTAGATCTGCTATTTTTGAAAAATCTTTGTGCAAAATCTTTGTGTAAATCTTTGAATATAAAAAAAGGAAAAAAGCAAATATTTGTCAAATATTTTGTTCCAGGGACCCCCCCCCCCCCCCTCCAGACACGAAGAACAGCCAAAGAAATCTAAAATGACAGAGATGCGTCCCCGGATTGAATGGGATAACCGGTTGCCAGTAAGGATGACAATCCCATAAGAATTGTTAAATCGCATGTATCCTGAACTGATGGCTGGGTGGATTTTATGACCCAGTTGTTTGAATGACGCAGCTGTAATTGCCTGGCCTCCAGTCAGTTGGTTGGCTTATAATACTGCAATACCTCTCACACCGTCCAATGCAAATGGTTTGCTTTTGCTGCAGCCAGATGGCAACATAGTGTAAAAATATCTGAGGTGCAGTGATAGGCTGAATGGATGGATTCATCGCTGTTGGGTGGGAAACCTCATACTGTATGTCTAAAACTGTTACTTTTCAGGATTCAAATAAAAAAATAGATCTACAAGCTTAGTATGATGATGTAAGGTATTCATTTATTAAACAAAGTTTAAATATGGAAATAAAAGGTTTCTGCAAGATGCAAACCAGGTAAGAACCAGGTTCTTGACAGATTAAATGCATGTTGTTCATGAGTGAGAGGTCTTGTACAGAACACGATGCAATTCATATCTGAGAACAGTTTTCACCCCATCCCAGAAATTCTGTTATTTTTCCCAGTATAAAAGCTGGCAGTTATTCTCCTAAAAACGGGTTCATTTAACAAAATAAATGCATGTACTGTATTCATGAAAGAGAGAGGTTTACAGAGAATACACATCTGAGAATCTAATGTTTTCTTCCCATGCGTAAAACACCCAGTAGCAAGTCCAATGGAAAAAAATGATCAAACTTGCACTCTCAATAACAAGGTTGTTGCAAATAGAGCCCAACTGATACTGGATGTTGGGGGCCTATACTGATATAGGCTCAGATAAACAGATATGTATACATACTAGATATTGTGTATATACACACACACACACACACACACACACACACACACACACACACACATGTAGGCATTAGTTAGAGGCAGATACCTCAGAAAATATAACAATCAACCTGCCTCAAATCCCAGTTTCACTTCTAGCTTCAACACTGCTGCTTCCAGTGAAGAAAAAAGAATAGAAAACCTCAATAAATAATTATGTTAATTCACAACCAAGCAAAGCCACATCAAACAAGGCTCTGCAATGTTTTTATTTATTTTCTATGTATTTATTTCATTTTATTTATTTATGTTTGAGGTAACATACACTTCTGTAGTCAATCAACATAAACAAAAGGCAGAACGATTTACTTTTGTCACTGACAATGTATGTATTTACATGATGGATAAATAAATGTGATGTTATTAAGAAATTGGTGTGGTCTAAAAATGACACATTTTGAAGGCATAGGACATATCTGAAACTGATTGACCTGACTGACCGGGTATTTACAGGTTAAAGACAGTTTACCTGGCAGTTATTTTCAAACTATTAGTCAAACTCATGGAAACGTATGTGTGGTCAACTCAATGTTGTGATACTGACATGATACTGACCATGATACAGACACGATACTGACATTTTTATTTTTCTTCTTTTTTACCCTTTTTTCTCCCCAATTTAGTCATCATGTCAATGAATTCCTCCCCTCACACATTTGTGTGTTGTCGCTACTGCTGACCATGATACTGACATGATACTGATGCTGACCATGATACTGACATGATACTGATGCTGACCATGATACTGATGATACATCAGGCCCCGTCACAGGGGCCTGATGTGACAGGGCCCGATATCCATATACAATTCTACTTATAATCGTAACAGATTAAACATTTCTCTCCCTGGGAAGTATGCTAATAATTATGTGAGAATCACATACTAACAGACAGTCCAGTTTAATGTAAAATCTGATATTTGGAAATCGATGAGATGTTTTCTAAATTATATAAGCAACACAATACACAATAAAAATAAAGCTTACATTTTAATTGGGTGTTGGGGCGGTAAGGGACCTGGATATTGGGTAGGGGGCACTGGCCCTACCCTGGCCCAAAAAAGGTTGAGAAACACTGTAGTATAGCGAGGGAAGAGTCAGAATCGAAAATGACAGAAACAAATAATTTTATTTTAAAAATATTTCACTGCTGATACATACAATACACTCATCATACTCATATATATTTGCATAAAGTATACTCTTAACATGATAATATTTAAAGATTTGATACATTATTGTCAGGTGGGGAGGGGTATATCAACAAGGGGACCACTTTATTGTAGTGTGTAGTGTAAAAACATTGAAACAGAAAACCACTATAACAGACACAGTAACCTCACAAGCCACCTGTATTAGAATTTTGTTGCTGTCGGGTGGACACCTTACAGTATATGTCCAAAACTGTTACTTTTCTGAGTTCAAATGAAAAAATAGCAGATCTACAAGCTCAAAACGCATCACAAATGCGTTTTGAGCTTGTAGATGTGCTACGTTTGCTACTTGTGACACTGTAGTGTAGTATAACGAAGTAGGACATTAATTCAGAAAAAACACAAAAAGTTAAATTATGGAGATAAGAGGTTTCTGCCCGACAGCAACAAGATGATGACAGGGGAACGCGTAACATCGTATAGGCCCTGCCCAACCTCAGCGTTTTTCCTGTCTTCTCTATTTGACCGTTCCAACAGTGCACTTTCTGATTAAGTAATAACTGTTTGAAACTGTGTAGAAGCATAGACCAGTGGTTCTCAAACATGTTTGATGTTTGTATCAAGAAACCCCAAATTGATCATTTTTGGCCATCGATTCACCGCTTCAAAAAATGCGGTCTCCCAAAAGAGATTTTGTCAAGATTTGTCACTTTAAAAAACAAATAGCAGAGCTACAAGTTCACAAGGTGTCCTGATGTAACACATTGTGAGCTTGCAGACTGGCAATTTTCGAATAATCGAAAACAAAATAGGGTTAAACTGTTCCTCATTTTACTGGGGACCACTGGCCTAGACAATAGGCTGTTTCGATACAGTTTTGAGGAAACTGGTATGACCATAGAGTGGGCTGCCTTAAAAGGATGCCTTGTCCTGCCATGAGTTTCTGCCACTAGCACCATTTGGCATCCATTAGCAAACAACCTATTTTTATTAGCAGGGATACACAGGTCCGCAGAAGGGACCTTTGAAATCAACTGGAAAAAAAAACGCATAAAAATTGTCTTGCCTCTGGGACTCATGAGATTCCCCTAGGTACATCATCCCTAAATCTAAAAACTCACAGGCTTCTTCCCACTTTGCAACAAGGGGCCTGTTAGATCTAGAGGGCTGGCGAGGTTGAGAGATAGGTTGTGTTGAAGATATTAAGTATGTAGGAAGACAGACAATGAAAATAAGAGCTCCAATCAGATACTCTCAAATGTCACTGACTGACCCTGTGTTGTCATGGGATGCAATACAAACAAACTATGTTAGATCTACCCCCATTGCAAATGATGGATCTTTTGGGTTATTAACATTGCCTTGTTTTCAATATCTGCCCCTGTGCTTCTAGACCTGTTTCCAACCCATACTCGAATCTGGACTAGAAAGATAGTTTGCACTGACGGTTAAATGTACCCGCAAACAAGGGTTTGGTAAGTGCCCAATAGACCAAATCTGCAGATTTTAAAATCAATTTAACTCTAGGGCACGGTCACACATACACATCAGAAACAGACCGTTCTCTTCCCGTTATGGCACGTAGACGCACCATGTTCAAAGCGTGGAGTTCGACATTGATAACTTTGACCAGGTGTTAAACAATAGGAAAGAAGGGCATGGTTGACCGCTCATGGTCGAGGTTTTTGCATGAACGTTTCTTTCAGTGAGACAACCACTCCAACGTAAGTCAAACGAACTACACACCAGCTAATCGATTTCTGTGCGTGCCAATAACGCTCTGCCCACAATCTGCAAGACAACATGGGTAATTGACTTATTTGATGCCTCGTTGCCTACTCCCTTTCAGACGTGTACTGTATGTGTGACCGTAACCTTATGCCTCCAAGTTCTCATGTTGCAAGGACAAATTATGTGAGGCAGTTCCTTAGACTTGCAAACCCCCAGCAGAGCAAAATGAGAATCTGTTTAAAAGGCATGTTCAGTGATCCTAGCACAGTTGTGCTGCCAAAGATGGCGCTTTTTTTTACAGGTCCTTTTTTTTATATACAGCCTTTTATACCACATCTCATAAATGTCATTGAAACATCTCACTGGCTCAGGGCCTGCATTTATAAGAAGTGCTGATCCAGTATCGGCATTACTTTTCAACTACAAATGAGTTCATCAGCACTCCTAGTTTAGCCCTGCTATTTTCACTGACTCTATAGTCAGCAAATAAACTAGTAAGTTGAATGTGGGCCAGGACCATTCTCTGAGTCATGGGAGTATGAGCAGGGTTGCACTATAAGCTGAAGAGGTGGACATTTTGTGAGCCCCACACCCCCTTTCACCACCACAGTTGAGGTACTAGGGGGTTAAATGGCAATTTTGCTGATAGCTGGAGGCACACTTTACCTCGTGTGCATTTCCCCATTTAGAGATTAATTGGATAATATGGCAATTTTTGGGGAGCGCAACACAGGTATACCTATTTGTTTGAAATAATGTTTTGTTGTCTATACGGGGTTTCCTTAATATACAGTACAGTCACAGTTCTGACAGGGGCCATGGTAGGACACTGATGTCAACTGATCTCCCAATGCCCAACTCCACACCCTGTCCACCTTCTACAGCCAGCCCTCTCTGAAACATTCTAGCAAGTAAGCAACAAAATTCCAGAACTGTCCACACTGCAAAATGCTGAATGTCACTTCAACTCAATTTTACACTCAAGATTTTAGAGTGCAGGAAACGGAACCATGGAGAGCTGTGAATTGGCTGGAGTGGAGTCGGGTAGGGAGTTGGTTGGTTGTAGGTTGGCATGGCCTGACGGAGCTCAGAGTCACTGATAGATAGAGTTAAGTCACAGAGGAGTTCACTGGTGGCTGCCATGATTCAACAGCTATCATCCTCGTTCATTCACGGCCACCGCCAAGTAACAAGTGACACTGTGTCCGGCCTGCTTGTACAATGCTGGGCATCTCACCATGGCAATGTCACATGAGGAGGACCTCGTTACATATTTGCAGCCAACAGTTCGGAATTAATAACAGCAAGGTGGCACCCGTAGTGCAACCTGACAGAACTCTTTCCATCAGTGGCTCTGGTCTTATGGAGGAGTCATTCTCTCCCTGTCTTGCGTTCCAGATCTCACAATGGCCAGGGGAGGTCACTGAAGTCAACGGGGCCCCCTAGGCCGGCGTCAGCCTCCAACAGAGACATGATGACGGCCATGGCTGCTTCATCGTTACTGGGGCTGCTGGAGCCAGGCTCATCCATGATGTCTATACTCAGGTGGGAGTTGTCGCCTAGATGATGTAAAACAGAGGAGAAAAACATATTGATTAACCCTGCTCAATCAATACAGATAGATTTAATTATATGACAGTGGGTCTTGTGGTATTCTCTGTATGTGTGTGTGTGTGTCATACTCACTCATAATAGACTGGTTGGAGTATGGGTATCCTATTGAATCTGGACCAGGGATGATCCCTGCTGATGGCAGCTCAGGTGTCCCTCCATTTTGAATCTACAGATAGAACGCATAGCTCAGTTTTCACTGGAGACAGAGGCACGCCATATAGAATAGATCACCTTTCAAACACAGGGGACTACAGATACTGTATACAGCTTTGTGTTTCACCTCAACAAGGACGTTTGCACATGCACATGAGTGGTGAGTTACTATCTGTACTACCCTAATTAACCCTATCCTCATTAAAGTAAATCTGTGCTTAGTTACCCTTACCCTGTAATCTTTGCAGAAGATGTGTAAACTCAAAAAACAAACACACAAGTCCAAAAATACAATAAAAATGTTTATTCTAATAGAAAATGACACAATTATTACTCAATACTTGTCTGCTGCATCATTAACATTTTTACAATCTTATAAGTGAACCATGTCAATGTCATATCCCACAGTGGGCCTATTTTATACTAGCAAACCTACAAGTTCACAACATGTCACGAGTTATGAGTTTGTCGATCTGCTATTTTGCAATGTTTGATATTTTTGCCTATAATGACATGCCCAAAATAGGGACACCAGGTTGAAAGTGGTTAATCAGCACACTATGTGTACAATTATTAAAATGGTTAACAATCCTATTTTGAAACCAGACTCATATATTGCTCACGTGTATTCCTAGTCTACAGAAATAAGAACGTGCACAGATCAGGTGTCAACCACACAATGACCTTGATAGCCCAAGACGTTGTAGCACACACTGACACTATACTTGACAGACACAGCGGTTTCACATGACACAAAACAACTACTGTATAACGCCCGAAACCCACAAGACGCGCAATCATGCGCGTCCGGGCGCTGCTTTTCTTCCACTCCATATTAATGAATGCAGCCGTTCTCACTGGCCGTGCACGGCCGTCACCCGTGAGACTGGCTCGCACACGTGAAGATTTTCTTTCCGCTCTGGGCGGGGGGAAAAAAACGTTTGTCCGCCGGCATATTCTCATAGAAATACATTGTATTTAGGATGGCCAGACGACCCGCTGTGGCTGGGATTGGCGAGAACAGTCATGCACAAACCTGCACATGCACTGAAGAGTGTGTGCTGATGCTGTTTTGGTGGGTTTGGTGTATAAAGGAGAAAATCGGAAGCGTATGTGAGGGCTCCACTTCAAGAATAGATACTCACTGGGGATGTTCAGAATTGTGTCTCTGTGTGTGTGTGTGTGTGTGTGTGTGTGTGTGTGTGTGTGTGTGTGTGTGTGTGTGTGTGTGTGTGTTACCTTCTTGCCCCCAGGGGAGCAGGTATCAGGAGGAGGGGTGCTGGTGATGTTCAGTGGACTGGAGCCACAGCTGGAGGGAGATGAGCCTCGGATCCTGAGAGAGAGAGAGAGAGAGAGAGAGAGAGAGAGAGAGAGAGAGAGAGAGAGAGAGAGAGAGAGATGTTTGCAATGACAATGGCAGAGTAGGGCTGCAACTCATCATTTCTATAATTAATTCATCTGTCAATCATTTTTCAGATGATTCAACTAAGCTGCAGTTTAAGGTAATAAAGTACAATGTGTATCGGAGGAGACGTGGTTGTCTACCCTCCCCCCAAAAGAATAATGAAAAATATCAGAATAAAAGAATAAAGATAAAAGAATAATAATTGTGTATGGTTTTGAATGATGCAATAGAATGACTCTTGCTTCACGTCATCCGTCTAAGTAAAGTACAGTCATAAACCTTTATTTAACTAAAGAAGCAAAGGCAGTGGGTGAGTGACTTTTTCCTTGTTCAGTGTTCAATTCTGTCAAGTGCCTGGCTAACTGGTAGGAGATTGGAACATTACAATCACATCTGGAACTACCTCTGTATTTCCATCACTTCATCAGCAATCATACGTCCGATCTTTCCAGCTCCTGCTCTCGTGCCTCCTGGGATTCCTGGCACTGTCTGCAGCGCCCGCCTTCCACCACCTACCAACCAATAGTAACACAGCATGACAACGAGACATTTTTTCCCCCCAAAATAGCGAAAATAGCAGCTCCACAACCTCACAATGTGAGTTTAGGTAGTTATAGGGAATATGCATCGATTAAATTGGTCCGAAATGTAAATAAAGTAATGGTAACAATTGTTTTTCCCAAAACGTTACCAATACATTATGGTCAAACTTGGAGAGTAAATATTAAAGGTTCAAGTAGTATTTTACCCTCTGAGGTGAGACAACTGTCCATACTCTGTGGAGAAGCTGCAGACTGAGGGTATTCTGACCCTTCCATCAGGGGACACCTGTAGAGCACAGATGCACAACAATATGTCATTATGGTCAAAGTAGTAAGAAAATAATCAACACTTAAGGAAAATATCATTTATATCAAATATCAAAAACAACTTCCTTCAAGCAATTAAATTTCAACTGTAAGCAAGAGGAGCTTATTAAATGCGTTTTGATAGACTTGCTGTATATGCTGGAAAGTATGTGTGATTGGGATAAATTTGGTATGACATTCAAAATTAGGCTTTGAACATCAGAACATTTTAATCTTAAACAGACCTCAAATTAAAATAAAGAATATAAAGGGAAACACTTTTCAAACTCTCAAAATGATTCTATAATACTGTACATTTAAAATTGTATTGTAAAGTAAATGTCGATTACTCGACACCATAATCATGAAAAATACATCACTTCATTTGTCTGAGGAGTGAGGACATAAGGACATGTTTAATTTAGATCAAGCCATGTGATCACTTTTATTTTGTAAATTTAAAATGTTTATAAAATGATATGCAATTTTCCCATCATAATCTATGGCCTAATACAGAAAACACATCAGAAATGCAAGTGCAATATTTTACAATATCACATAATTGTATGTAAAGTTTTACAAGCCTAAGGGTGGATTCAATAATTTCACTAGCTCAATTAACTCAATGATTGTAATAGGATTTTAACCACTTAAACCCCAGCACCCGTAGTGTGAGGAAAATTGCACTACTTTCAGCTATGACAACCCTGAGGTTGTATGTGTACTAATCTGGTGTCTGTGTTTCAGAGTGATTGGGGGGCGGAGTGTTTCATCAGTGAGTGGAGATCTGGCCCACCTGGGGTTCCCTCTATATAAGAGACTGCAGGACCAATCTTATACTACCTTTCTCTCTCTCACTTTGCAGCTCACTGGGAGCATTTTTTTTCATTTGGTTAATTTTGTTTTTCACACACTACATTATACACTCATCCATACACTGCATAATACCACTGATTGACTGTTTGTGTGAGCTTCCTCCTTTGTTACAACTAAGCGGAGCCATTTGTGACATCAGCAAAGATATTTCATGTAGAGGGAAAACAGAAAATCTACTAGAACAGAGCCCTGGGGGACTCCGGCCAACCAAGTGTAGGGTTTTAAGTGGTTAGTGCAAGGTAGAGGTTTAGGTTGTGTTAATACCTTGTCATCGTGTAACTAGTCAAATTAGTGACATATAGCGCACCATTGAGCTGTTGATTAGCAATTAATAATCCGAAAATTGCGTCTCATTGGCTTCCGTTGTACGATGAAACAGCTCTTAGTATTTGAAGATCCAGATCCGCTGATCCAGTCCGGGACTTCTTCCTTCCTTCTTCCAGAGAAAATGCCTGAATCTACAGGAAGTTTGGATGTTTCTTTTAAACTAATCCCGCAGGTGTTGTGGTGTTATATATTGTCAGAATCAGCTTTGTTTGTGCTTGTTTATGTGACTTCGAGAGCTGTTTCATCATACAATGAGACGCTAATTCTGGATTGTAACTGTTGCTACTATAAATTAATATAATTTGTTATTTCTCCAAGACTAAGTCCAAGTTCATGATAAGGCTGTAGTTAATGTGTATGTATACATTATTTCATGGTTATTTGAGTCAAGTTATTGTAATGCTTTTATTTTGAAGTGTCAAAGTCCAATTCTGTGTCTCATTTGGTCTGCTCTCACGTGAAATGGGGTTCACAGTTCACACAGGACTTTTGCATTAAGCAATTAAGAAGCAGCAAGCAAGAAGCAGCAAGGTGCAGAGGCTCCGTTTGTGTTGGTCACAAGAGACTGTCTAAAGTCATAAGAAAGGGTTATAAGTAAGGACCTGAAGACTGAAGAGTACTCCCTTTATGTGTAGCATGCAGCCAACGAGGTATTTGTTTGTTTGTACTGTCTGTATTTTACTCTGGTAAATGTCTATTTTACATGCTGTGCATGACGCCATCTTATGTTATTGTAACATGCTTATTTTATGTTTATAGTTTTCATGGTGGATTGGAGGATTTGAAGTCACCTTCAATAAATCAGTAGCTTGGAGGGAGTTACATGGATTATTCATTTCTAATCAACTGCGCAACGGAGCGCTATTATGTGGCTAATTGGACTAGTTACATGACAAGGTAAGAAACACAACCTAAACCTATACAAAAGTGTCCTTGCACTTTAAGAGAAGAAATAGCATGTGTGTTACTTACGACACTACAGTGTTGGTGGAGACAATGTACTCCACCTCCTTGGTCCACGGATTCATGAAGCTGAACCATCGGCTTCTCAGTGTGATGAAGGAACCGTCTTTGATCTTGAACTTGTAACAGTTGGTGTTGATCTTCTCTCTCATCTGAAGGACTGTTGGCAAAAACAAACTAAATGGATACACACTCAAGGTAGACTCGCTAAAACACTTTAAAATATTTGTTCACGTGTTTATTAAATTTCAGTATCATGGTCAAGCTCGAAATGCGTCGGAACATGACGCATTGTGAGCTTGTAGATCGGCTATTTTTGGCGAAGAGACTACAGGGGTTTCAGTGGTTATGTATGAAGCCGTATCTACCTTGTCTGTGGCACTCTGCTAGGTGACCAATGTCGTCCTGGTGGAAATACTCATAGAAGGAGGTGCCCAGCAGCTCCTGGGGCAGGTAGGCTAGGATGGCTGTGGCTCTGTACAGAGAGGCAGGGAGCACATGTTCAGTGAGTCTAGGGCTGTCACCATTACAACATTTAAGTTGACGATTCATTGTCATACAAATACAAACAATTTAATTGTGTTTTTGGCATTGGACATTGAAACAAAATGAATACAAATTAAATTTCTGTTTGCCTTTTAGGCTTAGTAATAAAACATTGTGCCGGGCAGATATGACAAATAACTTGAATATAAAAATAAATTACTCTCATATTCAATCATTTTATAGTTTTAAAAAAAACATTTAAAAGCGGAAATAGATCTATTTCTGCTTTTTTTATATTTGAAAATGTATGAACATTTTTCAACATGGAAAAAATTATGAAAATTATGCAAAATAATTAAGATTATCTCAAATAATTAGATGATTATGTAATAACTGTGACAGGCCGAGTCTGCTGGTACAGCTGCTACTGTTCTGAGGCTAGGAGTGAAAACGATGAAAATGAACAAAATGCACAATTTAACCACATGAACCCTAGCGTCCCAATTCTGGGCTGATATGCTATAATAGGAAAATGTTTGGCAAAAATAGATCAGCTATTTTCAGCAAAGAGATTTTGTAAAGAGGGAAAAAAGAGGGGACCAAGTATAGACCCCTGGGGAACCACCCAGTCAATGAAAATTTGGGTTTAAGTCGTTAATATGCTATCTCTATTGGTTCTCAAAGTGGGGTCCGGGGACCCCCAGGGGTCCTTGAGGGAGTTCCAGGGGGTCCCCAGCTAAATGATGGATAGTTAGGAACCAAATCGACCCTTATGGGTCTGTAACTCTGAGAGTGTACAAATGGAACCAAATGGACCCTAACCCATTGGTTCCATTTGTACACTCTCAGAGTTAAATTAAAAGATGTTACAATATAAATTGGGGTCCCAGAGATAGAAATGCCATTAAATGGGGTTCCGTAGCCTAATGCATGTCAAACTGGGGATCCTTGAAATTAAAATGGTTGAGAATCACTGCTAGAGCCGTAAAAATCTTCTCTTATCTTGTCCCTGGCATATCTTTTCAAATGGGGGTCTGCGGGCTTATAAGTGTCAATTTGGGGGTCCTTGACATGAAAAAGTTTGAGAACCACTGCTCTACATCATGAGTGTGCACTCCTCACCTCTGGTCAACAAAGACGAACTTCCCGTCTATGGCGTGTCGCGAGACGTACTCCGTGGGTTTCACCCTGATGTCGGCCAGGCTGGGCTGCGGTACGATGTGGGGGTGCAGCCTGCCGATGGCCACCAGGCAACTCAGGTTACAGCCCTCGTTGTCGGGCTCGTTATCCTCATCCAGGCCCATCTTGGTCGGAGGCCAGCTCTTCAAGTAGCCCGTACTGTGGATGGTGCAGAAGCTTTTTCGATCCGCTAAAGAGAGTTGGGACATGTTTAGTCAGGGAGAGTGTGTGAAGCAGACGGAGGATGAAATTATAATTACCAATAGAACAGGAGACAGTGGAAGGCCATCCCACACTGTGGGTGGTGGAGAAATAAGGGTGAGAAGGGGAGGTGGGTGCTGATGAGGCAAGACAAGGAGACAAGAATAATTCAGTGAGTAATATATTTATAGAAGCCATGCTAGGATAGGTCAGCTTGGGCGGATGTAGGCGGCACAGTGGAAAGAAAAGAAAAGAGATGTGAAGAAAATTTTAACCTTGTGATTTGATTGTTTTCTGGGTACCGTTATCAAATTGAAAAATCTGCTTTTTATGTCTTCTACGTTAAGTATCTAGTTGAATCCAGAAACCATCTAAAGGGGCGCTTGACACTGCACTTACCACAATTCATCACTGTCAGGCAGATAACATTAATTATTAATGCCCTATTTTATACTTCATCACAAGACAGTGTTGTGCAAAAGTAGCAAAAATAGCCTATCTACTTTTTTAGTAGATGGGCTATCTGAACCGGGCTGGTTCAGATTCTATTAGGGTCTGTTTATCATGTGGTGCGCTGTGACACATTGTGAGCTTATAGGTCTGATATTTGACATGCAACACCATCATGTCACAAATAGGCTGATCTAGGATCATGATAATATAATAACATAGCATTTCCCAGCCGGCCACAGTGGCCGGTGATGTTTTTATTTAACGGTCAATTAAAATTTGTATCTGTCAATGGCGGATATATATACCGGCTAACGGAAACCTTGGCGTCTACCCTATCTCTCTACACTCTGTTTCCTGTCTACACTCACTTGCATGACCTGTCTTTTTTTAAACATACAAACATACTGGTTACTAAGCTATTCCCTTCATTGTCCATTGGCCTTAATCAAGTAATAAGCAGGGAAAATATACAGACAGCCATGTCCAGCAGGTCCCATAAGTCAGACAGGAGCCCGATTGCGATAGGCTAGTTCTGGTCTTTAGTTTCACGGCATGCACATCCCATAGCCTGCAGGGACGATTGCTCTGTGATTATTCACACAAAATTGACAGTTGTGGTTGACTGATTTGAAAAATATGAGTGAATTGTTGTCCTTGGCCTCCTGAAAGTATGCACAAGAAATATGACACCGGTCAGCCTAGCAGTAGGTTATGTGAGATTAGCTGTGGACACACGCCCACACCGGAGATTAATACAAGTATGAGTGTCAAAACATCAGACCAGTATTTCTGATCTGATCAGAGTTGGCAATAGCATGATTGAAATCGCAAAGGTTTTGTTAAGACCTGATTCCCTTGTGAAAAAGAGCAGTTGGCTGAGAATGTTTAAGTCATGGAACTAGACACCTGGGGGCAGTGGCTCCGGACATACTGTAAGCGGAATTGGAATTGGAATTCCCAGCTGCATTTCAAAGTGTGAGGCAATACATTGTCCTCTACGCACTCTATTTGCTGTTTGTTGACTAGAGTTCATGCTTACTCTGCTTATTCGGATTTCGCACTTAGTCGCTCTGGATAACAGCGTCTGCAAAATTCCTAAAAGATTGTACTGTAATTCCAAATTGTGTCCTTGAGCAAGACAATGATCCTTAACTGCTACCAATGAGCAGGTTGGTGCCTTGCATTGTTTCCTCTGCTGTCAGTGTGTGAACGTGTGTGAATGAGTGAATGTAATGCACAGGCGCTTTGGAGAAAGGTGCAATACAAATGCACCATTTACTATTCAGTTCAAATACTGTATCAGACCATTCATTCATAATATATAATCATTCAGGAGTCAAGCATAGAAGTGCCCCTATCTGAAATCTAGTGTTTGCAATCAAAAGCACTTAGTTAATGCTTGGAAAACCAAGTAATATATGACTGTCAATGATATCTTCTGTTATACAGCCTGATGTGAATTGAGGTTATAGTTACAACGTAGCCTAATGCCTATAGTTTCTCAAATGTTATTCTATCATTTGTCATCCTTCTCGTGGTGATTTGGACATTGTGCTGTCTGTGTGCGGTTTATGTTTACTGTAAATGCAACCCTTCTCACATTTATGATCCGTAAGACTTTGTTATTGTTGTTTTTGGGCGGTGCAACCGCCCCTATATGTGAGGTTTGGACCCCCACCCATTGCACCCCCCCAACCCTGCGCTGTGATTGGCCACCATTGTACCCCCCTAACTCTGCACCGTGATTGGCCACCATTGTACACTGGTTGACTCTATTCAGGACCGTGTTTGGCTAGTGAAACACATGATACATGTGCAGTCCTATAAATAGGACTGTGCACTTAAAAAAAACACATTTATAGTTTTTTTTTAAGTGAATCACCCACTGTGATGACCACTGCGACCACACCGCCCACTTCACACTGGGTGTGATTTTTATACTAGATGTGTGGCTAAATAAAAGTCAGATTAACACACAACAGTGTCTAAAGTGGCCTACATCCTTGGTTGTGTAATGCTCCTATGCTAACTGAACTGTGATTCCTGGCTCATGCAGGCATGTTGCACTCAAAGGTGATATTTCACTTTCAAACATGTTTGGGGTCATTTTAACGTCTACTCAGGCTTTTGTGAACACCCCGGACAGTTTTTAAGTTGCTTGATTCAGTATTTAGATATGATATTCATTTCATCAGACACGCCCCCTTCCTATACAAACCCATTGTAACTTCAAACTCCAATTTAACCATGATAGATTCATCGAAAACACTCGTCCTTGGTTCTGGTGACTCATACTGTCCTCCTAATATGTGAGGGGCAATGTTTTTTCGATAACTTTTTTCATCATTAGTATTATTTATTTATTTTTCATTTTCCCAAAAAGATTACGCATTAGAATGACGCAAATATCAGTCACCAGAACCAAAGACGGGTGTTTTCGATGAATCTATCATCATCATTAAAATGGAGTTTGAAGTTACAATGGGTTTGTATAGGAATATGGCGTGTCTGATAAAATTAATATCAAATATCTAACTACTGAATCAAGCAACTTAACTTGCCTGGGGTGCTCACAAAAGCCTGAGTAGACATTAAAATGACCCCAAACATGTTTGAAAGTGAAATATCCCTTTAGGGTGCAGCCTATGTGGACAAATTCTGCCAATGCTTTTCAATGGGAACGGAGTGGTTTGTTGCCATTCGCGGATTTCCGCAAAAAAAACGTTCCAATTGAAAAGCATTGGCAGAATCTGCCCGCATAGGCAGAATAAAAGTTTGGTGTGACTGCATCCGAAAGGAAAAAATGGAAGGAAAAAGATGCAAAGCAGCACACAAAACAAAATGGAGAGAATGGAGTCAGGCAATGCAATGTCTTGAAGCCATTTCTTACAACAGCCAGCGCACACGCTCACCAGCTGAAAACAAGTCAGCTTCCTCTGTTGTATGTGCAATGTACAGTATAATGCCAGCAAGAATGTAAACGAGAAGTTGCCGTTTCTCAATAGAACAACTTTAACCACATAAACCTTAGCATCCCTATTCTGGGCATGTCATAATAGGCAAACATTCTGCAAAGATAGCCGATCTACAAACTCATGTCGCAACGCAATGGGTTGTGAACTTGTAGATTGGATATAGGGAGGTGACAAAGTATAGATCCCTGGTCAATACAGTAGAGTTTAAGTGGTTAAATGCAAAACAACCACATTAACTGCTTAAACACTGCATCTCTGGCCAAATATTCTACAAGGGTTATGTATATAGACCATACCCGTAGGGGGATATGAGCACCCAAAGTGTGCAGTTTGGCTTATGCGCTGAGAACAGACAGTTTATGAGGGATCGAAAGTGAGTTTGTACTGTGTAGTCAGTGTGTACACACACACACAATCCCGTCGTGGAGGCACAGAACACACACAAACACCCCGTCGGCCGTCGCCAACACACACGCGCGAGCGCGCACAACCACACACCCCACGGTACATCCATGCGGGCCGTCGCCCGTCGCGAACACACACGGGCGTCGCCCAAGCACACTTTTAGATCCAAGTCTGCGTATGTTGGACTCGCGTATCCGCGCGCCTGGTGTAGCCGGTATCATTGATAATCAATTGGATGTAAACAAACGCGCTGTACGCTCAACGCATACGCTCGCTTTGAAAAGTCTGGTGTAGAGTGCACTCTAAGAGTGGACGGGGTCTATGCTGCAGCGTGGTGTTGCCATGTCGGCCTATTGTAAGCGCTTTAGTGGCAATATTGGTGGTATTGTGTTTTGGCGTTGGTTGTGAAAGTGCAGGTGGGTGTGGGGACGCGTTATGAGCTTGTAGATCGGCTGTTTGCCAAGAGGCAAGGTATATGTGTGAAGGCGCTTCGTTTGGCCTTCTTTTCATAGACCTCGTTGCTTGTAGGGTTCGTTTGGTTTGGCCTCGTTTTCATAGACCTTGCTGCTTGTTGCTGCTTGTTTCTCTCGCGAAACCTGGCAACGACGCATGCGCAGTGTGATCAAGAGTCCACCCAAGACACCGCCGTGAGATTACTAGAATTATAGTAGGATAATACAACTCAGCCTCAACTCGTTGCTCTGACACCACCTGGTGCAGCAGCTAATGTGGGGAGTAAACACTATTTTGTGAAGAAAATTGTTTTATTGAGAAAATACAGATTTTCATCACAATTTCATTGCTGCTGCCTTTATACACATTGACGACAGAAGAAACTGACATGTTTTGAGATGTGGATTGCGGTTATATTGGTGCCACTGGCTGTTTTTAGAAATTTTGAATCGGAAATTGTATCTCGTCAAATTATAGATATTAAAGTCTGACTGGGCTGGGTTGAAACTAGAAAAATATCAATACCACATCAGAGTCAGAGAACGGCTGGTGAGACAGCCTTTCACTTTAGAGAAGTGTCAAGAGTTTAAAAGGGAAGGGGAGGAGGGGGTGGGGGACAGATAAGAGTAACACTGAGGCGTCATTTTTCCTCCCAACTAACTTCTGCAACAGCCACGTCCCGTAACTATGGTGCTGATTTCATTGGATAGCATCGCTTGCGAAACTCAGACATTCAGTAACAGTGGAAGAGAGACGAGTCTGACCCAGACAATTTCACAACTCTGCTGCCCTGATGTTAACTGTGTTTTCAGAAAATTGTTTCTGATAGAATTTTAGAGGAGACATAGGCCATGCAGTTGCTCAATATTCCATTTACTATTTATGGCGAGTTTGTTAAAAATATTCGGGGAAAGAAATATGTTTTGAAATAACATTTCTAGATGCAGACGATGCCAACTCAACATAGTCTCATTTACTTTCACCGTCAAGTACTATGTGCAGTTTCTAAATATATTATAACCGATTCAGATTCATGCCTATGTTCCCTCAGCCCTATGTTCCCTCAGTTTAGGGTTAGGCTTGGGGTTAAGGTTGGGGTTAGTGTAAGCTTTGAGGTAGTCTTGCGTAGCCAGACAACTATTCCACAATCTCCGAATGCTATATAGAGTCTAGAACTACACCTCCCGAAATCCGAGAGAGGAAGCTGGCACTTTCGTTCCAAGAAAATATATTTTAAAATATCTTTACATTTTATTTTTTAATTTCCATTTCTGCTTAGCATCAAGCTATATATGCTTAGATGATTTTGATTTATATTAGGATAAGTTTGCGCAACTGTAAAGACGAAACGGAAGTGGAGAGGAGGCTTCACATCCGCTTCATATTTCAATCATGATCAGAGCTTCCGAGTCCCAGACTGTATGACCGGAAACATTTGAAAATTGTGGGAGGCAACAGTGGCCACGCGAGACTAGCTTTGAGGAAACACAGGGCTGAGGGAACATACGTACATTCCAATGGATTACCACCCTATTGGTGTGCTACCCGGTCGACGGCGAGGTCATCACAGCTGTTTCCCGCTTCTGTCAGTGCACATACCTTGTTTTAATATTATCAGAAACAAATGTTGTTGTTGCTTTATAGACAAAATAGAGATCTGCGTCATGACACTGAGATCAGCCAATTAAACTAGAAAGTACTGTTCCTAAAAAAAACAGTGTGGGTGGAGTTCCACTCGGCTCCATATTTGTACAGGTATTCGGTCAGATCAGAGGTTCTCCATGATTTCATGCAAAGACGATGCAAACAGACGAGTACAGGCAACCACGTGGGGTAGTCCTGGAGGCGTGGGTATGGCAGAAGTTGGTTGGTAAAAAATGACAGGTAACAATGAGTTATGTACCTTTCTTCTTGGAACACGTGGAGGGGAATTCCTTGTCTTCTACTTTGACAGAGGGCCTGTTGCACTTCATCCTGCAGAAGAATGACCGTCTGGCTCCAGAACAGAGTCTGGATGGACCTGGGGTGATATCTGTCTTCACCGGCAGACCAGCTGGAAATGTACATTTATAGTCAAAGTCTATTCTATCATATTCATTTGTCAATTACTTTTTTTTTTATTATATTACTATCAAAGCATAATTTCTCGCATTGTAAGCTACAATTGCTGGAAATGACAAATTGTCATTGAGGCAGCTAATTTAGAGGCAATTATTGATCTCACACAGTGGTGTAGGAGTTATATTGTGCAGTTGTATTGTGCAACATGTTTCAATGGTGCTTCAAAATAAAATCTAGAAAACATTTTCCATCACACTGATCCTGTATGTTGTGTGTATGCTTACTTTTAGCGTCTATGAGCCTCTCGCGTGGGGCCGTATCGGAAGAGGACAGCTGCTCTTTGACCTTTGCAATGTCTTTAGGATGAAGGTAGTCAAACAGACTCTGTCCTATAAGGTCATTCTGGGGAGGGTGTTACAGTGATAGAGAAAAAGGAAGAGGAAAGATTGGACACAAGAGAGACAAAGGGGGAGAAGAGATATTATGATATAAACAGGAAACTTTGTTGAGAAGAGCTTGATTAAGCAAACAATTTCCAACAATAATTGTGTCGGTGTGGTGATACACTCTTACCTGGCTGTAATTGAGAATCTTGAAGACTGACTCTGAGACAAAAAGGATCTTCCCACGATCACATCCAACCACAAACAGGAAACCATCAGCAGCCTACATAAATCACAGTAAATGCAGTAGTAAATTAATGAGGGTTTCATAAATGTCTTCACGATCAAGTATAAGCATTACAAGATTGACATGGTTTTACAATGTTTTGCTGTTCACTCGTTCATCTATATTCCACATCTAAAGATTGGGTGCCAGCTTCTGATAAAGGGTCATTATCTGAGTATAGATTATTACTTTTTGCATCATACATATTATGGCCTTTTTATTTTCACAAAACATGATGACACCATTGTTAAAATGATTATATAGTGACAACATTTTGAAGAAATGCAGACAGACCACACACAGCCTTCGGCTAAGGAAACACAAAACTGAGAACATTATGAACTACTGTAGAAAAAGAGCAGAAATCTCCGCCAGGAGGCACATCATCATACTTCCCTCTGTCTGTCTGGATCATGTGATGACAAATTGACAATGGGGGCAATGGGGGATGGATATAATAAACCACTGACATGACATCATTATGGTGTAACCCTATCTGCCAACACTCCAGATTTGTGCGGGACTCTCCCTAGTTTTAACCCTTTCTCCCACTGTGCACCCGATTGGTGGTTTCTCCTGTTAATCTCCCGAATTCATGCACAATGAACGCGTAACCAACCCTGCCTGGTGTGCACCACATGTGCTGGCTCAAGTCCACTCTACTCAGTTGTCGAAAATGGATGAAACAGTTCCAAAGAAGAACTATGCTTCTAAATCAATGGTTTTCAAACGTTTTAATTTCAAGGATCTCCAGTTTGATTATGCATTAGGCCACTGATAAATTGATAAACTTTCCTATCTGTGGGCCGCTATTTATACTATAAAGTCCTAACTCAGAGAGTGCACAAATGGTTCCATTTGTACACTCTCTGAGTTTCAGTCCTGTAACTCCTCAAGGACTCCTGGGGGTCCCCAAGCCCCAGTATGAGAACCAATGTTCTAAATGTCAGTGTACTTGTTGCAAGACCTTCCGCCTTTTTTTTGTAAATATCGTGTTATTTTTTGTATTACTTTTATTGTGAACTATGAATTTGAAAGTCTAATTAAAATGTGTTTTGTAATTATTCAATTCATCTGTAGTGTAGGGTTATATTGATTCTTGAGTGTCAATACAATATTCAGACTAAACTCCTTCCCACTGCATCATGCATATTGAACTTACTCTTAGTATCAGGTGCTTCAGTTCATCATCTGAAAGGAAGGAAGGCTTATAGTTGGCCTCTGTGTATGGGTTGGCTGCACCTGAGGACAAAACACACATTTTGTCAATGGCCATTTTCCATTCTGGTTCAACTGAACGGATATTCAAAATCTGATTTTTAAAATCTGACTTATCACAGTTAACAGTGATAGTTATTCATTTCACTAAATGTTTTATAGCTGTTATGACTTAAGAGTTTATCGCTCATCTATCCACCCACCCCTCTACATCCTCTAGAGTCTACGGGCCCCAGCTAACCTCTGAGCGTCTTCATGTGCTGAACAGCCATGCGCAGGACGGTCAGCTTGTCCAGTTTGCGGGACATGGCGTTGCAGGTTGGCACCAGTGAAGCCAGCTCATCGATGAAACTGTTCATTTTGTCTCGACGACGCTTCTCAATCTGGCTGTGGGCCTCTCTGTCGAGTCAACAACAAACATAAGAGGTTAGCATGAGGATATAACACACAGCTTTCTGAAGCTGTGACTGTGATAAAAGAGGGTTTTATTTGTGTCCCACTTATACAGTTAAAAGCAGCCAAATGTTGGTGTGGCATGTTCCGCAAACCAGCTGTGGAAGGGTTTCGTTGTGGCCATGGGATTTTAGATATCTCCAGAGATAAGATCTGAGACTAATCCTTTCTTAGGCCTCAACAAAGTCCACAAAATCTGCTTTGCACTTATCATAATCAAAAACCCTGATTAAGGACTGGTAGTGAAGCCTATAACTGATGATGTTGGCATTACACTTACATGGGTAAGAGAACATCTTTGCTGTTGTGTAATGAGCATAAAAACATGTTTTTTTCTTATACAGGGTGTCTCCAAGAATAGTTTGGTTAACACTCATTGCAATTGATGGACATACATACAGTACAGAAATAACTTTGGACTGGATTGAATTGCACCATCTGCTGGCTGTACTGTTAATAGCAAGTGTATGTTAGACCTTGCACCAAGGCTATGCCTTTGCTTATATTCATCTAAAGGTGTTTTTTCAGGAGTAAGGGCGTCAAACTTTTCCAGAGCTCTTGGAATTTGTTGAGTTGAATTTTAAACAAATGGCCATCTGTTGATATCCCTGCACTAACTTGAGATAAGATTTTCATTTTGCAATTCCAGGGCATGCTTTTAGCACGAGCCAGGAGAGCTGGCTTTGAAGAATGATTTGACCTGACACCCTGAATGCTGGACCTCATCCCAGATCAGCAGTCATTTGTCAAATATATTATAAGTTTTGTCTCACGCCAATTCATTTGGTCTCCAGCAATTTCTTCAACAGATGTCAATTTAAAGCAGGTTGAAACCTCACCATTATTTCAAACAATTTCCACATTCTTAACTTGAGGTCATGTGATCAGTGACATACGCACGGTGTACTTTCAGCCAATCCCCTCAGCCAAAAGTACACCGTGCGTATGTCACTGATCACATGACCTCAATCAATTATCCTTTTGTAGGCAACACAGAAGGGGGGGGGACTTTTTTCTTATTTCCACACAATAGTTCTAAGGTGTATCAAAGACATAGTTCGATGTTGAAAATGAGTGGTCTTCCCCTTTAACATTAGTGAATTTTAAGTTCATCATCACATAGGAATATTTAGTCTTTAACTGTGTGGGTTAAATCAATTTCATCCATCCTTTTAATTTTGACATCCACTCAACTTCCATCTACCCATTTATAGAGCTGTTATCAGTTTATCTCTCAGAGCTCCCAGTTCCGTTGATAACACACCCACACTGACAGTTTAAATACTTTATAGTGGCAGCACAATGCAATACCATTAGATAAAAACACTGTTCATCTTTTGATTATACATTCCAATGACTATTTTACTCACATTTGCACTGGAACAAAGTACATGTCTGAAATCCTCTTAGGTGCAGCTGAATTTTGATAAAGGCGTATCTATTTATGCATAGGCGACTCCAACAAATGAATGGCGTTGGGAAATCCAGTGCACAGGTTTCTAACTTCAAATATAGTGGATAACCAGACAGCTCTTTCAACGCAGATGAAAAGATACTCTGTGGGTGTCTCCCTTTTTCTTATCTGCCAACTTGTTATGTAAATGTATGTGTGTATAGAAACATATTTGTAAACCTAGCATACACGGCACACCCTCCCCACCACTCAGCACATATTTAATCATAGCTCAGGACACAAAAAAGGCTTGGCCACGTAATAATAAAGAGCAAAACAAAACAAGACAAACAAATACAAATGGTTCCTACAATGTCAATGAAAAGAACCAATAAACTACTCTAACTATGGAATTAGCCGTTAGCTGCTGCCTGGGATCCTTGTAAAAGGACAAATGTTTACAATAATCCATCATGTACTGTAGCATACATGTCAGTCAGCATCAGCAAAGTGCCAAGAAAGTGCTGCCCTTCCAGGTGTGCCATTCCAAGAGTTCAGCCTGTCCTTCGTAAATGTAAAAACACATCCTTCTCTCTATCTAAACCTCGGTTGGTGAGGCTACCTTCAGACTGCCTAGGCTAGACTGGCAGGTATGAAAGAAGGGGTCCTTTACACAGAAGAGAATACACGTTTGTGATTAGCCATCAGCCATGCTCTCACAGCAGCTTAGAGCCACATAGTAGTCTGATCTGTAGACTCCCCTGTATAAGGTTTCTTGTTAATAGCATTCACAAAGCTCTCTCTGTCTCCAATCAGACAGAGTGACATTTAATTCATTCAGAGGAGATTAGCAAGAGGCTGTGTGTCTGTGTGCTGGGCATACTGTGTGTTTGTACAATACAGAAACGGTTTGTAAGAGAGTTTTTAAAGGGAGAGGTGGACAGGGACAGGGACATGGACAGAGAGAGAGAATGGTAAGGAAGAGAGGTTTGATACCTGGCATTCTTTATGCGGCCTTGTTGGTCACTGAAAAGAAACAAACGAGAGGTTACCGAGTGCATTCCAAAAAGGAGACAAATCAGAAGAGAAGATCAAATCTTGCATTATCAGGCCCAGACATTAGCAGCATATGTATGGGTCAGAATAGATTTTAAAAGGCCGTTCTGTGGGAATGGAGCCACAGAAAACGGGGGGGGAAACACACTGTCCTATAACCAGCCCTATTTGTTGAATAAACAAAACACAGCTTATGCAACCATGTAATGTCTTTGGTCTACACCCAACTGTGGTCATCGTCACCAGTGACGCAAATGACATAGTGTCTGAACTTCTCACTCAATTGATCAAGTAGGGAATACCCAAGGGGAAAAAACAACGAATCCAAAATTCATGCTGCTCTGTCTAATTTCTGAAGAAAAAAAAGGTTTAGGTCTCAACTATGGCAAGGTTATCTTAAAAACGGTATGCTTGTTGATATTATGTGGACTGTTTTCTTTCCCCAAAATGTAACGGTATGTAGCGACTAGCGAGGGATCCCATGTGCTTGAGCCTTATTGTGTGCAATCTGTTAATATGACTCTGAGAACCTGGAACAAACAGGTCTGTGTCATCTTTTGTCTGACTTTGTCTCAATCTCAACCCTGTTTAGAAGGAGAGCGATTCCCCAAGTTCCTCCCAACAAATCTGCTCTAACGACTAGAATTGAGATGAGTGCAGATAGTATAGGAGATCAAGGACAGCGCAGAGAATCCACATGTGGTTTCCCTGCGGACTTGACTTGGTGCCCGCTTACCTTCCCAGTTTATCCTTATCTGGGTCCATGTCGCTATTGTGGATTAAAAAAAAAGGGATACAACTGAAAACATGTCTAAAATGTCTAACATGTCTAGAGACTTAAGAGATTGCAATTAAGTGGTTCCGTTGCTATTTAAAGGGATAGTTAACCCAAAAAAATACTTTTTTCCTATCGATTAGTCACCCCATGGAGACTTGAATTCATGGATATTTTTTTGTTTTTGTCACATTCCTAAGCCAATAATTTGATGACCAGCAAACCTGTAGGCAGTGGTTCCGGTAGGAGACACAAAGGAGACTCTTTGGGTCTCCTACTGGTACCGCTGCTGGTCATCAAATTAATAGCTTAGGAATGCGTCCAAAACTAAAACATATCCATGAATCAAGTCTCCATGGGGTGACTAATCGATAGAAAAAAAGTCATTTTGGGGGTGAACTATCCCTTTAATGTAAAACAAAATTAACAATTGAAATAAAGTAATTTATGAAGAAATTTCCATACTTACTCAAATGAGAAACCATCGATCCTGCAAAGACAAAATACAGTTAATGTGCTGATCAGCTTCTTGTTTTCACATTATTGACCAATCTAATCATTTATAAATTCCAAAGAGTGTGTTGAATAATGCAAAAACACCTGTGATGTTTTTATATTGATTACGATGATTGATAACTTTTAAAGTACAGTGGTTATGTGTATTCTTAAAATGGTATTCAATGAGACTGTCTTTGCTTTTACAAATGCAAACTCACTCCAGCTAGCTGCATGCAGAGTTCAATTTGCTGGGGGATAGGGGAATATGAATTGATGAAGTATAGGGATTAAGACTGTTAAAAATAAATCCCCCACCCCCTCTGTTTTTCACACAAATCAAATATTGTGTGCGTGACTGCGTGTGCATGTGCGTGTGTGTGTGTGTCCGCACTGGTAGTCTGTGGTGCTCCCCTTCCTCTTGCGGGTGTAGTCCATGCCCGGCGTGCTGATGGAGCTGGAGATGAGGTCGGTGGAGCCAGGGGACATAAAGTCAGTCATCGTAGATGAGATGTCCATCCTTTGGTCTGCCATCAGATCATCTGCAAAACAAGGCCTGTCTGTCATTCACTCACTGAACATACCACCCCGACATTGACTTACTGCATGTGTTAATGGAATGAGCGGGACTGGAGGTATAGTCTTATGTCTCACTATGTCTGTAGAGTACTGGGGACTACTGTTGTCTAGTCTCTAAACACAATGTGAGCATTGTGGGCCTGGGCTTTGTATTTATTTACTCGATAACAGTGAAGAATTTCCCAAAAATAAACCTTTCAAAAACACTTTAGGTGCAGGCGGCTTGTTTCCATTGCGGTCCTTTCACATGTATATGCGCAATCTCTGTAGTTACTTTATAAGCTGAAGCTCTATAATTCAGCATTATGAAAATGTGTCTCTCTTCAACAAACTGAGACAGCGACGCTTTTTAGTTAAATGTGTGTGTGGCACTGGAACTGTATGAGGAAAAACAGGGACGTGTCGTGGACACAGACAGAGTAGACACAGTGGTGGTCCTTCCCACCACCGTATAGATAGACTGCGGCTCGGTTACTCCAGCTTGGCCGGGCGCTCCAACGAACACAATTCGCCGTGTTCGCAAGTGGGAAGCTGGCAGGGTGTCTGACAATCTCTGTCACTGCACTAGTGACACCTATAGGTTGGTCCAGCAGGGAGCGGAACTGGGAGGGATAACACGTTATGCCCTCCCGGTGAAACTCCTCATTGTCAGGTGAAAAGAAAGAACTGGTGACTCCATGTGTATCGGAGGAGACGTGATTGTCTACACACCCTCCCCAAGATCAACAAGTAGGAGTTGACAGTGACAGGGACTATATATACATGGGGTGAATTGACAATGACTAAACTCTTTAGGTTATATTAGTAGTTGATTAGATTTCATGCATAAAGGGAAAATTCTGTACATTTTTAAGGCCATCTTATAAGAAAAGTGTATCTGATTTTTTATGTTTTTAATGTATTTTGTCTTAAAATGCCTTTTAATGTAAGGCACCTAGAATTCCTTTTGTGTATAAACTTGTCGTGTGTGCGTGCATGCGTGCGTGCGTGCGTGCAAAAGAAAGAAAGAAAAAGAGGAAAAGATTTTTTCACACTCACCACAGATGTTCATCACAGCCTCTGTATTAAAATCATCTCCTTCCATCCACTCTAGAGCCCACAACTGTAAATCACAAAGAGATGGTTATAAGCAATTGTCAAAACCAGGAAATAATAATATTAAGATGAATGCATTGGTAAAATGATTTAAAGTGTATTTTAACACACACACACACACACACACACACACACACACACACACACACACACACACACACACACACACACACACACACACACACACACACACACACACATACACATACACATACACATACACACACACACAGCAAAACCTCCTGCAATGTAGGTCAAATGTGGATTCCAAACAGTGAGGGAGTGAAAACAGGAAGGAAACTTTTGTCTCAGTCACAGCACCTATAGAAATATGTGACATTGTTTTTGTCAAAAGAAATAGGCCATATGATAGCAGAATTGTGAAGATATCTCGTGTGTCCCAATTCCCTTATTTCAGCCCACAAAAAGTAATCTAAGTGACTCATGATATTTTCCCAACTGAATTTGACCCAGTTTTATGAAGCTGAACCACTTTCAGAGATGCTGACAAGAAATCTAAGACACTGCAGGCATGCCTAAAGACACTTAGTGTTTGTGGACTATGGATTTGTAGCAAACGTATTAGGTTACTTTATCACAGAGGACATGGTGGAGCAAGTAGTTACATTTAGTTCTAAATTATATTTACATATAACACATTCCGAGGGATGAAAGCAGCTATTTATGGAGACCAAGTGAATCGAAGGTCTACGTCTGACTATAGTTCATTCAATGTGTTTGATACATTGTTAAGAACATCTGATTTTAATATCAATTTGGTGTGCTTCTTTTTATAAAAGCAGTTCAGTCACAGCAACAAACAGAGAGGTCAATACAGTGATATTATAAATTACTTGATGTCAGAATATAAGAAAATTAAGTGAATACAGCTTCAGTCCGAAAACGCCACAGGCATTTTCCCATTCAATTGACTGGAAGACTCAAACTTACCAGCTTGTGAAGCAAGCTGGTCTATATACAGTCGCTGCTCTAGTAGTGACTTTTTCAACACTTTCTCCTCATTGGCTGTCCTTTAAGCCAATGGGGAGTCCGCAATGCCTTCCCATATTCTGAAACAGTGTTGAATATGTTATTTAATACTGTAGTTTTTATTAGAAGCCTAGTAGATGTAAGTTATTTTTGTTCATGTTTACAGTAATATGTTGGATTGTTTGTGCCTGTAAGAGTTCATGAATAAATCCACTAGTGAGATTTTGATGCGAAAGGCACCTTAATTTAACAATTGAGTTGAATCTCCTTTGTGTCTGTGCTTTCATAAGGTATCTGGTATTAACCTAGAGGCCATAACTTTATATTTTCTCTATAAGTTTCCATCCCCACAGCCCTATGGGGCCGCAGTCTGTGTTAATGTTGTGTGCTTAAAGTAAAGACACAGGAAGCTTGGTAGGGGTGTCCTCTTGCCATTTCTTTAAATTCCCCTTTTGACTTTGTTCATGTTTAGTTAGGGAGGTTAGATTGTTATTTTTGTTTGGGTTGGTGTAGCTTAGTTCCATTCTTTTTCAGGTAGGGTGGAGTTTTTGTTTGTTGTTTTTGGCCTTGGCCTCCCTGAAGTGATATGCTTTCCCTATTTATGTCTTTCCTATGCAGTTGCAGTAAACTGAACTTTGGTTGGTAATAAATGTACACTTTTTTCTGTTATTCATTTGTGGTATTTTACGTGTTACTACAAACCTCTAGACTACATTAAGGTCGTAAACGGGTTGGATGGAACAAAACAACAAAACATGGCCAGTGAGATTTAAGGGTACCCTAGACCAGTGGTTTCCAAACGTTTTAGCTTGAGACCCAAAACAGAAATTTGAGGTCTCCCCGGGACCCAATCTAGTGAAAATAGCCGATCTACAAGCTACACTGGTGCATTGTCTGGTGTGCAGTCTTGTGCATGCTGCAGCCACAGTTTTGACTTGCTGTGAAAATTTCACCTCTTTCCTCTTTTTACTCTTCCTCATACGTTAAACGACATTTTAATTTACACGCCATACATAAATGATGTAACACAACTATGCTTAACCTATTAGCAGCCTACATTAGTGGGCCCATGCTTGTTCGTTGCTTGTTCGTTGACAAGAACATATTTCTGAAAATCGATTATTTTCTGCCAGTGGCACTGTACAAATTAGGCCTTAGAAGCTTGAGCTACCTGGCTAGGAAACGGAAACAGGCCCTGTGGTCTGGCCTGGTATCTTTCGGATCAGTCTGATCCGATCCGCTGTCGTTTCAGGCTGGTTTGATCACGTTTCATCCAGTTTGAACTGTCTTGCCCTGGTACGATTTGGTCCCCAAGTCACCTGTGCGATTAGTTTACCTGTAGAGAGGGAAGAGAGGTGACAGATCGGAGAGCAATTAGGACGCTGATGGAAAAGTATGGAGTCAGTGTTTGGCCATTGAAGCCTACTTTATCACATTTCTAGGTACAGTAACAACAAAAAGCTTTTCTTTTTCATTTCATTGTGCTTTTGCCTAAATGCTTTCTTGTACAACAAAACTATTGGAATTCCCCCCAAATAGAAAGGACTGAAGTGGCTCAGTAGGTATACGTGGACATCGGGGAATCAGAAGGTCCCCAGTTAGATACTCCAGTCTTTATGTGGAAGTGACCCTGAGCAAGACACTTAAAGGTAGGGTAAGTGATATTTTTTGGTTAAAACAAAAAGTATTTTGTTAAAAGGTTAAAATACTATATTCTGATAGTACTCATTGCTATAGAGCGTTCTTTCAGTAACAGGAGTCTCCCCGTCTCTCCAGCTCTTTAATAAACAGAAAATACATTTTTCGGTAGGTGTCAAAATCTCAGCCAATCAGGAGAAAGTACCCATTTTTAAGCTTAATTTGTATAGTGTTCCAGTTCCAATTTTGCATGCTCATTTCTTAGTGTCATCACTTCCAATTTCACTTGTTTAATCTGTATCCTGATTGAGTTCTCTGTCCTGGTTGGATAAAATTGGAAATGAAACTGAAACTGAAACGAAAATGCATTTTCTGTTTAATAAAGAGCTGGAGAGACAAGGAGACTCCTAATACTGAACAAACACTCTATAGCAATGAGTACTATCAGAATATAGAGCTATTTAACAATTATTTTAACCAACGCAAATCACTTACCCTACCTTTAACTATCACAGCTATTCTATATGGTGTTGTGCGGCAAAAATAGTGTGTGTGACTGAGCTTGTAGATTTTTTAAATGTTCTAAATTGTTTCTCCTGTAATGACATACCCAGAACAGGGACGGCAGGTTGAAAGTGGTTAACCCCTAACTGCTCCCCTCTGCGCTCACCTGAGCAGAACACTGCTGGGTAAAATGCAGAAGTAATTGTCTTCCAGGGATCAATATAATTAGTCAATTGTATATGTAATGCCCTTTACATATACAGTAATAAAGCTCAGTAATGTCACACTGTAGGAGTTTGTGTGTTTCTGTGGTTTTAGACTAATGGTAAATTATTATGATTTTTGTTTTTCAAAAGTCACAGCAACATATGGACAGAGGTCAATACAGAGATTCTAATTAACTCGATGTCAGAATACCAGAAAGTTAAGTGAATACAGCTTCAGTCGGAAAACAGCACAGGCATTTTTCCATTCAGTTGTCTGGAAGACTTGATTTCTTTATCCAATTTTATCATGGCTGACTCCTCGATTATATCTGACATTAAGAGGTGATATTTTAGTGGATAATGCAGAGATTGTCTTTCACAGACATGCAGATAAACAATGAATCAATTAAGTGATGTAATTTAAGCTACAAATAATAAAAGGATCATAAATAACAATGTATTGTATAGTAGTAGAAAACATGAATAAAAGAAATTTGAAGAAATGTAATAAGCGAGCTAGAAAGTCTGATGTTTTCTAAATTGATTCCTTTTGTAGACACATGACAGGCAGGAGCAGAGTTCCCTACTTCCTTGCTGACATGTGGAATTTGCATAACTTGCTGAGTTGTTGTTCTTTGTCATAACCTTGGTGGGAAACACTTCCAAGTTTTTTTAGCACTTGTCATACACGTATAAAGTTGGCATAATGCTCAATAAGTACTAACATTTAGGAAAAACTCAAACTCAAACTAAACTTCCTACGACTGCATTTACACTATTAAATAAAGAATAAATATACAAATACAATAGTTAAGAAGATTTGCATAAACGTTATAGAGATATACGCAGACATAAATGAGACGTCAAAGACATCAAATGTCCAGCAGGAGCAAATATACAACGTTCCTCAGTCTATTGTTCTTACCTATACTACTTATATTGTGTTACCTATGCTGTAACATTGTAACCTCCGTCAAACATCTTAGTGTTTGTAGCTGCAAGCTACTCCGTTTTTTAGGCTGCTCTGGCTGCACAAAACAGGCGGCCGCGCACAACCTGCGTTTATGCAGCCATAGTTTGGTATGACCGTACTCTAAATTAGCATTCCCCTTGTTTTTGTTTAGAAATTAGCCCAGAAGATGATGAACAAATTGTAGTTTTAAGTCATAAATTCAACAATAATTACCTATTTGGCAGAGCATGGTCTATGTGCATGCTAAGACAACAAAGTAATTAAATAAGAAAAAGAGGTTGCGCATCAACCAGTGGAGTCCTAGACCCAAAGTCCAGTATACATATCAAAAGAAGGAATCTTAAAAAATCCCAAAAGGGTAGCACATCCAAAAAATTCAATTACATGGAGGACAAAGTACTCACATTTCCACTTTTTTTATTGGCACACCAATAAAATGAACGCTTACGCGTTTTGGCTATGAGCACTGTAAAGTACAGTAAAGTAATTATTTCACTCAACATGTTATCCAAACATCCTCACATCCTTTCATTCAGAGGCAGGCAAAGACTGTCATGAATTTATGCATGTGAGAAAGGTTTTAATAGGATTGTAACTAAGTAATAGTTGTAAGTTCAACTATTACCTCCCAGCTTGTAAAAAAAAATACCTCTATTTGTTTTTATCTAGTAGAAGAGGCTGAACAACTAATCGCTATCCTATTACAAGACTGCTGCAATATATTTTGTCAATTATTATTTAGCCGATGCTATCATCCAGCATCCCTCTTTCGGAAACATCTTATTATTCTGTTTCTATATTGTAGAAGAGAGAGCTATGTAATGGTGAAGTGATTTAACCTTCAGATTGTTTTACTTTAATTAACTGAGTAGGGTTACAGCAGCACTATGTAACTTTCCTCATCTACCCTGGATTTGAACCTGGTTTCCTGCTTAAGTGCTGACATTTTTACCATTGAGCTAATAGAGCCAGCCTACTTGCTTGGGGGGTAAATTAAATCTTGACCATCAAGTCAAAATTTGTGTCAGATCCTGTGTCTAGGTGAGACATGACCTTTTACACAATCTAAATGTCTCAAAAGAAGAGCAGCCAGGGAGACAAAATACAACCACCCCAATTGTATAAGTTATGGTAGAGTATGGTAGAGTATTAACATAATCTACCATAAAGATTGGACAAAACTACATTTTATACATAAAAAAGTTACATAGTAAGGCTTTAAGGGAGAGCTGAGAAGACCACTGCTCTCATTAAATTAAATCAAGTTTTCATTGCTCAAGAGTTTACAATTTTTCAGAGTGAATGGCTAATGGCTTTGTTTCCCCTTATCATTAAGAATAATCATTTAAATAAGTGACAGGTTGGTAATCTGGCCAAGCATCAAGTCATCCAATAAACAACAGAATGTGTTCTACTATTTTGTCAGTCAGATGTCATAATAGGTCATAATTTCTTTTCATTTGATTGTATTCAAACAAACGCTTATCTTTCATATTTTTTTGTCAGACAAGACACTTACTTTTAAGTAAGACAAACTAAGGAACAACAGTTTACAAGGCAACCAATCAGCAGCAACCACATCGTTCATGTGAAAATGAATATTGCGTTCCTGCACGGCACACATTTCAAAAATGTGTTTTCAGTGTCATCTGACTATGCTGTAACATACAGCATGTCACAGACAGTATGTGAGGATGGAGAGTGTTGGAGAGCTCAATAACATAGCCTTAACATAAGCCTTCCTGGGGAAATGAAAGGCATTCCGAAGCTAGAAACTCCTTTTGAATCACTGAAAAGGGGTTCTTCCTAGGATTCAATAAAATACAATATTTTAGGTGAGTTACCGGTAAGTTTGATCTGTAACAGGAAACCCAGACAGACAGGCGTGCTGACAAATCCTACGTTTGAGCGCCATTGTGAAGAAGTAGGTTGCAGAGCAGTAGGTTAGGAAAGGCTCAGCAAACTGTTTTACTGGGACAAAGCTCTGGGCTAGAAGGGGAAAACACAGTGTCATGACTAAACACTGAATGGACCTGGTGCAGGGGAGGAAAGTGGGTCAGGCAGTCTCTCTGGTCTCACACCAGCCAGGCTCATTTCCATCCACCACCATGCAGGCTAGTCTACTTCTACTTTCGTCACTCAGTCAGCAATCAACCAGACAATTAGCAGCAACATACTCCTCTTCATTGCCCTGCTTTATATTTTACGCCCACTCAGTGTCAGTAGCCAGCCATCTCTACCAGCTGCTTTATCCAGTTGGCCAGTGATCCAATCAATGAACGAAGTAGGCATAAGCATTCATTAAGTTCAGCCACCCACTTAATCTTCCACATCACAAACAACTCCTACTCTGACAGAAAGCAGTCATATAATCGGTCATGCTGTGAATCATTTAATACGACCACCCAGTGAGTTAATCAATGAAATATCAAATCACATTATTAGCCATCATCGGTCATTAAAAATCATCACTTGGTCAGTCGACTGGGAGACAAACTCATTTACATTCCTCTCACACCCACTGGGTTCACTTCTACCCATTGGCCCATCTTCATTGTCATTCCTCGTCAGGGAAACGTCCCATTACGATGCCGTCACCGTTCTGCATTTCAAGTTCATTATTAAAGCAACGGCACAGCTCATCAGGCCAAAACAAAACGTACCTAATAAATCAATCAGACCTTCATAGATCAAGATCTTGGAAACACTGGACCCTGCCTGCCACTGTGACTCCCTCCTTGGTAATGACATCACAGTCACGGTTGCCAAAAGGCCTCCCTGTCAGAGCTGTGTGGACCTTTTCACAGAGCACCATTGTTGATTTTGGTGCTTCTTAGCGAAGCAAGAGGATCATTATCATGGGCTAGTAATTATACCCAATATTATGCCAGTGGTTATAACATAGGCATTACTTTAATTAAAGACCACATACAATGGAAAAGTACTTAAATTCTACCCTAAGAATGAGATCCAAGCATACAGACCAAAACAAAACAAAAATCATGCCTGTGAAGAAATATTCACTCAAAACTATTTTCCCCTTCTTCCCTGTAAATGCTCTGCAGAGGGTAATTGATTCAAGCTGGACTCCATATAGCCTGCACTGAATATAACATTTGACTTATATTCATTAAGATGCTCAAGGTGCTGTGCTGGAAGCTATAGCTAACATACTGTACACTGTTTCGTAAAGGTAATCCAAAGAAGGGCAATTTGGATAGAACAGACATTCTAGTGTTTACCATAGTATTCAGTTAGTAGTAAATAAATGGTGATTATGGAATTGCGATGTTGACAACGCCAACCAGAGCAATTTGGCTTTATGAACCAATTCCAGCCAATTCCAGTTCAATTAAGTAGTGGTACAACTTTTATCTATCTGAATCCTTAAACTTTATATCCCAACAAACAACAAAAATGAGTCCGCTTTACATTTTTGAAGTATTTAACAGTGACTTTGAATTTGTAAAAGACTGCCATCTAGTGTCATTAGATCATTAGTATACATTTTAATCAGTGACATTGTAATAAGGAAGATAGCCTAGCCAAGTGCATGGCTGTGACCCTGACCAACCAACTGGAATGCTAGATTTTAATAGACAAGCCTGTTCTATCCATTTCTATGAGATTGCCTTTTTGTTTGGTAAAGAATTTTAAAAGGTAAAAGAATGAGCAACACCTGGTAAGTGTTGTAGTAAGGTGATGGCAAAAAAAGGCAGAACTCCCACCCAATGACATGTAACCTTTATTATTATTTTCTATCAGTACTAATGCACATGTTATGAGCTTAGCTTTAAAAATAAATCAAAGCCTGGTAAGAGACAAGTTAGTATGCAAGCTCCCTATAAAAATCATAGTATCACTGAGATTCAGCATTATGAAGTCAATCAAAGACGAACTTGGAGCAAAACAGGGTCCCTGTTCTCTGTAAATAAATCTATATAAAGAAATGTCACCTGAAGATGGAGTGCCTCAGTATTTTCTCCCTACAGTTTGCCTCACCACAAGCAGAACTTTGGGTTCCTTTGCTTCTATGTATACAGTTCCACTGAGGAGCCACTGTGATTGAACCCAGGCAGCGCTTCCTTTTTTAAACGTTTTAAACTAACTTGAAGCATTCTCTACTGGCAATGCCACATACATTGAAACATGATAATACTCTATATATGATAGGCAACACAGATGCGTATTTCTTTCATCAAAAACTTTGACCACTTTTTTTCCACTCGCTTATGTTCTCTTCTCTATAGGCCAAATATCATTCACGTTGCTTTCTCACATATGACAACCCAAACTGAAGGAGAGGACAATCATTTTTCATGATGTGCCATCAACCCTGCAGCAGAATTCTAGACATCCAAAACTAAACTAGTATCCTTGAAGTTCATTTAATTTATATCCTACTGAGATCAGCCAAGAATAAGGTGGTGCAATCTCACTGTAAAAGATATAAAACTGCAGGTCTAGAGCTGGACAACCAACTGAAATAACAATAATAATCTGCATCAATTTATTTTGTACAGCACCACAGACACCAACAAGTGATTTAAACACATTTAGAAAGTTACCTGCTAATGTCCCTTGGTGAAACATTTTGCATTTTGGCAGCCAAACAAGCAATACCTTCGTCTTATCATGATACCCCTGAACTCACAACAAGTGTTATCAGCACTGTCTTCGTGGCAGTGGAGTGGAGTAATCAGTGCTGATAAGTGCTAGTTAGTATATGGGGCTAACAACAATAACAACAATAACTCAAGTCTGTTTAAGAATAAGCTGATGTTACAAGTAAAGAGCACATTTATTGCTATTATATCTCAAATAAAATGTTTTTTTTTTAAATCAAAAACACAGAAATGCTGTGGTTGTTCTAGATATTGAATTATGAAGAGATAACGTATAAAAATGGTTCAAAACATAAATAAAACATACCAATACAGTCTCATGGTATAGGCTAACTGTTTGCAATTATTAACCTGTGATGTAAACCTACACTAGGTTGGGTCTGGGTGAATGATGAAGGGTCCACATTCGGTCAGATGTCACATTATGATTGTCACTGTGTGATGACACATTATTGATGATGATCATAATGTGATGTACAGTACGACACATCATTTACATTATGATCAATCATACTGTACCACACATCATAATATGATGTGTGGTACAGTATGATATGATGATCGTCATATCACGATGACCGTATCAGTACTGTACATCACATACATTATGATCATACGACAGTACTGTAGGCTACGACACATAATTGACTTACTGTACGACACAGATGCTGCGTGCTATTGATAAACTGAGAGGTTCCCACTCTGCCTGCCTGTGATATTATTTCATCAACAAGCCAAAAAACAAACGGTTCTACTACTGTTGCATTACACATGCAATTATTGCAATACAAGAAGTGCTCTAATACATTCATAAATAATGAAAGCTCGAACCGGTTTGTTTGTTGTTTCTCGTGCACTGTGAGCTGAGGAGGGTGGATGTTGTCTGATAGAGATGGTGTGCCAGCCATCCATCCAGGCCTGTTTACATTACATAGCCCACTGCTGGCATTGGTAATGGTGAGCCATCCTCCTGCTTAACTGGACGCTATTCGTTCGAGGCGACGAGCCCACTGGGTAGAACATTGTGCACGCGTCCTTCCATTGCACTCTCTTGTTGTATAATGCCTAACACATAGCTACGGCTACAGCCCCGAATGTGGTCGTTTTTGACACCTTTTATCCGTGACACACAATTTAGCGCAGTTGTTTTGGCTCAGGTTTAGCCTTGCCTGCTATAGCTAAGGAACGTAAGCTGTCAAGAAGAAAATGGACTTGGCCAGCTTCGCTAATGTCCCTCCTCCTCCTTGCTCTAGAAAACCACACTGACATGACCACAGGGTAACCGGAACACTCGCCCCAAAACACAGTCGCCCCCATTCTTTTCGCGGACCGCTCGCTTCCAGCGGTTCTTGTATTCCTGTATTCGTTTCACTGAGGATAAGGTTGGAAGTAAGTTTAGGGTTACGCATAGTTTTACTGTGGTTTAAATTAGTTTAGGAATAAGGGGTAATAATAGTAATAATAGGTTTTGGCACCATTTTACTGAGGTTACGTTTGAGAATAAGGTTAGTTTTACTGTTATAGCCATAGTTTACTGAGGTTACGTTTAAATCAGGAATACCAGGTGGCGACCGTTCCGAGGTCGCCGGATTTGCCCCGGGGCGACTGTGTTTTGGGGCGAGCGTTTTGGTATTCCACCACAGCAGCACAGGCACGGGGAAAACATCGACGCTGCCCCGACCGACCATGGAGCAAATCTTTCTCTAACGGATTCAACCATATCTGCGTTAAACCAGCATAATAGATATACATAAGGCTCTATACTCACGTTTGATGGGGTAAAACGGCTCTATCCATTGAACCTCGCTGGGTATAATGTAATAGCAACCACACAAACGTGTCATAAACGCTTTTCAATCGGTGACCCAGTTTCTCTTCATCGTCATGCCTGTCGCACCACTAACCTAGTTTTTCCACCAATGGCGCTCGAGGAGGCAACGTAGGCGCTTTTCTGGCCAATGGGAAGACAGTCCGGGTCGGCGAGTTATGACTGGCAGAACGTGTTGGCCAACGAGAGCCAGGGTGGAACAGGAATGCAAAGGCTAATTGTGCGCTGGTGTGTGTCACTGGGCGTGTGCGTGACGTGTTTATGTATTATGTGTGTATGCGGGTGCCCCCCCCACGCGTGTGTTGTTGGAGCAGTGCACATGATTTTGTAGGCCATCAGGATTATGGCCCCTTGGCCTATAGCTTAAAGTCTAACCATCCAATTGAGTTGGACTCCTATTGACCCCTGGCCTAATAACTTTATACAATAATGTGTGAAAAGTACATTTTTAAAAACTTTTTAGACCCTTTTCAGATTTAAAAGGAGTTGCAAGCAGCATGCAAGAGCAAGTCTCGTTGAAGTCTACAGACAGACAGACAGACAGACAGACAGACAGACAGACAGACAGACCGATATGGGGTTAAAGTGGTTAAACTGATTTTGCTGCTATATTAGCTGATTTTGCTGGGGACCTCCTGGAACCCCCTCAAGGACCCATGTGGGTCCCCGGACCCCACTTTGAGAACCACAGCTGTAAATTATTATTCAAAAATATTTTAGAGCAAGATAGGCTACTGTAAAATAATAAACACTGACACATGATCATTGGTAGTGCTTTTCATCAGATTGTATTTGTCTTGCCATGCGGGTTGAAACATTAAGGTAAAATGTGGTTGTGTGGATAAATTGTTTAGATAAGCACTCATCAATTTCTGTTGACCATTGAGATTTGAGACAAGCTCAGAAGTATTTCAATGTTTCTTAATAATATGGGTTGCAATGATGTTGCAGTTTTGATGGCTTCATATATTCGTTTAACAGCAGTGTTGTTACAACACTGTTGTACACATTAAATGTTTTATGTTTGTTTGTTTAGGCCTACAACATTATTATATCTTTACATAGTAACAGGCCTAGTATAACCTGAAAATTGTCCACATTTTAACATAGACATAGACAATCTACCCAAGTAATATGTGACTGTGTTATATGCAGGTGATGATTTCCAAATGGGTAACAGGATAGGTAAGGAAGAGTGGGCACTTGGGTTAAATTGGCTATTTTTTCCAAAATGTTAAAAAAATTAAATATTCGGAAAATGTTTTTAAGTAAAGTAAAGTATTCATGATTAGAACATGCTTAAACATTCGACAATTAAGGTCTAATATTTCTACAATTGCTACAAATTGCTACAAAACCTGTATATCATTCATATCATATCAATCATTTTGGGGCATAAACAAGAAGTTGAAGGATACAATTAAGTCTGATAATGATGTACCGTGCATGTTCATATCATGTATAGCCGACATCGATGAATTGATTACAAAGGACCCCAATGGAAACAAGCCATAATGATTTCTTGGGTTTAAAATCCTCTTAACAGGCAATTTTACATTGAGGTGCCCAGATGTCCCTATAGTGCCCACCTATCCTGTATCCTCGAATCATACAGAATGTACTCAGTGACCTCTTGCTGTCAAGAGAGCCCCCTAGCTGGCGCATTGAGGTATAATATAACTGGTTCTGGGGGCTTGACTGGCGCCGCTTGGATTTTGCTGCGCTTATATTCGTGCTGTTGCGGTACTGGTGCTTAGAGTGGCCAAAAAGGACGAAAGATTAGCTGTACAGCAACCATCCATTCACGTTGTTGTGTAGGCTACACTCCATGCTACACTATGTTTACCATGTTCATTATAGAAATGAGAGGGAAATTCTGTTCAAAATACATCACAACAATTATAATTTATCTTAGAACTTTAAATAAATTTGACTGATTGTATTTAATTTTATTTAGGTGTGTGCTGAAATAACCAGTTGAGTCGTTTTCAGTAGATCCCTCTGGGATGACCCTGGACTGGACTGGAGTGATTTTATTGTAGGCCACAGTCAGAAGAATTTCCTCATATTTTAATGGTCATTTTTATTTTATTTAGGTCGGGAGTCGGGGGGGGGGTCCCCAGATGACAGTGAAGTGACAATTTAAGGACTTTTGAGACCTTTTTAATACCTCAAAAAAGAAAGAAAGAAAAAGGACCATTACTGCATTAAAAGTAGCCTAATCAACAAACTATAGGCTACTGTAAAAACTGGTCAAACATTGGCCAAATTGTCAAATAATATAAGAAAATAGCCGATCTGCAAGTTGGGAGGAGTTGTGAGCTTGTAGATCTGCTATTTTCACAATATTTATCCGTGGAACCAAACAAAATTGAATGCCTCAAATCCTACATTCCAAGTGCTTGTTGTCAGGGTGGGGGTTCCCCAGTTCAACTATGATTATTTCGGGGGGGTCAGGGCCTAAAAAGGTTGAGAAGAGATAGAGAACCACTGCTTTAGGAGGTGTGCTGATATTTTCAATGGAGTCGCCAAAATGTTGGTCTGATAATAATCTCTCTCTCACACACACATGCACGCACGCATGCATGCACATGCACACGCACACGCACACGCACACGCGCACACGCACACACACACACACACACACACACACACACACACACACACACACACACACACACACACACACACACACACACACACACACACACACACACACACACACACACACACAGAGTAATATGTGACTGTGTTATATGCAGATGCAGGTGATGATTTCCAAATGGGTAACAGGATAGGTAAGGAAGAGTGGGAACCTGGGTTAAATAGGTTATTTTTTCCAAAATGTTAAACAATAAAATATTTGGAAAATGTTTTTAAGTAAAGTAAAGTATTCATGATTAGAACATGCTTAAACATTCGACAATTAAGGTCTAATATTTCTACAAATTGCTACAAAACCTGTATATCCATTCATTTTGGGGCATAAACTAGAAGTTGAAGGATACAATTAAGTCTGATGTACCGTGCATGTTCATATCATGTATAGCTGACATGAATTGATTACAAAGGACCCCAATGGAAACAAGCCATAATGCTTTCTTGGGTTTAAAATCCTCTTAACAGGCAATTTTACATCGAGGTGCCCAGATGTCCCTAGTGCCCACCTATCCTGTATCCTCGAATCATACAGAATGTACTCAGTGACCTCTTGCAGTCAAGAGAGCCCCCAGCTGGCGCATCGAGTATAATATAACTAGGCTACATTCTATGGCTATGTTTACCATGTTCATTATAGAAATGAGAGGGAAATTCTGTTCAAAATACATCACAACAATTATAATTTATCTCGGAACTTTAAATAAATATGACTGATTGAATTTAATTGTATTATAGGTGTGTGCTGAAATAATCAGTTGAGTCCTTTTCAGTAGATCCCTCTGGGATGACCCTGGACTGGAGTGATTTTATTGTAGGCTATAAAGTCAGAAGAATTCCCTCATATTTTAATGGTCTTTTTTTTTTTTTTTAGGTCGGGAGTCGGGGGGGGGGTCCCCAGATGACAGTGAAGTGACAATTTAAGGACTTTTGAGACCTTTTTAATACCTCAAAAAAGAAAGATAGAAAAAAGACCATTACTGCATCAAAAGTAATCAACAAACTATAGGCTACTGTAGAAACTGGTCAAACATTGGCCAAATTGTCAAATAATATAAGAAAATAGCCGATCTGCAAGTTGGGAGGAGTTGTGACCTTGTAGATCTGCTATTTTCACAATATTTATCTTTTTGGCAATTGAATGCCTCAACTCCTACATTCCAAGTAAGTGCTTGTTGTCAGGGTGGGGGGTCCCCAGTTCAAATATGATTATTTTGGGGGGTCAGGGCCTGAAAAGGTTGAGAAGAGAACCACTGCTTTAGAAGGTGTGGTAATAATATCCTCACAATCACCCTAGAAATAAAACACAACATCCAAAAACAAAGAAAACAGAACACTGTAACATAAACAAATAGACAACAACAAAACTCTCTCTCTCTCTCTCTCTCTCTCTCTCTCTCTCTCTCTCTCTCTCTCTCTCTCTCTCTCTCTCTCTCTCTCTCTCTCGACTAGAAGACTAGTGCGATACATTTGGGCTGTCACTGGGTGGCAATGTTGTGTCGTCTCAAAAACGTGGAGGAAAAAAACAACACATTTTTACCTCTCTGTTGTTAGCTCAGCTGTGTAAGTACATATGCTTTATTTTTTTTAAAGTTTGTATTTATTTATTTATTTACTGAGTTTTCAAACGATCGATTCCTCACAAAGTTGCCCCACAAAATCTCCCATTGTAAAATAAGTAAGTAAGTAGGCAAGTAAGTAAAACATACATACAAAATGATAATAATAAAGGAAAAAAATAAAATAATAAAATAAAATAGACTTCATGAGAAGATACTGGCTGGCTGCTGCTGGGTTGGCTTGGGGAACTTAAAACGATGGAGCAGAAAGAAGTATTCAGACAGTTTGTTTGTTTATTTATTTTGAGGTCAAATGTTATTTCCATCTTTTCCCCAGAGCTACGACCATAGAGTTATAATATATCGGCTTACGACCCCGCAATCAGCATGCAAGTTAGGCTATGATCTGATCTGATGTGTTGTGCACGCCCACAGGAGGCTATGGCAGGTGCCTGTTGAGGGAAAGCGCGGAGACGCGTCCGATGTGGAGCCGAACATACACCCACACACACATCAAGACGCTGCTCTTTCTCTCTTTTGATCGAGCACCGTGTGGTTTGTGCGTAGCCTACTGTATGTATGAAGACAAGTTGTATTATCTGCCTCCAGTCAGCTGAATGAAGGATTTGGTGCTGGAGCTCTCCAGAGGACTTGGATATCGTAAGTACTATTAAGCTTATTCTTGAGCAATCGGAAAAGTTTGTCTGCAGGTTGAGAATTTCAACCAATAGCCTACAGAATGATTTTACCATGCCTTTTTACCCATTGCCAGTAAAGTGTCAGTTAGATGGACGTTGAAAGTCATACCAAGGAATTTGCATATTCCACAGGTGCGCAGGGACCATAACAGATGAGCAGCAGCTAGCCTGAGCTTACCTGTAATTTTCTGGATACCAACCTGCCTGAACTTGATTTAACGAAATAACAAAGTTTCCACGTAAAGCATGCCCATAACTTGTAGTAGCCTACTACTCCAGGTTTACTGGTAGGAGTATGCTATTATTACAGACCACTTCTACTATTGGTTTTTACTCTGAATAACAAATACTGGCTTGCAAACATGAACACAGTAGTAGGATAGTAGAAGTGATTGTGTGACTCTCTCTCTCAGTTGTTCTGTTATTTCATGTCAGCATGGTGCTGATAAACGATGTAAAGCTTCACTGAGACAAGCTGTGTTATTGCACACCATCAATTTCCGACTGGGGGGGTGGGGGGGGTGGGCTGCTGATGCTCATGATACAATATCACTGCTGCTGATGCTTATGTGTCTCACCTCATTTGAATCATTTTGTTCAAGAATAACTAACACACACATGATAGGCCACATGAAAGGGCTGTGAATATGGGCAAAGTCTTTTGTGGCTGCCGACTGAAGTAGCCCCTGCCATCAGATACAATGTGCTGATGCCTCTCATCAATGGCTAATGTCATTAAAATGACACAACTGAAAACATATTGAAATTATAGTTAATAGTGTTGAATATACTCCTTTCCTTACATTAGTGGTTTTCTCTTCAGCCATATCAGTTCAGATGATAAATCTGTTACCTAACATTGGTGAGCTCATGGTAGTCATATTGTAGTATATGGTAATCTCCTGGTTTTGTTGAAAGAGGGAAGGAAATGCAAGAGGAAAGAAGAAGAATAAGGGGGAGAGGGTGCAGAGGAGAGAGAGAGGGCAAACAGCCCAGAGCACAGAATTAAAAAAGATTGACTATTACAAGCATCTTAATTCTCTGCTGAGAGAGGGAGAGAGAGAGAGCGCGAGAGCGAGCATGCTGACTAAGTGAGATGACTAAAGTGTATTAGATGATATTATTTGATATTATTTGTTATACTATTTAAGAGAAGGGGAGGAGAGGAAATGTCAGCAAGTGGGAACTTGGAAGTGAGAAGAAAAAAAAACACAGATTGTCATTTCTCACTGCTGCTATGCTTTTATGTATTCTATCCAATTGTCCTCTGCAGAACTACAATGTAAAAGAGTGTTGATTTAACACTCAGGATTTACTGTATTCTGGAAAGTACAGAGAGATATGCTGAGAGTAGCTGTAAAAAGAATGAAGGGATGCTTGTGGAAATATCACATTAGGAGAGTGAGAGACTAAAGGACAAGTTTGCAGGGTCAACTCATGTGCAATTTACTGTTTGCTGACAGAGAAGAGAGAGGGTGAAGTAGGGACATTGGTTACTTTCTTGCTATTATTCTCAGTGGAGTATGTCCAACTCTCACTATAAATATATCCTGACATCTAATTTTTGTATCATCGATTTTCTAAGCTACCTGGTTGCCACACATTTATGATTTGGCACAGAGCCACTAAAGTGAATGAATGCTCTGGAAAGAAGATCCCTGCTGTTCTAATCCTTGGGGTCTCAGACAGATGAGGTAAAGAGAACGAGGGATGAGTGAAACGGGTGGAGGAAAAGGAGGAAAGCCTGCCTCGGAAGAGAAACTCACCTACTCTGGTTTGTCTGGAATGAGGCTGGGCCTTGAGGAAGAGCAGAGAGAGGGACAGGAAGCGGTTAAATGGCAAATACACAGGGCGAGAGAGAGGAAAGTGGACTTGAGTAAAACACAATGTAAATAATTAGCTTTGTGGTTAACAGACAGGCAGAGCCACAGACCGATACTCTCTCTCTCTATCTTTGTCGTCTACTTTTTGTCCTTGCACCCCCTCAGCCCTTGCGTTGTGAGGGAAACAGTGAGTGATTGTGAAACTGGTAGAATGACATTGTGCGTCAGGAGGAGCAGAGCCAATAATTAAACAGATATCACTATTGTTGTGTGTAACCTCCTGCCTTCAGCATGACTAGCATCATGGTTTCATGTCAGGACAGTTTCAATTTTCTACAGTCTGTGTGCACACAGTATGATGAGCATAGTATCTGCTTGCCAAGGTGTGTGTGTGTGTGTGTGTGTGTGTGTGTGTGTGTGTGTGTGTGTGTGTGTGTGTGTGTGTGTGTGTGTGTGTGTGTGTGTGTGTGTGTGTGTGTGTGTGTGTGTGTGTGTGTGTGTGTGTGTGTGTGTGTGTGTGTGTGTGTGCGTGCGTGCGTGCGTGCGTGCGTGCGCGAACGGAGAGCAAATGTACACAGTAGCACCTGCAGTATTATTGTGTGTATGTGTGCTGGAGACTGCTTATTTTAATGACGGTAGCAAGCAAGACCGTTCTAACCCTCTTACTTCATTAGACGCACAAGGGCCCACCCAAGCCTCTCTGTCTCTCTCTTTCTTTCTCTTTCGGTCTGACTTTCTCTCGCTCTCTGTCTCTCAACTTAATTGTCTCACACACAATGGATGGGTCCTGGATCGATTCTGAGACGGGAGTGTGAGCATTGCTGTAGACTTATTTCTCCATTAGACCTGTCCTAAACAGTACCAAACAGAACAAAAGGTAAACAGGGTAAAGGAGAGAGGAAGGAGAGAAGAGGTGTAGGTTAAGAGGAGGGTGGGAAAGGAGGAACAGACTGGAGAACCTGTTGAACAGGAACGAGGAGGTATAGAAGAGGTGGCGGCGGTGGGGGTTAAAGTGGGTGAAAGAACACAGGGTTGGAGGAAGGTGAGAAGGACAGGGGGAGGCAAAGTGCCCTGGCAAGGTGGGAAAACCTCTTTAACAGATTTCATGGAAGAGGCAGAGCGTAAACGAAGGGAGGGGAAGAATGGAGGGATTGTGAATTTGGGAGATTCTGTCTAATGCAGTTCTTCAAAACAGGGAGATCGAACTTTAAAACCGGGAACAGGATTAGAGAGGATGAAGGGAGAGAGTAAACAGTCAACAGTGTGCAGCTCAGCTGTTTTGACAACGCTTGCAAGTTTTTGCCAGTTTTCGGTTGCATGGATTTGGGCAATGGTTGTCTCCCTCTGTATGGCTAGAAGAGGATCTACACATCAAAAGCATGAGTGTTAATTGAACTGATAATGTAAGAAAAATAAAGCCAGGAGATCTTGGGCATTTCAAATATTTGATTTGGAATCTGTGCATTGCGATTTGTGTTGGTTTATGCTCTGCACTGCGCTGACTGGCATGTATTTCTGTTTGTTTGTAGGGGTTGTGTTTCATGCAAGGAATTAGGGGATGCAGCCTTCATAGAGGTACCACATTTTACGTGTTTTACTGTTCTGCCGCTGTAGAGGTTCACCACCCCCTATCCTAGAATAAACAGAGATAAATGGAATGCAGGAAGTGGCTTTTGGGAGCGCTTATAGAATGGCTTACTGGCCAGGTTCCTTTTCGAGGTCATTTTCTGCATGTAATAGACATCGATGTCACACACACACACACACACACACACACACACACACACACACACACACACACACACACACACACACACACACACACACACACACACACACACACACACACACACTGCATTCTACAACTTGGTTGGGGCAGCGGTGGCCTAAACTTTGGTTACAGGTGCGAGTTTTAACCGAAAGGTTCCCGATTCGATTCCTCTGACTCCTCCCCCAACACCGCTGAAGTGCCCTTGAGCAAGACACTGAACCCAACTGCTCCAGAGCTTCTCAGTGGCCAACAGTATAATAACACTTTGGTTGTACCGGGCGGGCACCTACTTTACCAGGTTTTGATGTGAGTGTGAAGCAGGGCGTTTCTGAAAAAGAGTATTAGTTCTCGGTGAATCTCCCCTGGGTAAATAAAAAAAATATTAATTAATAAATAAATATCTAAATGATTAGAATACATACATTAATTACAAGTAATACAAATACAAAACATTCCAATAATAAAAAGGTATCAACAATAAATAGAAGACTTGAATGGATAAGGTCAAAGTTTTTGTTTTCATTTAAAGTCAACATTTATTTTAGTAGTCTTTTTGGCGACACCTCCTTACGCCTGTCTATAGTCTGCTACTGCCAAGTACGACTTATGACGAGACATCGTCACAACGCCCTCACTGCCAAGGACGACTTATGACGACTTTTTATTTATTTTTTTATTTAAAAAAATAATATATATATATTTTTTTTTCTTCGTTTTTTCACAAAGAACCAGGAGATAACGTGATCCGAAGATTTACTGCTCCATTCACTTCCTGGTTAATTTGTTTGGGAAATAACCTGTATCTCGGCTCCTGTGTGTATTTTTGGCGAGACATGCTATTTTCAACGGCGTATAACAAGCGAACGGGAGGTCGCCATGACATTTTTTTTTGCGGAAGCACAGTGAAACCCTCCATGATTAGCAACATCAGGAGATTGATCATACTGGAGATAAATATTCTGTGACTACTTGAAAATGTAAGAAAATCGAAAAATCGCTGGCAGTTATTTATTTGGCAGTGGAGAGAACACTGATTCAATGGATTCAGTTCAAAACAAAACCACAGAAGTCTGCTCCAAAAGAAATGCTGCAGGATTCTTGCACCAAGGATATTTTGGAAAGCAACAGCAACGTTATCAGAAACGGAATGTATTCACTTTAAAATGAATAAATAAATAAATGTCCTTTACATTTCTGGTGCCTGCGTTGTTTGCCTGTGTCAAGGTGACTAAAATTGTGTTTAGAGACACATTGATGTGGAATGGTTATCATGAAAAATATACCAGTAAAAGATTATATCAAAAATAACGTTTTTTGATTGAAAAAGTTTCACAGTATGACTTTCTAAGATTCACATCAATCCAGAATCGATCCCATGTCTTTAATTTTTCCTTAATTTTGTGTCTTTTAATTCTTCCCAACATATATTTGTATGATATAATCTCATATAATCTCATAAAATATTTTCCTCATTCTTTGAGCATAGGGGTTCTGGCATGTTTCCAGTTATGTAATAGGATTATGGATGTATTACTGAATGAATTTTACTCAAGTCACTTGAACACCTCTGCCTACCTCTCCCGGGCATAACTCGGGACCCCTGACCTAAAAACTTGGCATGTGTCGGCGATGACCCGGGGATGTGTTATGCCAAATGGGAATTTGGTGAGACTGGCGGCCGAAAATCCACTAGAGTGTGTGTGTGTGTGTGTGTGTGTGTGTGTGTGTGTGTGTGGGGTGCATGTGTGCATCTGTTGATCTCAGCAGGCATCAGCTTCCCTGATTGGCCAAACCCACCCACTGGCTTCATGGATTGGCCAAGCTTTGTTTAATGTTTGTGCGCTGTACCAATATAAGTGGCAAAAATACTCAAGAAAACCATGTGTGTATCTGCCCCGACTAATTGACTAATGTAGATATGGGGATCCTTGATGTCATCATACTTGCTGACGTTGTGTTGATGACATCACCAAAGGGGTCAGCCATCTCATTGATAAGAAGAGCTTATAGCATACCTGAAGATATTCCTACCAACCAGAAGTGTAAGACAGGGGAGACTCGAGTGATGTGAGCGAGGCATTGGGCAAGTCTGTCTGTGTCCCTTATACCCATATAGCTCCCTGAGGTCATCAATATGACATCATAGTACTGACGTCATAGACTAGTCTCTTAAGTACTATAGGATTTGGTATCGCACTGGGTTCAGGCAGGCAGTGTCCTTAACTCAGCATATATCAACCTCTGTCTTGTATTGGTTAGGCTGTGTGTGTGTGACTCACCAACCAAAATGTGCTTTCGCTGGTGCATGACATTTACCCGGACCTGCTCCTGAGACCCTAGAATACACACACACACACACACACACACACACACACACACACACACACACACACACACACACACACACACACACACACACACACACACACACACACACACACACACACAGGAGCCTTGTGTAGCTGTAACGTTATACCGTAATATGATCTGTCTCTGCTCTGGTCATAGTGGTTTGAGACTTTGACTTAGAGAGTAACCCTACTCTCCTGGTCCGGATGCTTACCTGTGTGTGTACCTCACTGAAGGCTACACATGATGTTTTGTCATACATGATGGCAGGCAATGCAGGGATGGACGTTTTCCTGTTCACTGTTGCTGGCCCATGGTTGGAGTTTTTCATCTTCTAGGCTATTGAAGGGAATTGTCCTCACAGGAGGCCATACATTTATTAGTAAACTGTTGACAATATACAACATACAGTAGCTGTTGAAACGGAGCTTCAGTAAGAAAACATAAACAAACGCCTGTGCACATTAGTGCAGACTATGAAACAAGGATACCGTGTGCATTATGCAACAGGCCCCCATGTCACAAGTTCTCGCACACCAACAGATATGCATATCATGCAGGCACAATAGAGTAGCATAGCATGCAGGTGCATCCACATGTACTGCACACACACATAATGTACGGCTGTCCCGTTGACAGGCGTGTATGCCTGTTTGTGTCAATGCAACAATACTCCATGTGATGCTTTGCCCGTGTCACCTTAAGTACAAACACGTGTAACTTTAAGAACGAAAACACAGACTGATTGGCTAACTCATTAATCACAGTGCTTTCCATTGGCCCTTTTTGCTTAATGATAACTGACTGGCCTGCTCCAGCTGTCATATGAGGCGGTCAGCATCTTTCATATGTACAGTAAGCAGTGTTGACGTGTTGTTTTACAGTGGTGACTTGCTGACACTGGTCTTTGCATCTGGTGCTTGGTATTTCAATGCCTCAGGCTTCTGTATGTCAGGGCTTCAGAAAGAGTTAAATAATGTACTCAGTAAATCTTTATCCCTTTTTGTATCACGGTAAAACAAACTGTGGGTGCTCAAGGCGTTTGTTCGTTCATACAGTCGTTGAATACCAGTGTGTTTGTTTACCCACATTATATCTTGAATCCCCTAAAGCCAGAGAGCTGTAGGGGAGAGAGGCAGGGAGTCTGCACTTGAAACTCTTTAAATGTTATTGTACTCCCCGGTACCACCCAGTACACTCCTTGCTAAGAACCTCTTACTCTTATACCTGCACGGTAATCATACAATATACTAGTTTTATTGCTAGTTTTATGGTATTTTTCATTATGTCGTTTTTTTTATGGGGTGTTTTGGGAGGCCTTGCTGGGCAAGAACTGGAGAAAGTGGAAAGTCCCTGTTCTTTGTATTTTCCAGTTCATTTAATGGAAGAAAAGTGAATGATGTATCCATTTAAGACCCTTGCATCATGCACAGTGTACTCATGGTTTCTGGCCTAGAAATCGACCAGATGTCTTTGCATTGGTATCGTTTTTACCAGGGCTGCTTGCAACAAACTGTGAGGTGAAACTCATTCTGCGAATGGAATAAGTGGATACTACAGCATGCCATGTTGTAGTACCCACTTAGGCAAAGATGTAAGCACATCATGTAATGATTACTTTAGATCTATGGCAAATGTACTCTTACTGTTATTGCACATTATCATGTCTGTGACAAGGCCAAGCAATTTTTGTTCTCAAATCTCTCTCTCTCTCTCTCTCTCTCTCTCTCTCTCTCTGACATAGGCTTCGCTAACTAATGTGCCTTTTATAGTGAGCCAGTGTGTTGAGGTGGAAGGGCTAAATATAGGAGGACTGAGTGATAGTGTTATGCAAATCAACCTGTTGAGTTCAGCCAGTATGCCAATGTCCAGCAGAGATCCCCCCCCTCTGTTTAAATTCACTTCTGGGATTGAGGAAATCTGCTTCATTTTGTTTTTGATGGTCTTATATTCTGGATATATGGTGATGTATGTTATCATTTGGTCACTTGGTTTGATCCAAGGATCATGAAACACTTCACACATATGGAGTTCAAAATCATGCCAAAAGAATCATGGCTTTTAACCTCACAATAAGTAGTGAGTGAGAGAGAGAGGCAGAGAGAAAGAGAGTGCAAATAATTTTTAAACTAAAGGTGAGAGGAGGGAACATATCAACATCTTAAATGTCGTCTGCTCCATCATGTTGATGTTAATTGGTGGAGATTCCGGTGTTTCCTGTTGGCTTGGCTGCAGTGATGCATACACACACCCACACAAACGCACACTTGGATTTACCCTGCATGACAGGAGGGCCGGGGGGGTTTAGGGCTGGCCCCTAGCTGATGACACTAATCTAAACTGGCTATGGCAAATGAGGAGCAATGGTAAACTCACACACAAGGACGCGCGTGTGTGTGTGTGTATGCACAAACATTTGTAGGTGTTAATGTTTAACCCCTCTTCTCATGGTTAACAGGTTCACATGCATTCTGGCATTTCCTTTTCTCAGAGGCGCAGCCCTAATTGTCCTTGGAAAAAAGTTCCAGTGATTCTGGTTTCTAAAAGCTACGGATTTCCACTCTGTCAAACAAACACACCTTTGTTTGTAGTAAATGTTTTACAAGTACTTTCTCACAATATTGAACATGTCCAGTCCTGACCGTCTGTTTTCTGATTAACCACTTTCAACCGGGTGCCCCTGTTTTAGGCATGTTATTATTGGCCAAACATAAAAACAATATAAGCTGTAATAAGATGTAAAATATTTTCTTGTTGTTTTAAAATCTTTAATTAGCAGATCTACATTTTTCTATTTGTCATATATATATATATATATAGGGCTTAAGCGGTTAACAGAATGGTGGCCAGTAAAGATCCATGATAAAAGACAACAGCCTTTTAAAGCTCTTTTTTAATTTCTGTTGTTGTGACAGCCACGATTAGTCAACTACAAAAAAAGAAAGAGAAAACATTAGCTCACAGCCTGTTCATCGTTCCTGTGACCTTGGACAGTTTAGTCTAGATTTATACACAAGTGGTCTCTATTAATGAAATACAAGAACCAGCCTGTGCGACATCAAGAGAAACACTAGAGCTGTTTTGTTGAAATTGAATAGCAGACAGATTTTTTTGCAACTCACTGCCAGCCATACTTGTAGATGAGCAAACATCAAAACCACACGCTCGTGTTCTTATGCTGTTGAATTTAACTGTACAGTTCATAGAGTGCTCTGACTGATATTCTCCCAGATCTCCCAGTCTCCACCCTCTTCTGATTACAGTAAGTCAGTCTGATGATGAATAATGTAATTAGCTACAGTATGGTTGTGATAATGGTGCTGAGGCTAAGTGTTGTCAGGCAACAAGCTCTCTGTCACAACCGTCTCAGTGTAAGCTCAGATCAGCTCAGCTTTCTGTTTTTCAGACTCCATCTGTTTGTTTTACATCAGTTTTTGTTTCTGTGTCCTTTCCCTTTTCTGCTCTGTTAATGTATGTACAATATAAACAAGTGTTATTCTCTTTCTCTATAAATACATGCAAGGGAAGGAAATGAGAATCTGTCCTGTTCCACCACATCCACTGTCATACTACCCTTGATGAAAAACCATCCATGAATCTAAACTCTCTGACCCCTCTGTGATTGACAGTACAGGGAAGTAGTAGTACTGGTTACACAATAAAACACAGAGGGTAACCAAATGGACCTGTAACTTAAGGGTCGATTTCTGGTCCATTTAGTTGCATACTCTCTCAGAGTTACAAATTAACAAATTAACACTGTAGTAGTAGAACACTGAGGATTCTACTATGTAGATGCCTGCAAGTTGTGGTGTGAATTCTATGTCGCAACTCCCTGATCCAATTCTGGGCATTTCATAATGGAGGAATATTTGTCGAAATTAGCAGATCTACAAGCTCACTAGTTCATCTGCTATTTTTGGCAAAGAGATTTGATGTAGTGGAAAAACGTTGGGGGCCAAGTATGGACCCATGCATGCGGGACCCCGGTCAACGAAGTAGCTATGGTTTTAAGTGGTTAATAAATCACAAGCAGGTCAATAATTTGAACATGTTTAATTGGATGAAACTACCAACCAGTCAAACATTCACCTGCAGAGCTGCCTGTGTGAATCTTTGATAACCTTCTGGATAAAAAGAGAAAACATTATAGGAAATGAGGGCAGCACTGAGGAAGGAATGTTACTTTAAAATGTAATTGGTTATGACAACAGCCTTTTTTCAGTTGATGTCATCTATTGCATTTGTAGCTGTATAACCATGGATTAATAAGAGTAAACTGTATCATACTGTTCTGTAACCCAAAGTTAGTGCTTGTGCTGGTTGTGGTATTATTGCTCAGAGGTGTTTGTCTAGGTTCCCTGTGACTATTTGATATCACTAGTGTGCAAGGCCAAGCACCATGGTGTTGGTACAATCACAGAATGAACGCGGTCCTGTGAATCGTTTTGTTTTTGTTTCATTTCTTTTTATTTTGTTCTTTGGACCATGTGGTCAACTAGGCTGTTTATACCTTATGTTCATTGCTGTGAGTCTGAACTGACCTGACCGGCCCGACCAGAGATTAATTTACAGAACAAAGAAACTGAAAATTATAGTAAAATTCCTTGACAAACCAGACAGACAACAGAACAGACTAAACATTGCTAAACAGTAGAACTGAAACAAATGATCAAGAAGACACGTGAAGTAGTTATAATGTAATAGATATGCAGTGATTCTCAGGCTTTTTCATTTCAAGGACCCCAGATATGCATTAGGCCTCCGACCCCCATTTGAGATTACATTTATCTCTGCGACCCCAATCTCTCCACTGTAAAATCCCCAGTATTAATTTCTCTCTCTCGGTGACACAGACTGTCGGTGTCACAGACTAGTAAGGGTCCATTTGGTTCCTAACTATCAATCCTTTAGCTGGGGGGCTACTGGAACCGCCTCAAGGACCCCCTAGGGGTCTCTGGACCCCACGTTGAGAATCACTGTGGTATGAAATCAGAAGCAGAGTAGAGTAAACTAGTGCAGCTGGGAGGCACAATGTACTGTACTGCCACGCTTCATAGAACACACAATACGCAGAGCCAAACAGCAGAAAAGATAATCTAACTAATGTTAAACCTTACAGACTCGGCTCTAAGATGATGCTTTTTATAGCATTTTTGTTTATGCATGTATCTATATTTTGCGTGTGCAGAGTTCGAAAAGAACAAAGGGCACTTGCAGCGAAATAATCCGACTCCAGGAATAACGGAGGTCAAATTGAGTCACAAATGCAAAAAAGAAAAACAAAGTGATTAGTCTTAGGGCTTCTTTTCACTGCAGAACATTTTCTGCTTGAAGACAGCAATCTGTCTCGCTATAATGTATTTTTGCAAAAAAAAGTTTTGGAAACTAGGCGGAGCGGTAATGGAGTGGAGGGGGAGAGCGAGAGTACAGTATATAAAGCTTAGTATTATATATATTACGTACACTATACAGTATCATAATGCTTAGGGTGCAGGTAGACTGCATTGCAAGAGTAAGTTGTTCCTCAACTTTGGTTTAGAATTCCAGTTCACAACCTCATATTTTGATTGATTGTCTCTTGAAAAGTGGCACATGATTTGCAGAGCAATTCCATTCATGATAAACTATCCTCATGTTAAACTCTTAAGGAGAGAAACCTCTACTGTAAAAAGTGAGCGACCTACCTTGCAGCCAGTATTGAACATGATGGAAACCATATCTTTCCTTAGGAATGTCCAGTCCTTTTTTCCCTTGAGTCTACATGAAAATCTCTTTTGTGAGCTTGTAGAATGGCTATTTTCTGTAAATACTTATTATGACGCTTGGGTCATAATAGAAAAAAGAAAATGCCTGAAAATACACATTAACATGACAACTAATGAATCGAACATATTATTAGCAAAGATGTGCAAACAAACACTCAGAAAAATGTAATATATACCTTAACCTCACTGATGATAGTGCTGTTAAACGAATCTATGAAGCCATCAATGCTGCAATGCTTTACAATGGAATATTGTCAGGGGTGCCTCAAATCTCAACGGTCAACAGAAATTGATGAGACAATCAGCTATCTTTCAAAGCCTTTTATCAAGTTGCATGAAAGGCTTTAAAATAAACAATATTTTATATGGGGGTCTCTCTCTCTCTCTCTCTCTCTCTCTCTCTCTCTCTCTCAGCTAAGGGGTCCTGACTCCTTGGCACAAAAAACGGCGAAGACCCCTGCATTAGCCTATCAGCAATGGCTGTGGGACAGAGGTACTCGTCTGTATTGGAATTAATTTATTTTCCTACATGCATCATGATTTACAGACCCCTTCCCACTAGCTGCTTGCAGACTCTCTGAACCTTCATGCGCTGGGTTGTGACCGGGCACAGGAAAAGGGCAGTGATAAAGAGCAGTGTTGGATGTCAGTAATGTACTTAGGTCCCAGCAGGCCATGTGATGGCCCTGATGGTTCTAATCATGAAGCTGATAGCAGCACAGGCACTCAACGACTGTGCAGCTAAATAGACCCAGCTTCTGGGTGGCAGTTCACTCTCTGTGGGCATACACGAACACACACACACACACACATGCACGCACGCATGCATACCCAGTCTAACCACTGTACCACTGCTCTGTCTGTCTCTTACTGTGTCGCTGTCACACAGAGAGAGACCTCAGTGTGGAGTGGATTGAGGCAGAAGAGGATTGGTCCAGCGGACGCATTGTTCAATTCGGGCCTGTGCTATTCTCACACACGTGCAGTAGATGGGAAATATCTTTTGATGTGATTGTTTGCATAAAGACAATAAGAACTGATTTAGTTCTTGGTTTAGTTACTCACCACAGTACTATTATGTAGTACTATTATACAGCTGTGTGTGTGTGTGTGTGTGTGTGTGTGTGTGTGTGTGTGTGTGTGTGTGTGTGTGTGTGTGTGTGTGTGTGTGTGTGTGTGTGTGTGTGTGTGTGTGTGTGTGTGTGTGTGTGTGTGTGTGTGTGTGTGTGTGTGTGTGTGTGTGGGGGGGGGGGGGGTATGGTGTAATAATTGTGGTGGTGTATTGTGTGACGTAAGAACAAACAAGCCACTGTGTGAATATGGTCAATGGTGTGGCAGCTCCAATAAGTATGTCTGTTTATATTGTATGGGGAGTGAACCTTTCCACCACAGTAACATTACTCTTTGTGTTCTCTTTGTGTTGGCTCAAGTTGTGTTTTGTCTATTTTATTCCAAACACTGGCGATTGTGGGAATATGTTTGTGACTTTGCCTTAAGAAATTCCAAGTTTTGTAGCTTTAACCTTCACAGTTTTCTGTTCTCCCCACAAAAATACACAGAGCAGCCATTCTGTTAGAGTCCAGCGTTAGACTTCGGCAAGAGTTTAGATGATGTGTTTTGATGCTGTGGTACTTGCTTTTTTTCTCTCTTTCTCATGGACAGACATTGTTCTGAAATCTGCTGTTTGCTGCATTCTAACAATTGGTCTTGCTAGCCACCACGATAGTGTTATTTCTCTTTCTAAAGAAATGTGCATGGGCTGCAGGGTGCTGGATTTGAGGGTCTTTAGTTAGCTTTAGGTAGCTTATCCCACTCACAGCAGGGGGCAGGGAGCAGCAGGTATCTGTATTGTGTGTGTGTGTGTGTGTGTGTGTGTGTGTGTGTGTGTGTGTGTGTGTGTGTGTGTGTGTGTGTGTGTGTGTGTGTGTGTGTGTGTGTGTGTGTGTGTGTGTGTGTGTGTGTGTGTGTGTGTGTGTGTGTGTGTGTGTGTGTGTGTGTGTGTGTGGAAGAGGCACCTCTCATAGTGTACAAAACCCTTGTTGTTGTTGTCAACCAGCAAAATGCTTTATCAATCAGAAAACTATGAAAACCAATGACAATGTCATATTAGCTCAAAATAAACTGCAGGATCATGCACATGGATTTTGTTAATGGGAATTTGGCTCAATAAATCATCACAACCACCCACAATGGTCAGGCTAGATGAGATACCTGTTAGATGGGTAGGTGACACGTTCTCGAATGTACCCCCCCCCTCCCACTTTCAAGCTCACAAACTTCCACAATTTAGAAGAACAAATTAGCCTATTCATTAACAGGGCACAATAGCAGATGTAGAAACCAGAGAAGCAAATAATGTAACCCAGTCACACACTTCGCTGTTGGGTGGAAACCTTCTATGTCCAAAACTGCTGTACTTTTCAGGAAATACAAGAAAGATCCTTTGTTATTATTTAGTCACAAGCAATTGTCAATACTTTTCATTTGACAAATATTCCACTTTGAATGTTTGGAGCTCTACAAGCTCACAACACGCCGCAATGCAAGCTTGTAGATAGGCTAGTTTCAATATATTTGCACGACATTGTCATACGTCAAAGTAGGGCATTCATTTACTAAAAACATAAATGTTAAATTATAGGGATACAAGGTTTCTGCCCGACAACATATTACTTACATACTGTATGAGAGGAACACACAATACGCTGGATAAGAGTCCACACACTTGGACACACTTTAAATCATGATTTCACAAGCCTTTCTTTGTATAATTAAAATCATATAAACAAAAGACAATGTGCATGAAGTTACAAAGGTTTTCTCATGACAACAGTGATAAATGATATCCACTGCGGTTTCTGCTCCTCTCAGGGATTTATTTGCTTAGCAGCCTTAGCTGAATATAGCAAATAAACAGCTGCATGCCAGTGTTTTTGAGAAATGTAGGTGCTGCCTGGAGAAGGAGTAAAAGGAATGTTAGAAATTCTGGTGGTAACCACCCAGTGTCAGTTGTAGACATCTGTTCTGGTTGTTACTTGATGTATTTCACATACACACCTTTCTGTAGCCTTCCACACACATCTTCAATTAAAAACTACAATGTGGAACTTATTTTACTGAATAAAAAGTTATTTAACCAATCTGTATGGTAGAGTATGTTAATAAAACTTTATTTAGAAAGCTTGACCCTGGTGCTGGGTGAAGCTCATAAATGCAATATCTCCCCAGGCTAAGCGGGAACCGTCTCTTGTATGAGCGGTAGAAATTTGGTCTCTAATGCATGAGACCCAGGTTTAAATCCTGGGCCAGGCAGGACATAAAAGATATGAATTGCAGCTTTGAAACACGGAGACGTTGTGCAGCTTCACTTTATGCTCCACAAAGTCATGTCATCACTCATGGACGTTAGTTGAAAGAAACGGGTTACAGGTTGTAGTGTTTGACAAACCTGTTTTTCTGCTGTAGATTTCTCTTGCTGAAAAATAAGTTGTGTGGTTTTTTGTGAATCAAGATTATTAAGAAATTACAAGACAAAAACTACAGTATGTAGTTTATCTGCCAGAATGTATCTGCTAATCATTCACTAGAACGAGAAGTAGGACTCGAATTTCTCTCATCTGTTTAAATAAAACAACATGCAGTGAATATAACATAACAACATTTAGGGCTGTTTTGCTCATTATTTCAACCACATACTCTTACATGAAGGTCTGAGGACCAAAACATTGTTTCTTTCTCACACACACACACACACACACACACACACACACACACACACACACACACACACACACACACACACACACACACACACACACACACACACACACACACACACACACACACACACACACCGGCACAGACAATACAAGTGATCCTCTTTGCTTTTCTGTTTCAGTTCATATAACATGGCAATAATCTCTTAATAAGGATAATCAGGATCTGAACATACGGTACTAGTGTACACACACACACACACACACGCACACGCACACGCACACGCACACGCACACACAGGCTTTGTTGTCCTAGTGCTGAGTTAGTCTGTCATAGTTCATGAATGGTGCCATCATCACCTCTGTCTCTACAAGTGCCATGGACACACTGAAAATGAACAATATGATATAGATTTATACACACACAGCTGTGCACACACTTTTAAGAGGCCAGAGGTGCTCTAATGTAAGAAAGGGCGCCCCCCTGGAGCTCTACAAGCTCATAACACGCTGTGATGCGACCTGTTGTTAACTTGTAGATAGGCTAGTTTCACTATATTTGTCATACGTCAAAGTAGGGCATTAATTTACTAAAAACAGACACGTTTTCTGCCTGACAACGACAACATATTACTTACAAAAATGGATGTAATGAGTAACAGATAAGCCCCAAGAAGTTTGACTGATTAACATAAACACTAAAAAATACCTATTAACAGACTCAAGGTGCACATTTTTGAGCAAGACTTGCAAAGGATGGTGCTAGGCATGTCCTAAAACCAGACTTATCAGGAGGGAAAACATGGGAACCTGTGCCAACAAAACAACCTGTAGTCTAGCCTTTGTATTGAATGACAGCAGGGCAGAGAGCAGCTGGTTTGGTTCAGCAAAAGAGAAATAAACAAGAGAAATTATGTAAGCATAAAAAATGCCACTTTCTCCTATAAACGCAATCAGGCAGGTGCTCAGGCACTGGTTGCCCCCCCCCCCCCCCACACACACACACTCACAATCCATGCATATGGATGACTAACAGAGGCACGCTCAAGCACACATATACTGTACTTTCACACACGCACGCACACACGCAATATGCATACGGCATAGGCAATGGCATACACCATATTCACAGATGCAGCAGTATAATAACTGCAGTTAAATATGCATTTCGTCTCTTACTTGCAGATTTCCACTGTTGGCCTTACTGGTGAGTTCTTGTAGTGAAATTAGAGTTAATGTGGATGAGCATGAGGCTGCTCTATAGGGTGCCTGTTTGCCCGGGCAGCAGTAGATTACATCACAGTCTTCCCGCTTGATGTCAGTGCTGATTTCTATTGGTCTGTAAGTCAGGATGACAGATGAACGAGCGCCTCGGAGGACAGATGACAGAAAAGGGGTCGAGTGCTTGCAACTGGAGGGTGATGGGGAACACAGCAAAAACCTCAGTGTTAATATAACTCAGAGAGTGTGTGCAAATGTAACCAAATGGACCCGTGAACGGGTACAATCTCAGAGTTACAAACTGATAAATGAACAGTGATGGGGTCGCAAAGCTGGAAGAAGGGAGATGGAAGACTAGCCAGAGGCAGCGATGACAGGGAAAGTAGGATGACAGAGATGACACATGAAGAAGAACAATCTTGCTCTAAGGAACATCTACCAGTTTGCATGTTACAGCAGTAGCGCGCATGTGTGTATGGGACGGTGCATGTGTTTTTGCTCCTTTAATTAGACCATGAATGTAAGAATGGATTGGGAAGTCTCCACATGCAAGAGGGTGCAGTTACTGCAGTATGTGTACGCATTGTATGTCCTTTTAAGCCCTTTGCTCCCTATAGCCTTCTAGACACATAATTCTGGCCTGGCGAGCGGCCGGGGAGCCCGAGGTAAATGCAGTGAAAATGTCACTTAACAATACAGCTGATGTTGTGATTTCGGTTGACCAACCCTGTGGTCCCTTAAGAGTCTCCATCTAACTAAGGGTGGTGAGTGATGTTTCAGATGAGTCGCGTGCACGGAGAACACAATGACACCAGGCAGTATCACACGACAAGCTCTAAAGTTGAATGCACACATAGAGAAATATATACAGTATTGGACAGTGGACACATGATGTGACCAGAAGATATGGAACAAGGACAAGAACAGAATGGTTAGGAATAGAACATGCATCTTGTATCATTGTGCACAGACGTCGGCCTAATAAAGTAGTTGATGGTCATCGTATCACGGGTATCAACTATGCTTACGTGATTCACCACATGTGTGTACTGGGTCAAGCAGATAAAGGTCATAATTCATGACAGCTGATGGCACATGTTGGAACCAATTATATGAATTATGTCACTGTTTACACACTGCATTTTATTCTTAAGTTAACATCCTACTATAATTCTAGTAACCTCTGTGCGTTTGTAGTGGTGGTGTAGTGGTGGTGAAGACACCCGGTTCTCCCCACTGGCTGGACCAATTGCTCTGATTTTGCACACAGCCATTGACCATTACCATCTGAACTTAACTGTGAAGCCCGTTTTTCAATTTCATCAAATCTCAGCTTCTTATTAGCGTTTTTGTGTCAAACACTGTCGCCATGGTTACGGGGCTGCCCAGCAATGGGACTAACTGCCTCCCGGGTTGCCAGATCATGTGCGCATATCCCCCCACGGATGCGCTGCGCCGACCGGGTATGGTCTAGTTTAGATAACTCTCACACTGGAGCAAATGAAAACCCCAAAAGGGTCACTAGGATTCTTACATTTCACAGTGATGTGTGAAAGATAAAATCTTCATTATTTATAGATAACTGCACACAGCAAATTGTGTGTGTGTGTGTGTGTGTGTGTGTGTGTGTGTGTGTGTGTGTGTGTGCGTGTGCGTGCGTGTGTGCGTGCTTGCAGCGTTTCTTTCTGCATGGTCTACACAATACCACTGTCCATGAAACGTTCATGTGAGTCCACATGACTTGACTGTTTTATGTAATTGTAGCATACTTACTGAGCATCTCTAGAAGAGAATATTACATTATGGGTCACTTGCAGGAGAGGCCCTCTCTCAGTTTTTCCTTGCTCAAACCCAATACCTGCTTCTGCCTGACTGCTGAGGGACATGTCTAAGTCATTTTTTTAGTTACGTCATAAAAGCCTCTTTGTTTTCTGGTAATAAAAACCCCAAATCCCCCTAAAAGTTTCCAAAGCATGCCTTCTTTTAGAAATACCCCAAAAAGTTGATGCATGTGATTACATCGAGAAATCCGTAAGAAAAGCACAGCCACGCTAATAAGATGAATCATTATTGAATTAGTGTTGGTGTCTAGCATCGACACGCTAACCGTTGCTTCATCTGTCATCACTCAACAGGATGTGACTGTGTTCAGAGCGTGATGCTTGTGTGTCACCAGCCCTAAACAACGCCCATGCCCAAGGACGCTTCCCAAACTATCACTTATAGAAATCCTTACAGATAACTTAATACTGTGAGATTCTCTCCATATCTTGATCAAATCAGCTGTGAATTTGAACACGCACACATGGTGTGTGTGTGTGTGTGTGTGTGTGTGTGTGTGTGTGTGTGTGTGTGTGTGTGTGTGTGTGTGTGTGTGTGTGTGTGTGTGTGTGTGTGTGTGTGTGTGTGTGTGTGTGTGTGTGTGTGTGTGTGTGTGTGTGTGTGTGTGTGTGTGTGTGTGTGTGTGCTGATAAAATTAGCTGTTAATTTGAACATGATATAGAGAGAATCTCACAGTGGGATACTGTGTTAGCACTACATTGTATTGAACATTATAACATTATTTACCCGTGTCGCTGCCTTTTGGCAGTATCCTTTTGCATTCTAACTGCTATCAGAATCATTATTTGCTAAAATTGCTACAAATCAAACCCTGGGCCAAATGAGTGCTCATGCAAAGCAAAATGTCAGCGAGAGTTTCTCTCTTCTGTGGTTGAGAATGTGTAGTTATTCAATTTGTGGCATCAAGGCTTTGTTGATTGTCTCAATATGTCCAATTTGTCTTTCCTCTTCACAGAACATTGAAAGGTCTCAGGTCTGATGCTGCCATCAATTGTCATGGAAACTGATGCCAGTCACATGTTGGAGGCAGCCCTGGAGCAGATGGATGACATTATAGCAGGTAAGAACAGGCCTCAAACCCAGATTATCAGTAGTTATCATTAGTATCTGTCCCTGGGCCTATGCAAAGCCTATGCAAAGCAACCCTATTAGATGTTTTTCAACAATACAGTTTTCTGTTGTTACTGTAAGCAGCATTTGTGTACAGGAATCACACAGTTTGTTGGTCCCAGGGACAAACAAGGGCAACCTAGTGGTGTGCATAGTTTTAATGTTTTTATTATGAAGCATTGCAGGTAAACATACAGGGCATCCAACTCAACATGGGTCCATTTTTCTTTTTTCTTTTTAAACATACATCAATCAACAAGAATAAATATGACTTGACAGTCATATTATTAGCAGCTGCATGCTGTATTTTGTGTGTGTGTGTGTGTGTGTGTGTTCGTGTGCGTGTGCGTGTGCGTGTGTGTGCCGTGTGTGTGCGTCTTGTCAGCGTGTGATTGTTATCCTAGACCTGCTTGTTTCTCGCCAAACCTGGCAACATTGAATGTGCGACTCTAAATGCTAATTACGTTTTTTATATAAGTGGTGGCAACATTTTTAGACACCACACAAGTCTTCCTAAAGGTCCTTACATACCGGCGAATATAGCGAATATACGCAAAATTCGGACTCGTTCCGAATAATTAAAAGACGCTTTTTCGCTTCGCTTTTTCGCTTTTTCGCTCCATGTACGGAGCCATTGACTTTATAAGGTTTTAAAAAAACCCGCATTATTCGCACGAAAAAATCGCCCCGGTGTGTAACAACCTTAACAATAGCGAAGATTAAAGTAACGGTGAACATGGCCAAATAATAACTTAATAGCCCAACTACGTCTGAGGAAGCACGCTAGCATTTAGGCTAACTCTATAGCCTGACTTCTCGCCAAACCTGGCAACATTGAATGTGCGCCGCTAATTATGTTTTTTATATAAATGGTAAATGGTGCATTTATATAGCGCTTCTATCCGAAGCGCTTTACATTGATTGTGCCATTAACCCATTCACACACATATTCATACACCGATGGCGGAGGAAACCATGCAAGGCAAGCAAGCAATTAGGGGTTCAGCGTCTTGCTCAAGGACACTTCGACACTAACTCTAGGGGAGCGCCCCAGCCCGGGATCGAACTGGGAACCTTGTGGTTTTCCAGTTCACTCTACCCGGCCACTCTACCCCTGAGCCACTGCCGCCACATATATAAGTGTTGGCAACCTTCTTAGACAACACACGGGTCTTCCCAACAATAGCGAAGATAAAAGTCAGGGTGAACATGGCCAAATAATAACTTAATAGCCCAACTAGGTCTGAGGAAGCACGCTAGCATTTAAGCTAACTCTGTAGTCTGAAGCTACGTTGCACTTGCAGCGTACTGTTGTTGAAGAAACTAAGGAGCCTTGATTTCCTCAGGGAGGGGAGGGGAGGGGAGGGGGGATACTGCGGAGGACGGGCCGTCTCCCCATTGGCTTAAACGGGGAAGTGTCCCCATTGGCTTAAAGGAGTGAAGGACAGCCAGGACAGCCAGGTGTCGAATAGGTGTCGTGGATGATGATGTGTCTGTCTCTTTGTAGAGCAGCCTGGCAGCTGCTAAAGAACAACACAAGATCAACCCAATCACACACAATAGCACAATACAGAATTTGTTCAAGCAATTCAAAATGCAAATGCTTCTTTGAAGTGAATATAAGTAAAAACATGTTTTTTTTAAAACGTTCGGTTTATTGAATTTTTAGTTTTTTTACATACTCACAGGTCATATAGGCATGTACTGAAACAAATAAACCAACCAAAGAAATTAAAGTCACACAAAACACGATACAAATACAATAGAAAAAGAGAAAAAAGAAAAGAATACAGAGACCAAATGAAAACAACCAAAAATAGGCCTGCATTGTTAAGCCATGTGGGATTATCAACAACCTTGCCCTTTGACCACCAAATTGCACCATATGTTAGATATTGACATGAAAAGTTTCATGGCCATGTCTTATTTGATATCATACAGTGTATTGAGACATGATTTGATATCACACAGTTTATTGATCCATTGCAAACAGTGACATGCATACATACTGCACGTACGTGTGTATGTACAGACAGCCTCAATATACCCATGTTGCTGTTTCCCGAGACCAATGGAGAAAGGAGAATGCATGCTGTATACGCTGCATACAACACAGCTGTTTTGTAAAACAAGTAGGCCTACAAGAGTAATGAGAGGTCTAAACCTTTATGCATGTACCTACATGAGTTCAAGTCCTGACAGTGATGACATGTAAGCATCATTGGGGTGATGTTAAGGTTAAAGTTTCTAGTACTGAGTGTTAGTGTTAGAAAAGGAGAAATTGTTGTAATGTTCTCACTAGGATTGTAATGTAATGACAACGCTGTGTGTGTGTGTGTGTGTGTGTGTGTGTGTGTGTGTGTGTGTGTGTGTGTGTGTGTGTGTGTGTGTGTGTGTGTGTGTGTGTGTGTGTGTGTGTGTGTGTGTGTGTGTGTGTGTGTGTGTGTGTGTGTTAAATGACTAATTACCAAATTAGTGCCAAGTGTAAAACACAGAGGGTGGGGTTAGAGCTGTGTGTGTGCGTGCACATGTCTGTGGCTGTGCTTGCTTCATGGGATCTCGCTTCCTGCCGGCAACGAAAGACATTGCCAAAACGATTTAACTAACAGGGGGCAAATGCTTAATGTGGCCTGCCAACGAATGCATGTGTGCATGTGTGACAGAATTCTTGGGTGAAAATGCCAGTTACTGAGTGAAAGCGAACAGCAGGCAGGCAACTCTCCAATTAGACAGCGAAGGGAGATAGACAGGGCAGGATGCAGTAGTGAAACCAAGGGCTGCCTCATAAACAGTGACACATTGATTTGATCACTCACACTTGAATGTACGTGTGCAGCTGTCTTCTCTAATGCTCTGTTAGCTGCTGCTGTTGGCAAAATAACAAAAAAACAAAAAAACATGACCTCATCAAGGTCACCGAATGCCTCTCAATGACCACAAATAGAACTGCATTAAAAATCCCATTAGTGATATGATCAGCCAATCATTAACAAGGAAATTAGAACCATTTATCTGCTGTGCGTTGACATGGCAGTCAGATTGCATTCCAGAATGAAGTGCTGGGTTCAACATGTTATGAGAGCAATATTGAAAGCACTTTGAGTGGTAATGTCTTTGATGTAACCCTTGTTCTTGTTTGGTTTAAAATGGTGCTGCCATCTACTGGTTGCAGGCGGACCATCTCTGAGTAAGAGCAATCAATTAAATGTACAGCATACCAGAATATTCTGTACTTGTGATCATTTCAATGGAAAATAATTACATATTTGAATGAATATTTTTGTTTTTCTCAACTCAGTACCTTCCGAATCTAAAGAAGGTGATATGAAAGGAATTAGCTGTTTTTTTGTTGTTGTTTTTTTCATGAGAACATTTAATGTACTGTATAGGAGATACATTTCTTCTGGGCTGTGCTGAAGTTAAATCGGCATGAATTAACTAATGCTACATTTGGATGCTGTTAGTCACTACTAAACTCTGAGAATAATCTCTGAGAGCAAAATTGGCTGAATGTGAGCTGACATTGATTCTGTTAACAGATCTCGGTAAGACTTTTTTATGAAGCCCATGTCATTGTCTAATAATGCATTATGAACATGCATACAATGCATTATAATCTGCTTTGAATGTGTGTGTGAATGGGTTAATGGCACAATCAATGTAAAGTGCTTTGGATAAAAGCGCTATATAAATGCACCATTTACCATTTTATATGGCCAAGTATCATAATACTACATAATTTCTGGTCACTCACTGACTTCTTTTGGCCAGGATCACAGTGTGTTATAATTACCATAGTTGTAATGCATGTAGTCATTTATAATTATAATTATAATGCATTACAGTGTTATTATAAGTCAGTGTCAGTGTGGTCATTAGGTGCTTTAAATAAAGTATAATCAATAATAATAATATTAATAATAAAATGTAATAGCATTAAAACTATGCAAATGCATCCAATGGCCACTTGACTTAGACAGTGTTGATAGTGGTACAGTAGTTAGACAGGGTTGATAGTAGTGGTTTGTAATTAGATAGGGTTGATAGTAGTAGTTTGAAGTTTAACAGGGTTGATGGTATTAGTTTGTAGTTAGACTGGGTTGATAGTAGTGTTTTGTAATTAGATAGGGTTGATAGTAGTAGTTTGAAGTTTGACAGGGTTGATAGTAGTAGTTTGTAGTTGGACAGTGTTGGTAGTAGTAGTTTGTAGTTAGACAGGGTTGATAGTAGTAGTTTGTAGTTAGACAGGGTTGATAGTAGTAGTTTGTAGTTAGACAGTGTTGAAAGTAGTAGTTTGTAGTTAGACAGGGTTGATAGTAGTAGTTTGTAGTTAGATAGGGTTGATAGTAGTAGTTTGTAGTTAGACAGGGTTGATAGTAGTAGTTTGTAGTTAGACAGGGTTGATAGTAGTAGTTTGTAGTTAGACAGGGTTGATAGTAGTAGTTTGTAGTTAGACAGGGTTGATAGTAGTAGTTTGTAGTTAGACAGGGTTAATAGTAGTAGTTTGTAGTTAGACAGGGTTGATAGTAGTGCCTGGTACAGTAGTTTGTAGTAGGGTTGATGGTCCATGCATAAGCCTTTCCTCTCCAAGGCCTCCATGGGCACCAAGGGCTGCCATGGACGGATGGAAAGATAGTCTAAAATGATGGGAGGAGAAGTTCATATTGTGTGTGTTCATATTGTGTGCATATATCCACTTGCGTGCATATATGTACACACAATCATGGGTTACTGCTACAGTAAGACATGTGACAATTAATTCTCCATTGGCTTCAGGATAAATCTCTCGCTGTGTTCTGCAGCTGTGCCGGCCTGTTGGCTTACAGGCAGTACGTAGCAGCAAGATTCCACAGAGGAAGAAAATCACATGTTGTTTATATCATGTGCTCTTTTTCATGTACATGAAGGGATTGTTTTGTAAGGCTATTTGGCAGTGTAATGGCTAACTTCATCTAGTGACTAGTCAACACACACACACACACACACACACACACACACACACACACACACACACACACACACACACACACACACACACACACACACACACACACACACACACACACACACACACACACACACACACACATATATATGTATTTTATTTCTGTGAATGTGTGTAAGTGCCAGGGAAAGGATCCAGGTGACACATGGACATTTGGAATCATTGAGGAGGATGTATGTCTCTGATTAATTCTGTTTCTCTACAACTGTGGCGCATTAAGTACATACTGTCCTGAAAAATGTACTCTTACAGCTGGAATAGGAGCCTCTTCGCCAATTCTACTGAAAATTACACGTGGCAGCTAATCCTATCAAGTTTTATGCTGTAAGAGCTGAACCGAAGAAGACTTTATTTTATACATTTAACCACCTAGAACCTATATAGTATCCCAAAGGCAGTTTATTTTACAATACACACACACACACACACACACACACACACACACACACACACACACACACACACACACACACACACACACACACACACACACACACACACACACTCACACACACAATCCGAAAACAGCCGAGCTGTGTGAGCTTGTAGATCAGTTATGTTCGCTGAATGTTTGCCTATGATATGCCAGAATAGGGACGCTAGGGTTCAAGTGGTTAAGTAATCTCTCTCCTTTCCTCTCCTCCGCCTATGCTCTCGCTCTCTCTCTCTGTCTCTCTCTCTCTCGCTCTTTATCTCTCCCTCTGTTTTTTTTTCTTCCTCTCTTTCCTCAGGCTCCAAAGCAGCAGCAGCAGAGTTTAACGGCCTGTACGAGCTCGGTTCTCCGATCAGCACGGGTCCACTACAGGTGCTGCAGCTGGCTGAGGACTTGAAACTAGCCTTGGATCTACACAGCAACCAGGAAGCGAGAGGCAGCCTCAGGTCACAGTTACCTAGAGAAACAGCAGACGCTCTCATAGACTGGCTACTAAGCGGAACTGTGAGTACATACTAGTAGTGTGTGGTAAACACATACATTAGGTGCCTTGGATTGCAGCAACAGGAAGAGAGAGTCAATTATGGTGCTCACTTACTCAACTACTCAATAGAAACATAGATGGGGTGCCTCAATGTTATTTTGTCCAGTGACCCAACCTGAGAAATGTATAAAACATACATGCTGTTTCACAACATGCTTTAACAGAAGTAGTCTGCCTAGCTACAGATTCCTTTTTTGGGTGGCACTGACTGTATGTATCAAAAGCTAGAGACGACACAATATACTGTAATACACAGTATGTAAAATGGTGACCAGTGTATGGCGTGCGGATGGAGATCAATTCAAAGTGCAATCATTCACAGAATTAGTTCTGAAACACACACGCTTCTGAAACAGTGATTGATGGATATGAAATATGTTCATGGTTCTTTATTGTCACTTCCATAATAGAAAAATATCATTCTCCCCAGTGCAACATAAGTGTAAACCACAGACAAGATATCATTAAAGAATCATTAACAGTAAAAAAGTCATTAGAAATGTTAATTGTTTGGCGTCCTGCAGCCACACCAGGCACAGTTGGCAATGGAATAGACTTTCCACGCGCATCTTTAGACTCAACATGCTTTGGATGTTTTGTAAGTGGAGTGGCTCGTATTTGGCGCCGGCGAAATTATCGGCACAAGACATTAAACACTTACTAAGAGCAGCAGCTGTGAGGAGTCACAGAGATGTTTTCAGTGTGGAATATTTTTGTTTATAGAGTGTTGAGGTTTTTTTTCACCGCCCTTTTTTCAAGGTCAGTTATTCATAACAAATTAGCTCAGAGAGGCTGGATTGATCCTTTCATTCAGCAGCTGTGGGGTCAGAACCAAAAGATTTGTGAGTGGTGCTGTTGGGTCGTTTACCACGGTCCTCTTTCACCTGGGACCTGAATCTGAGACATGTTTTACCAGCCCCAGACTCTGTGTTTCTCACTAGTGCTGTTTTGTGACTTTTGAGATCTAAACTCAAAACTTTGATACAGTAGCCTGTTATTGCTGTCAAGCTCACTGAATTGAATGGGAGCGGAACATGTTCAGTTTGATGCGAATCCAACTTACTTTAGTACAGTAGATGAAATATTAGTGATTGTAAAGTTAGAGCAAGACAAGTTTATTTGAAATTAATACATTTTGAATAGAAATGAACTTGGACACTGACGTAGTGCTTTAGCTTCCATGAGGGGGAGTGTAAATGAGGACAGACTGGGTGAGGTGAAGGGTCAGGGGTAAAGGAGAGGAATTTAGCTGGACTCCTAGACAGCAACTATTCCTGGAGCTGTGGGGTCTTGACGCGTGTCTGTGAGGTTTAACTCAGACAGGACTTTCTTGGTCTGTGTCCCAGTCTGAGACAAGCCTGTTCATATCTTCCTTCTTTCCTTCCTTCCTTCCTTCCTTCCTACCTTCCTTCCTTCCAATGACTTTAACATATTGTAAAGGTGTAGTCTATGCATAAGTGAAACTGGGTCTTGGGTGATAGTATTAGTATTGCTGTGAATTCTGTCTATTGGGGGAGGGAGGGAAGGGGACATGCAGAGAGGGTCTGGGATGTGGTCCAGTACTGTAAGTGTTCCTCTGAGACACTATTACAACTCAGATCAACATCCTGGGCTTAACACACACTCTTTCTCTCTCTCTCTCTCTCTCTCTCTCTCTCGCTCTCGCTCTCGCTCTCTCTTTCGCTCTCTATGTCCATTACACCCTATGTCTCTGTTTTCTCTGTGACTCACAACTTCTCTCACTCACTCTCCCTCCCCTGTTTACACTTGGTGTATCTCTCTCTCTCTCTCTCTCTCTCTCTCTCTCTCTCTCTCTCTCTCTCTCTCTCTCTCACTCACAGCACACTCCTACTATACCTGTTTGTCTCTCTCCCATGCAGGTATTTGTATTCTCTTGCACCTCTCTAGTACCTCCACTCTCTGCTCACAGCCTCTCTATTATTATTAAGTATTGTACAATATTTTGTCAAGCTCAGGATTAAACTATATTGGAGTATCAAGGTACGTTCAACTGTATATTAGTGGAATCCTTTCTCAAAGTATTTGTGGTCTGGAAGTGGCTGCTCTCTTAATGGCTTGTCCTTATTTTACTTTTTTGATGTATTCTGTAACATCCATAATATCTTGGTTTGTTTTTTGTAAACAGGCAGAAGTTTTGTAATAACTCAATTAGATTTACTGGATATTAACAGTTTTCCCTGAGCACTGCCACTGAGTTTTACAAGCCCACATGTTGAGAGACTTTTGTCTCTCAGTGCATGATACATATTTACTCTACATGCATTTAAAGGGGATTTTGCATAATAGATAGATGTAGAGTCTTACTTTTGGGTTTACCTGCAGACATGAAACAATTATTAGATTCCAATTTATTTTATTTTATTGTTTTTCTTTGGCAAAGTTAAACAACAAAGGGTTTCACAGTACTGTTTTGTTTGTTCATGGGTCAGTTTTTAGTTCGGCATTGGCCTGAAAATTTCACAGTTAATTTAAATGTAACCAAATGGACTCATAAGTGTCCATTTGGTTCATTTAACACCTTCAGAGTTAAATGAACACGGAGGATTTGACTGTGTAAAGACTATTAACAGGGAATGTTGTCCCTGGACCAGAGGAGCTCCTTCTCTGCATCAACAGCAGAGGTCTCACATGTTGCACACAGTTAACCACCTAGAACCCCATTCTCCTTCTCTTTCTTTCTTTCTTTCTTTCTTTCTTTCTTTCTTTCTTTCTTCTTCTCTTTCTTGCTTTCTCTCTCTCCTGTCCTCCATTCTGTCTCTTCCCCAACATCTTGCTCCTAATGTTGTCTTTTCCGCTCTGTTTATTTCTACATTGTGAATGCTACACTACAACATCTTCATTTTTCTTTTATTTGGATATGTTCTGACATTTGTCCTTGTTACATAATATACTGTGATGGAGAGGGTGGAGCAGAGAGAGGGGTTGCAATGCTGGTACGATTCAAGAGAGAGTCAGACACCACCCAGACACTTTCATAACATGTTGTGATCTCATAAATACAACTTAACATCTGTTTCACCTTCGGCCCACTCCTTCTTTGTTATGTCTTATGTTCTCCTTCTTAAACTCTATTTCACTTTTCTACACTGTCAAATCCTTAACTTTGAATTAACATGATGAATTCATTTATGATGAATGAATGAAACACTGAGGATTTTACTGTGTATACTTGTAATAGAACATTCTCACTTGTTAGCACGCGCACACACACACACACACACACACACACACACACACACACACACACACACACACACACACACACACACACACACACACACACACACACACACACACACACACACACACACACACACACACACACACACACACCATAATGTGAGTGCATGAACTTTACAGCTGTCCCGGCTGTCTGTAGAGAAATCACTCACTTGCTCTCATTTCAACACTGCAGACATATAGTTCTCCCAACACAAACATGCATGAAGCACTGTGAGCCATGGCATTCCTTTTTGTCTAGTTTCTTCAAATTTAACATTTCTTCAGAAGTCAGCTAGGAGAACCTGAACACTGGCCATGGTCACAGTGTTGTTCTGTAGACAGTTATGCTCTAACTAACACATCTAAGTTGCTCTGTTCTAAGTTGCTCTGTTCTACGCTCTAGTCCTTCTTACTAAGTCATTCTGTTCCAAGTCCTTGTCTTGCTCAATGTAGTCTTCCCATCTCCTCTTTTCTCAGTCTGTCATCTTTTTCACCTCCCTTGCCTTTCTGCTCCTGCTCTCTGACACGCACGCACGCACGCACGCACGCACGCACGCACGCACGCACGCACGCACGCACGCACGCACGCACGCACGCACGCACGCACGCACGCACGCACGCACGCACGCACGCACGCACGCACACACACACACCACACACACACACACACACACACACACACACACACACACACACACACACACACACACACACACACACACACTCACACCACTGACCTAGCGAAGAAACATCAAAGATACATGCAATTAGTCAGTGCCCTGTTGGTTACTCTGGGATTACACACACACACACACACACACACACACACACACACACACACACACACACACACACACACACACACACACACACACACACACACACACACACACACACACACACACGTGCATGGACAGTCGTACACACCCTCATACAGATACAAATGCACGCACGCACACACATGCATACGTACTGTACACACAGGAAATGTGATAACTGTGTTACAGGCAGGAAGTCAGGAGACCCTTTGAGCACTGCTCATTAACACTGACCTGAGGGCTTTGTCTCTTCATCCTTGTCTGTGTGTGTCTCTGTGTCCAATTTAAGGTTTTAGATTTATGATCTGGACATTATTTTACCCAAAAGAATAGAGAGAATGAATGCTTACGGCAATCTTGGAAAAAAGACATCGAGTAGACAGCCTGTAAGAGAGAGAGTGTGAGAGAAAGAGAGATTATTGTTCAAGCTTTGCAGCTGTTCCTTAGAGCCATTGCCAGGTGCTGGTTTCCACTTAAGACTCAATCCACATGGTTGAGGGTAGAATGGAGAATTACACTCTATTCTATAGATACGTTTTTCAGCCTTGCTCTAGGGTGGCGCCATTGCTCCTTTTTGTGTGAGTTGTGCATATAACTTCTGGGTCTAAACTTCCAGGGCATCAGTGGTTCTCAACGTGGTATCTGGGGACCCCCACGATTCCTTGAGGGGGGGGGGGGGGGGGGGGGGGTACAGGGTGTCCCCAGGCAAATGAGGAGTTTAATATCACTATATATTCACTTGAAATGATTACAATGCAAAACCATTACACTAAACATTACAAATATTCATAATGGTGACATATTGGTGTTAGGAGTGACTATACTAACTTCTAACAATGTTAAAAGATTACCACCATTAATCTTTTTCTCATAGGCAATTTAATTATATTTAAACCAAAACATATTTGAATAACAGGGCTCCTGAGACAGAATCATTTGAAATGGGGGTCCATGGCCCAATGAAATTGCATGTGGGGCTGTGCTGTATACTATATGGGGCTGGGCTGTATGCTACAGTATATTAATTATCAATGTGTCTGTGTAAATGAACCTGTCAAGAGTTTGACAAATGATTGATTTTGTTATGGAGAAGGGGCCTACAAGATACAGGAAATGGAATTGTGGGTGGGTTCTCGTGGGTAATGGGTTCCGACCTCTCAATGGTCAAGGAAGTTAAGTGAGAGAGAGAGAGAGAGAGATTGAGAGAGAGGCATATGGTTGTTTTCTCTTGTATCTACTACAGGCAGTCATGTAAAGTCTCAGGTCTTTCAGATAGAGTTACAGAAAGATGGAGAAAGAAACAGACGGACAAAGAGGGAGACCTGGCTTGGTTTGTGTTTGCACTGACATTACAGCCTTTTGCCGCAGATGCTGGAAAGAGTGTGTGTGTGTGTGTGTGTGTGTGTGTGTGTGTGTGTGTGTGTGTGTGTGTGTGTGTGTGTGTGTGTGTGTGTGTGTGTGTGTGTGTGTGTGTGTGTGTGTGTGTGTGTGTGTGTGTGTGTGTGTGTGTGTGTGTGTGTGTGTGTGTGTGTGTGTGTACACGGGCTGAGATTCAGACACAAACAGATGACAAATAAAAAAGAACAGCAGCAGGACCTCCCCTCTCGCTCTCTCTTTCTCTCCTCTCTCCTGTCTTTCTCTCGCCGGGGGTTTGACCATTTGGCTCTCAGTCAGACAGACTGTCAGCAGCCAGGGAGAGACGAGGGACAAACAACAAAGGGCCAGTGAGCAAGAAGGAGAACAGGAGACGAGACAGGAAGGGAGTGACTGGGGAAAAGAGGAGATGGGAAGACTAGATTGAGCAAGACAAGGACTTGGAACAGAATGACTTAGTAAGACGGACCAAGTAGAACAGAGCAACTTAGAACTTACAGAAAGTCTCCGAACAGAGCAACTTAGAACGGAGCAACTTAGAATAGAATGACTTAGACTAGAACAGTACAACTTAGTTAGTACTGAATGACTTTGAATAGAACCACTTGGTATTGAATGACTTTGAATAGAACCACTTGGTACTGAATGACTTTGAATAGAACCACTTAGTACTGAATTATTTTGAATAGAACAACTTAACTTAAAACTTAAAACAGAACGACTCGAGGACTGAGGGAGGGACAAAATAGAGGAGAGTAAAGCAGGAGACAGCTGGGCAAGGAAGAGAAAGAGCATGCGAGAGAAACAGAGAAGAGAGAGAACAAGTGCTAGTGTGGAAGGAGAGAGGGGGGCACAAAAGGGGAGTTAACCCAGTGAGAAGGCAACGATCTTAGGTCATAAAAACCTCCTACACTCACAGCTGAGAATAGCGCTAACACACATACACACTCTTACATTCTTACAGTCTTACAGTTACGCTTACTTGCTGCCAACACTATTGCATGCTAGGATGTCATAGGGTTTTAGTTATACTCTTTTGTTATTCCATCTGAGTGCTGTACTTAACACAGCACGTGCACACATACACACACTGCAGCATCAGAGAGGACTTAGTGACACAAGACAGAAGAGAGAGGCAGGGCAGCAATGGGCCGGTAGCATGGATTCTCCCATTGACATTTACAAGCACTTCTCCTGGCTGAAAAAGGTGAGACTTTTTTTTGCTTCTAACTTTTATGATCCTGCTTCTTGTTAGATGTTTCTCCAGCATGATCTGTCGTTTTTACTCTTGGAACATTCCTTGCGGCAAGATGGGCTTCTTGAAGTTGACATTGCTCTCTAGCTTTCTTTATTGATGACATTGTACTGTGTGGGTCTGCGTGCGTGCGTGCGTGCACGTGTGGTTTTATTTGTTTGACTGTGATCAGTGTTGGGCAGTAACTTATTACTAATAAGTAATACTGTATATTACCCTAACATTAGTACCACTTTATAACATCTTATCTACTGTACACTGACTGTGATTGAATGGAAACATGGGGAGATGCTTGTGTTTAATCAGGTAAAAGAGTGATGTTTACCGGGAACTGTGTCCTTATGCATCACTGTTCCCGGCAGAGGATGAGTGTTGTTGTCCAGTCCTCTATGTTATTTTCCGGGTCAAATGTTTTCTTATGTCATTCCCCTTGGTTTAAGAGCTGGGCTGTGTCTCTGATCTGGGCTGAGTCTTATTATTGTTGTTGTTGTGGGTGGAGGTGATTATGTGTGTGAGTGTGCATGCCTATGCATGTGTGTGTGTTCATGATGTTTGTTGATATGAGTTTGCGTGTGTATCTCTGTGTGCCTGATGTGCGTGTGTGTAGGGGAAGGAGTTCATGATGAGTTCAGGACCAGATGAGAAGCATTATCCATCATCTGATTGCTCTTGACAATACAGAAGTGATTCATGCGGTATAGTCAGGATTCATTCAGTAAGACGCTAAACTTTCTGTGCTGTTGTGAGGAAGTTGCAGACAACTTGTTTATTGCACATACTGTACCGTATAGCAAATGAATGAAAGATGAGATTTTTATCTTTAATCTCTATTGAACAGCGTACTGATGGACTGAACCATGATCTCATTCTACTGTTTGTCCATTGTCTACTTTGCTTATTTCATGTCTATGATATCTATATTGAACGGGCGAGTGCCTTACACTGTAAGATAATTTCATAATTTTGGAATTGCAGGGGTGCAACAGTCAATTGAACGAATTGATGTAATTGATTATAAAAAATAAAAGTTACACAATAATCGATTTCCCCCCTTTTTTTTATAATCACTTTCAACCTGACATCCCTATTTTGGGCATGTAATTATATGATTATACATTTTCAAATATTTTCAAATATACCATTTACAAGCTCACAACACACATATTTTCTTTATTTTTGCACGACATTGTTGTATGGTGAAGCATAAAGGAGGGCTTAAATAGTTAATCAGACCAATTGATTTTGTCAATTATAAAAAATCAACTAGAATGTTTTCACGGTGATTCGCTGATATATAACAAAGAATATAAAAAACATGCATCTGGATTATTCCATTGATCAAAGAAGTAATCGATAGAATAATCGCTAAGAAAATAATCGATAGCTGCAGCCGTATCGAATTAACATGGTGACAGTTTACGAAAATATACTGATTCCTAATTTGAGTGAATCTTAGTGAAACTGTTTACACTTGACAGTGGTGCATTAAATACTGTGCAGTTTGCATCAGGCATAAAAATGTGCTCTGCATGATCACTTAATTTGAAGAGTAAAATTAAGTAGCCTTGCCGAGCCATGAGGCCCATAAGACAGGAGCCTATCTCCTGTTTCTGTAGCGTGAGGCAGCTTGATGTACAAGCACACCCCCTGGACATGATGCTAGTACAGTATGTTGCAGGGACTTACCCCCAATCCAACCCTTGATGCTGAGTGCCAAGCAGGGAGGCACTGGGTCCCATTTTTCAGAGTCTTTGGTATGACCCGGCCAGGGATCAAACCTCCCAGTCTCAGGGCGGACACTCCAACCACAAGGCCACAGAGCTGGTTAATTTGAAGAAGTTCATCTTTAAATCTGCAAGACAGGCTCTGTCATGAATTATTTGAGCACTGTGTGTGTGTGTGTGTGTGTGTGTGTGTGTGTGTGTGTGTGTGTGTGTGTGTGTGTGTGTGTGTGTGTGTGTGTGTGTGTGCGTGTGCGCATGTGGGTCATGCATGCATGTTCCTAGCCTTGTGTGTTTATTTGTTGCTGCAAGCCATTTCATTATGTTGCTGTCACACTTTTATTCTCCTGGTCAATCATTTTCAAGATTCTTAAGCCAGGTCACTGCTTTGGAATGCAGTTTTTGCTTTGTTTCCGTTCACAATCTCTGTGCTCTTTGGCCACTTTCAAGACTTGATCAAGTTGTGAGGATTGATAGTGATAATCTCAGAAGGATTTTTAACAGGCTCTAAAAAATACCTCTTTCAGGACAAAGATATACTGTAGGCCTAACCTTTCAAAGTGGAATGTGGAGATATATTTGCTGAGTATTGGTATGGCGAGAAGAAGAATGCCTTTGATTTGTCCCTGGAGGCAGTGTTCAAAGGCATTAACTTAAGATGGTCCTTACAAGTTATGTTTGCTTTAGCTCCCAGAAGACACGCATACCGCCATGTTTCTAAATCCAAACTTAAGGCAGTTAATTCAATTTCAGAGCACAGCATGTTTTCACAGTTTTGGGCAAAGTGAATTTGGGAAGCTGGCTGCTGCTTGCCTGCTATTTACGCAGATGCAGATCTAATATTAAATTCAAGTCAGTTGGCTCTATAAAACATACATACATAAAACATATACTTTAGATGCCACTGGCAACCAAGATTCAATTACAAGATCCCTTACCTTGTTTACCTGTTAGGAGGCAATACAACACAGAACCAGTGACATAACAGCATTATCTATAACAGCATTATCTAAAAGTATCAAGCACACAGTTTCTAAATGGTGGGAATAGGAGTTCCTTCCCCTATTCAGGTTTTAACCACAACCCTAGCATTCTCATTCTGGGGTGAACATTTGCAGAAAATAACAGAGCTGCAAACTCGCAACGTGTTGCAATGCAACGTGTTGTAAGCTTGTAGATTGACTATTTTTGCTGATGAGGGGAGGGGGGAGGGGACCAAGTATAGACCCCTGGCGGACCCCAGTCAACTTATATAGGGTTTAAGTGGTGTTTTTAGAACTAACCACTCATAACATTTCAGTATAGAGAAAGAAAAGGTTTCATGTGGTTTGCTTTTATACCGTTCACTCTTCCTCTTTAAAAAAAAAAAAAAGTATGTTCCTTTTGCATATTTGATATATCACGCTACAACACAGCAACATAATCATGTACTAGGAAGTTGTATACTATAAAGGCAGGGTGCATCCATTTTCTGCCTTCCAGCATGGTAGCTAACCACACTGCGGGTGCAACAATTAAAAAACACACAGGGAGTGATTTTATGTGACTTCCTCAACTCCATAACACAGTGCTTAGTAGAAGGACTGGTATACAAGTAGTACAATAGGGATTTTTGTTCTTCAAGGTCTTTAAAGGAGCAGGGCGTTGTTACTTTTTTGCTGTGCTGTCATGCATTTTCAGACTCTTGAGTCATATTTGTCATGATGAATTCACCTCCCACCCAATCCCATGTAAAATACTTTTCGCTGGAAAAGCTCATGAAACTGTACCTTCATACAATGATAACTTCTCCGAAAATTATCCACAAGAACCAACAAGAATTGGCTTTCAATTAAAATCATATAATATACCACTGATGTATTGAAAGAGTGAGATCAACAAAGATATAACATTTGTGTGTGGGATGCTAACAGAGAGAATGGTGCACATTAGGATAACAATCAAACAGGAAATTCTGATTATTTGTTGTTTAAATAATTTGTCACTGTCATTTGAAGTAGGTCCAACAGTGTAGAGCATTTGAAGTTGGTAATGAATCATTCGTACATTATTTGATTAATTTGAATGACTATTGTTAATGAATAAATATGTTTTCTTTTGTTTTCAGAGACCTAACTGTGACTGGAAGGCACCAAACATGTCTTCAGGGCCACAAATATGTATTACTTTAGTCAGAAACCAAAACAAGTATCAGAACAGATCCACATTCAAGAGAAGTCTCAGAAGTGCTGAGGTTTTGACTGTATTGCCAATTCAAGTTATCTGTATTTAGTCAAGTTAAATACGTATTTATTGGACTAGTCATGTGGAATTCTGTGGGCTGAGCAACTTCATCTTCTGATCGGGTCAAAATAGGTCAACAATGCTGTGGACACTTATTTATCAGATAATATACAAAGTATCCTTCTAAAATCTTCTATACCTGGCAGAAGTCAGTGCTTAATCATTTTTGAAGACTATGATCATGTAATTTGTATTAGTTTCTTACTCGGGGCAGTAGAAATACAGGAAAGCCAGGGCAGAACTACAAGGTATGGACATGCAACACTGGTCCACAGTTTGTGATTATGTGTGGTCAACACTGCCCTTTTTCTAGTTTTTTATACTTTAATGAGAGGAGTCAGGCTTTGTGCCTCTGTTCATAAGTTAGCTCAGGCAGAGAAATAGTTGCTCTCTTACCGTACTGCGAGGGCTGTGGTTACACAAACACAAGCCCCTTCCCTACACTCATTACAGTGGAAATTATGACTCAGTGGGATATGGGTTATTGGTTACACATTGCGACTATACTATACAATGGCATTTATATGGCATGTCATGCTGTATGAAGCTATACCATGTAGCATGACAGTCTTCATTAATTACTGACTGAATGCTCATACAATCCTTTCTGGCTGACTATTGCTGTGTCCAATTTCAGAATGAATGGATATGTTGTTTCCCTGTGATATTTGAGGCAGGCATCTGACCTCAAACAAGAATTACAGTATGAACATCTAACCTCAAACAAGCTTAGTAGTGACAATCAATCCAAATATGGCTATAAGAGAGCTTCAGCTTCCTTTATACACTCTCATCTTCTCCACCCTCTGTTTCTTTCCTTTGTTCTCTTGTCCACTCTTTCTTTCATACTGTGATCTCACACTTGTTCTCTCTCTGCTGATTCTTTCCCTCTCCACTTCTGCTCCTGTTTAGTATACAGTATGTTAATGTGTTTAATGCCTCCATATGGTCTTTGTCAGAGAACCCAAGTCGGTATGCATGCATCCTCCCTGCACTCAGTGAACTCTGCCAAAGATATTTGGAGGATACCATCATGACAGAAATATGAGCTTTAATTGATTCAGTCAGAAAGAGAGAAACAAAGAGAGGGAGAAAACACAAGTTTGTAACCTTTTTTTTCTAACATTTGCTAATTACCAATGATTGTTGATGCCAAAGCTTTTTGTGTTAGAAGGTTTTCATTGCCAATATTACTTTAAACCTACATTATCGTAAAGACATCGCTAGTTCTTATCGTCATTCTTATCGTCCTATAAACCTGCTTACACTAAAGTAAACAGGAAGACGAGGGGTAAAGACGGCACCCTGTCGTTCCAATGTTTTTCTTTTTCAATGAATGGCACAAAATGACATGTTGATTTACTGATGAGGAGTGAGATGTTCATGACAAAATATCATGTAATCTCACTCAGAAATGCAGTCATTTTGCGACCAAACAAGCACAGCGGTCTTGTACAATATTGGTCATGACTTATTCACTTTGCTAGTAATCATAGACCATATTCATACGGCATCTACTTTGCTACTACTTCATAAGAGAATTATTTAAATACTCTACAAAATACAAAATTGCCAATGTTTGAATATGGTTAATGGTAGAAACTCATATTATATAACTATACTCTTGTCATGGTCTTGATCTGTCTTTCTGTGTGTTTTGTTCAGGTGAGCTTGTGTTCTCCGGTCAACAATGAATCGTACCAGGAACGACTGCTCCGTCTAGAGACGGACAAGGAATCTCTGGTGCTACAGGTCTGTACTCCAGATGTGTATGTCTGATGTGTGTGTATCTGTTCATCTGCATATCTGCATGCTGGTGCTAGGACTGCCATATATAGTCAGGCTTATAAGGTCAATTTAGGTGAAACCTGTTGTTTGTGCATGTGTGTTTCTGTGTAAACTGGTGTCAGAATCAGATTAACTTTATTTACTAAGGAAATGTACTAACAAGTTAGTGTCTTAGAGGACTGATGCCACCTATAATATACAGTAGTAACGTATTTTATGGTGCATGCATACAGTCTAGCCAGCACTTGGGTTAATTTGTGTTCTCTGACAGCGAACGTGTCCAGACATTGTCACTCTCTCTGTAATGTGTGTTTACTGTCAGCACCACCATGCTAGACTTGGAGATTATATGTCTGCATGCTAAGCAATGTCAGTTTTCTGCGAGGTATTTTCCCTCTGCTCCTACATCATTTTAATGGTTAGGGTCATGTAGCTGTGATTTTTCGTGCATGTGTGTGTACAGTATCTTTTACTGTAATTGTAGTTTTCAAGCTGCCCCTCAGGCTCTGTCTTAGCTTGTCATGTGAGGCAAACCCTTATCAACACTAGCTAGCCTTGTGCATGTGTGTGTTTGTTTTGTGATGTGGGAAACCTTGACTGGGTGGATTTTTATTATTCTTTCCTTTTTTTCTGAGTTTTTCCAACACAAAGTTAGAACCATAAACTCCAACCGCCTGGTATGTTAAAGTGTTACAAAACCCATATCAGACTTCTGTGGAAGAATAGTCATCTACTGTATCTCTCTTGTAACGTTGGCTACCCCCCCCCCCCCCCCCGCACACACACACACACACACACACACACACACACACACACACACACACACACACACACACACACACACACACACACACACCTGCCTGTTGCACATTCCTCAGGCTCAGATCCAATTCCTGTGATTGGTTGATAGCCAAGGTGACTGGGACTTGCGTTCTTTGACAGAGGATTTAATTGGCTGTCGACAGGTTCACCCTTGGTGCTGTGCTTTGCTTTCCCTTTGCCTGCTTCTTCTTAAGGGCAGAGTCATTCTGTGTGGCTGTCTCTCACTCTTGTGCATGTGTGTGTTTGTACACATGCGTATGTGCACTTGAGCACATACTGTATATGCCGAGTAACAGACTTCTCTATAGCTCAGGGAACTTTCACCTCCTTTGTATGTGTGTGTGTGTGTGTGTGTGTGTGTGTGTGTGTGTGTGTGTGTGTGTGTGTGTGTTTGTGGCATAGGAGAGAAACATGGCAGAGGTAAGGGACTAAGCTTCAGAATACTGGGTCATTCTTTTAAACATCAGAAAGAATATACACTATAAAATCCTTTAATGTAACTCTTGGATTGTACAAATGGTTACATTCAATGTTATAAATGGATAAATTAACACTGAGGTTTTTTACAGTGTATAAACTACAAAGACAGTTCATTTTAAATAGGTCACTGGGATTACAATAGCTGTGAGTTGTTCATTGAAGTTGTTTGGTACTGTAAATAATCTATATTTAAACTTCGTATTAATTGACAGGCAGATAATTGTGTACTACAGACTTAAATATTCTTACATGATATAGACTTGTTGACTAGTTTAATTTGTCAGTCGTGGCTCTGACGTTCTAGCGTCACTCTTAGGAACAATGGACACTGGTTTATCGGCTTTAATTATTTACTTTCTTTATAATGTGCATTTTAACAAACCTTAAGCCAAAGCAAACATCAGTGTTTGAATGGACAAGACAGGGGGTCTTGCTCTGTGGCTTTGAAGTCGAGTCAGACAAGATCTGGTTTCAGGGGCAAAATCTGTTCTCGGTAAAGAAGCTGAGGTGACAGCAAATGAGCTAGAGGTTTGTGTGTTGTGTGCTTGGACTGTTTGGCAGGAGTTGAGTGAGTCGACAGGGAGATTACGGTAAATGTGGTAGAATGCTCTGCGTTCCTGAGTGAGAGACTGCTGACTAATTGTGTCCTGTTTTGGTATTGCGGTAATAGTATGTACGAGTGAATACTGTGTGCCTTTGTGTTTGAAGCAGGGAAAGTCAGGACAGCAATTGATAGAATAGACAGTAAGGTAAAGATGGATGCCTGCATGTAGGCTACTGTACCATGCAATTAAATCAAAGGCAATGTGCTTGTGTGTATGTACTGTAATGTCCAGTCCAAGTTAAGTTTAGTCATGTACTGTATCTGTTTGCAACCATTTGCAAAACCAGTGCGTGCGTGCGTGCGTGCGTGCGTGCGTGCGTGCGTGCGTGCATACTGTATGTGTTTGACAGTTTACAGTATATACGGCATGTGTTAGAATAATTTCCTTCCAGGAGTGTAGTGTGTGTCATTCATAATATTGTTCCATTGACTGTTGGTGTCTGTTTGTTTAGCACAGTGGAATGTGAGCGTGTCTACATGTTTCTGTTAATACTAACGGTGTTTCTTATGTGTCACATTGTAGGTGAGCGTTTTGACGGACCAGGTGGAGGCACAGGGAGAAAAGATCAGAGATCTAGAAACCTCTCTGGAAGAAAACCACCAGAAGCTGCTCTCTACAGAGGAGATGCTGCAGCAGGTAAGAGAGACACACACACACACACACACACACACACCCACACCATATTATTACTACACAGTAAAATCTGGTGTTAATTTAACATAGTGTAAAAATGTACCTCTACATTCTCAGAATGTAATTAACTCTCCGGGATTTACTGTTTACGTAAATGTTGTTTTGTTTTGTTTTATCCAGAGCTTTGACAAAGCTCTTTCTAAGCCTCGAGCCCCAGGCTGTGAGACACCTCAAAGTGCATGCCAGTCTGCATTGTGACAAACAGTCTGTTACTGCAGGGTGCTGTTTGTCCTTCATAATCCTCTAAATGTAAGAGTTTAGAGTCTAAAGCACCCAAGCGTCCTGCAGCGGTGCTCAACCTCTTCTGGGTCAAGGCCCACTTGAAAATCTTGAATCTTGAAAATGCACGCAGCCCATTCATCTGACCACTTAACCACTTAACTTATAGTGTTAAGTGTTCAGATGGGGTGGGGCGCATGCATTTTCAGAGCATGTTTATTTTACATTCTTATTTATCTGTATCACAATGAAAGCACATTTTTCAGGTAATTTTTATTACATTATTATTTTAAATATTAATGCTATATTATCATTAAAAATATATATATATATTATTTGGGGTCCCCACTTGCAATACGCTCGCTGCCCACCAGTGGACCCTGGCCCCCATAATCACTGGTCTAAGGCATTGGTTCTCAAAGTGGGGTCCGGGGACCCCCAGGGGTCCTTGGGGGATTCCAGGGGGTCCCCAGCAAAAGGAGGTATTACACTACAGCGTCACAATCATTTTAACAACTTTATCCATTTCTATGTTGGCTATTCAAAAATAGCAGATCTGCAAGCTGAAAATTGGTCGTCGCTGGCACAAAAGGTTTTCAGATGGGGGGTCCGCAGCCAAATACATTAATTTGGGGGTCCTTGACTTGAAAAAGTTTGAGAACCACTGGTCTAAGGGCTAAGCTGCAGGGCATTGTTACCAGAGCCAAATAGCTTCAATTGTTGTGCCCGATGTCAAAGATGAAGCAGAAGAGACAAATCTGAAGATGACAGTATAGCCAGGCGATTCTGAACAACAGAACTTCCATTTGAACAATCGGCCCTCTGTTTAACCTTTTCTACAGCGTCTTTGTACGTGTTGTTGTCACACTGAGGTTTAAAAGGTCAAACGCCCAACATACATTACTCAGTGAAGCGTTGATATCTATCAGTTAAAACCAGTCAGATTTAATTATCCATTAGTGTGTGTTGGTACTGCACTTAAATTAAATCCTGAGTGTTAACTCTGAGTGTACAAATAGAACCAAATGGACCCACAATCTTTTAAGAAGGTGTCTCATTGGGTATTAGAATAATGTCAGAATTGTGTTTCTTGGTTAGCAAAAGACGTGTAACCACAGTTGCCATTTTTGTAAAGTCATTTTCTAAATGACTTTGGTTATGCAATTAGTTACAGCCTTTGTCTGTTGTGTCTCCATTACAATTCTCCATGACTCGTGATAGTAAGTCAGTGGGTTATATTGAATTTAGCTCCACTGATCTGCAGCTGTGTGTGTGTGTGTGTGTGTGTGTGTGTGTGTGTGTGTGTGTGTGTGTGTGTGTGTGTGTGTGTGTGTGTGTGTGTGTGTGTGTGTGTGTGTGTGTGTGTGTGTGTGTGTGTGTGTGTGTGTGTGTGTGTGTGTGTGTGTGTGTGTGCGCGCGCGCGCGACATGGCCTCATTCCACAGTTAATAAGAGCTGGTCAAACAGCTAATGTGATATAGGATGGGCCAATGTTTGGTGATAAGTCTCTAACAATGGAGAGTGAGGTGGTGTATGGAGATAACGTGTGTGTGTGTGCGTGTGTGTGTGTGTCTGAATAGATATTGGCCTCCTTTGAATAGTTATCACCTCCTAAAGTCTGTGCCAGTGAAATGCTCTTGATGAATACTGTAGTCTGTAAGATAAGAACACATGCCATACCCTGTCATACCATATCTCTGTCTGTTCCTATCATTCTGTCTCTGACTGTGAGACAGAGAGGGGAGGGTTAAGTGGGCAGCGACAGCAGTATCCAGACATATAACAGTTTGTGTCAGTCCCACGAGACTACTACTTGCTATGGGAAACACAATTAATTAATTATGTGTGTCCTTAGTCAGCACACAAACAGACACACACTTTGCATGTTGTTTTCGTCGAGGAGGGATTCCTCCCACACTTAAGAGTGAGTTGTCTTCAAAATAGCGATGTTGTCTTCATTCTGAGAATGTTTGTTTTCTGCTATGTCTATGTGCAGTGCATGATAACATAAATAAATACACAACAAATGTTTTCAGTTGAAGTTAGTCCTGAGCCACAGACATGGGATTGGTAGCAACTCATTGACACGTGTTTGAGAGAATGCTATAATGACATCAGGGCTGGAATTAGCAAAGGAAATTAAATGAAATACAATTGGTTGGTTTGGTCAGGCTTGGATTTGCTGCAGGGGGTTGGGGGAGATCAATGCCTCTGATATACCCCTTCTGGTCATTAATTCTTGTGGCTGGTGGGGATGTATTTTATCCCTGCTTCTGGTCAGAGTGAAATGGATGCATTTCCTTTTGGTAACACACTGTTACCAACATCTGATGTTTGTATTTGTTTGATAATATCATAATTTAACAATTTCATAAAAAATGTATGTTAACCCAATTTACCTTGCCGTCCCTATTTTGGGCAAAGTTTCAAAATGTATCATAATTTCACAATTTTTTAGAAATAGCTCAAATATTTAGCAAAAATAAATGATCTACATGATCAAAATGTGGGGGGGGGGGTTACTGTTAAGTGCTTGATATTCTTTGTTGCGTGCGGTGTCATCCACCAAAAACAGCAGATCGACAAGCTCACAACGCTCTGTGAGCTTGTAGAAGGCTAATTAGCTAATTTCGGTGCGCGAAACAGACTGTTATGAGTTCACATATATATATATATATACATGCACGCACGCGCGCGCGCGCACACACACACACACACACACACACACACACACACACACACACACACACACACACACACACACACACACACACACACACACACACACACACACACACACGCACACACACTCTATATTGTTGTGAGGAGATGGGGTGGGGTGGTCCTAGAGGATTGTATGAAATATGCTAGTGATCCAGAGCTCAAAAAATGAACCAGTACTGCTTTTCAGTTGGTTTCCCATGTTATTCCTCAGGCTCAATTTGCAAAATCCACTCAGCTGGTAAGTTATGTAACAGAATCAGCAGTCTGCAGAGGAAGGAAGAATGTGCAAAATTGGGAATAGAATGCAGCTGACCGGGGCTGTAGCTCATCAAAATTAATTATCCCACAGTAAGATATTTTGAGAAGATCCTACAGGCTCATGCATGATTTTAGTTTGTATTGAATGTGAGGAGCATTGAATATGTTAGAGCAGCGGTCTTCAACGTTTTCAGGCCAAGGACCCCCTAGCTGAGAGAGAGATGAAGCAGGGACCCCCTCTATATTGTATAAAATTGTGTTTCAGATAAACCTTTGCTGCTCTTTTTTTTCCCTCTACACACGCACACCTATAACTCTTTGCCAAAAATAGCCGATCTACGTACAAGCTCACAACGCCTCGCAGCGCTTGTAGATCTGCTATTTTTGGCTAAAGTTCTCCTCAGAAAAGGGATACTAGGATTCAAGTGGTTAATGTAAAAAAAAATCTTATCACACAAAGATTTGGGGGACCCCCTGTAGTAACTCTGAGGACCCCCTAGGGGTCCCGGACCCCCTGTTGAAGACCCCTGTGTTAGAGCTTTATAGAGGGACACAGGCATAAGCAGAGGCTGACTTGTTGACATACATACATACATACATACAGTATACTGTATATTCAATTTTTAAAATCTGTGGCGTTAATCAGAGAGGAAATTGGTTTCAGGCTAATTGCTTTGTCCATTTTCCTTTACAATTCATGTCTTAGTAAGGCGAACACAAATCATAATTTCTCTCTCTGCCAGCCAGTTGCATTCCCATGGCTGTAGAGGCTCAAACAGCACATCACAACACAACTTAAAGCCAGGCTTTGAAAAGCGGAAGTTGGATTAGTAGTTTGGACAAGGAAATGAAAGCAATGGCCCGGCACACAGTCTTGTGAAAGAGACGTGCATGTTTAGCGTGAGTCAGTGAATAGAAATGTACACACCTTTCCATAGTCCAATAGCATGTAGCGCTCCCCTTCTCTGTTTTCTCTCTAGTTCTCTCTCTCTCTTTCCCTTGTTTGTTTCTTTCTACCATTCCAGAGGGAGACAGAGGGATTATTAATAGAGTCCTTAGCTAGCCTGTATGAGTGTATATTTAGCCATGTGGGGTCCTGGCCCCAAGCCCAGTCCAGCCCGCTAGTGTGGGAAGAACATTGTGCCCAGTGGAGTGTCATACTGGCTGAGTGTCATATCTGACTACATTACAGTACAGTAGCTGTGTTTTTGTGTGTACAATACATGTTTATTCATGTGTGTCTCCCTGTCTTAATGTCTATGAGGACTCTGCGTGTGTGTCTGTGTGTGTGTGTGTGTGTGTGTGTGTGTGTGTGTGTGTGTTTGTGTGTGTACGGTCATTTTATGTAATGTATTTGCCTGTGTTTGTGTTCCAGGAGCTGTTGAGCAGGACATCGCTGGAGACTCAGAAGCTGGATTTGATGGACGAGGTTTCGTACCTCAAGCTGAAGCTGGTCAGCATGGATGACGTGCACACCAACACGCACAACCAGGACTCGTCTGAGCAGAACAAAGCAGAGGTAAGGAAACGAAAGAATAGTGTGTGTTGGCATGCGTGTGTGTTGGTCTATAAGTAATGTTTCTCAACTCCTGCTACGAGTGTTTTACACTTTCAAAGTTAAATTAACGCTCACTTTCAAAGTTAAATTAGCGCTCAGACTTTTACTATGTTACCAGGAGATTACTAAATGTATAGTAAGTCATTAATGTAACTGATATAGAGGTGGGCAACTATTTAGTAATTGCCAAAATTCTTATTGAGGACCCTTCATGGTTGAGGGCCTAAACTTTTCCACATTTGTAACATTCTATCAACCATATCACTGCTGTCGGGCAGACAACTTGTATCTCCGTATTTCATCTTTTTATAGGGATGTCCGATTTTATCGGCCTCCCGATATTATCGGCCGATATTAGCATAAAAATTGATATCGGGAAAATATCGGTATCGGTTTTTGAAAAAAAAAAATTTTTTTTTTTTTTTTTTTTTTTTTTTTTGCTTTATAAATAAGTTACAGGAGTTCTTACTGTATATGGTGTGTGTGATATGAAATTTGAGCTTACCCTAATCACAATAATCCCCGCATATATCGGTATCGGTTGATATCGGTATCGGTAATTAAGAGTTGGACAATATCGGTATATCGGTTATCGGTAAAAAAGCCAATATCGGACAACCCTATCTTTTTATGATCTTTCATAAACTAATGCCTTGTTTGTATGACAGTGTTGCACAAAAGTAGTGAAAATCTACTAGCTCACAACGTGTTGCATCGTGGTGCGTTGTGAGCTTGTAGGTCTTTGAATTGTTTTTTGTTTTCGCTTATAATGATGATTTTATAAATATTTAACCAATGAAAAGTATTAACAAGAGCTTGACTAAATAACTACAATGGATCCATAGGTTATTTTTGTCAATTTCCTGAAAAGTAGCTGTTTTGGACTCTGCCAAAGCACCTATATATCATGACAGTGCTATATAGACTTGTATTAGGAGCTTTTTTGGTGAGGTCATTTGGTGTACAGTAGATGGTAAAAAACAGTCCAAGTACAGAGCCAACTCAGGTCCAGATTACTAAGTCTACTCTAGAGGGTTTAAGTGGTTAACAGTCAGTTATAATGACATTATAAAAGCAGGTATATCAGGTTGTCCACAGGGCTGTGTTTGGGACAGAGACATGCATACTGTGGGTGATCTGCTGGTGGGTTTGTCATTGAGCCAAAGGAAATAGTACCAACTTTTCCCAGTGAATAATTGTGGTCTCAGCTAGCCAGCACTTCAACCAAAATAGATGGGTTTCCCAGACACAAAATTGTGCAGACTTAGATGTTTGATTCTTGGTGTATTTAACTTATGGGACTTTGTGGATTAAGAGCATTTATGTGCAGGCCTGGGATTTATTGATTTATCAATTGAGGTCATCTGAAATACATGGACAAAGGTCCCCGGATGTTTTGATTGTGTGATGTCACCTGTGTTGTACTGTACATGCCACTGGAGCAGTTTCCACAAGAGAGGAATGTGATTGTGGGAATGTGTGTTTGATGTTAGCCAGGGCTGTTCTCAAGTCATTTGTCAACATGTCCAACATGTCATCAGGCCAGTGTAGAGGTGCCAGTTAGCCAGTAATTCTATGGAATCAGATTACTGAATAGTGAATACTCAAAATGTTTTTTTGTTGCTGGAGACTTAGAAGCTTGATACTGCATGCTTAATACCAACAATTTGAAATGCAAAACATGAATTAACTATTTATTTACCTGGGACAATGCAGTTGCACATTAATCAACATTTCACTTCGATGTAAATGTGCCAGAGTTGAGATGGTTAAAAAAATATAAAATGTGAAGAAATAATGCACTGATTTGTGCAGTGGTTTGTGATATTAGACCTGGACAAACAAACAAGAAAACATAATCTCTCTCTTGCCTTCGGCCTGGTGGAGATAATAATATAACAACATCATCATTCATAATGCTGACTTATGGGCCACAATGGTTTCATTTGTGTTAGGTTATAATCTTGACAATACTGTAATGTATTTAACTGCTAGTTGAGCTTTCACGTGGATATACTGTAGGCTGATGGAGCTGTTTTTATTTGTGTAGTATAATCTATCATTATAAGGAAGTGATTAAAATTTCATTTTGTAATTATTTGCTACTTTTCCTGTCAAGACGTAATCAAGATGAATCAGGGTGATGTTAGAAAAATGTACTGCTCTCATCGTGTCAGGTGTATTTTAAAGCTCCACCATATAACTTTTTTGTAGTGAATGAAATTCTATTTTGACCGATCTGTATGTTAGAGTATGTTAATACAATATAACCAACACCACTGCGGTGGTTGTATTTGGTCTTACTCTTCTTCTATTGAGGCATTTAGATCCTGTGGTCTGGTATGACCACTACTGGTTGATAAGTGGTACTGTCTGAAGGTCAATATTCAATTTCTCCCCTGAGTGAGCAGGCAGGCTCTATCAGTGGTCAAACTTCAGCACTTGCGCGGGGTTCTCGGGTAGAACATTAAAGATAAATAGTGCAGCTTTAATGTGAAAAGTGAACAGAAGTCTGCGGCATAGGAGTTGTGTCAAGCTTAAATCATTTTGAACATGGTCCAGTACCCGTGATCCATGAGCACGGATTGAGTGAACATGCCTGAATAATGAAATGTAAACATCAAGTCTCCCCAGACACCCAGTCAGACAGACAGCTGTCAGTGACCAATACATTGCTGTCAACAAGACCACCCTCGCCACCAGCATGTGTTATTGGTGGGCACTGGGTTTATATGATGCTGTTCTTCTGAGTGAATGTTGTTGCTAATCATGGGCACCCGTGTTATAAAAGCAATAATACACTCATTATTGTATTATACACAACTAAGGGTTTTAAGGCACTCTTCTATTCATGCTGTCACTGTCATGCCAACACCATTGATAGCAGTGATATAATCATGATATACCATGGCCTCTAGTGTATTATTGCTAAAACACAAAACACCCTGACATTTCAGTCTCACTGCTTTATTCAGGTAATAATGAAAGTGTCAGTCATGCTCAGGACTCAGGAGTCTGTTTATTTCCGTCAGGGTTGGTTTATATTCCTCCCATCAGTTTCTCTGTATTCATGTCAAAGGCCATTGCATGATGTTAGACACACAGTGGCATCTGCGTTCTTAAAACCCAAACAGGGCTACATCCTACACACACAAACATGCATGCGAATGCGCGAGCGCGCACGTACGTGTGCACGCACACACACACACACTGAGTCAACTGCTGGATAGCTGAGCAGTCTTTGCTTGTCTTCAGTAGTGTCTTTGTATTGCTTTGTTCATTGTGACACCCAGCTGTTCCCCAGTGGCACCGCAAGACACTGGAACAGCCCCCGTGGTCAGGCCACGTGTGTGTGTGTGTGTGTGTGTGTGTGTGTGTGTGTGTGTGTGTGTGTGTGTGTGTGTGTGTGTGTGTGTGTGTGTGTGTGTGTGTGTGTGTGTGTGTGTGTGTGTGTGTGTGTGTGTGTGTGTGTGTGTGTGTGTGTGTGTGTGTGTGTGTGTGTGTGTGTGTGTGAGTGTGTGTGTGTGTGTGTGTAACTATCACAAGAGATGTAGCTCCAGGATTGTGCTTCATAATTGAATAAACAAGATGAAGCATTTTCGACACATAGATGCCCACACTCTGATGTGCGCGCACACACACTCAGTTGCAGGATAACCATCAACAGAAAGTGACAGGGACACGGAGAGACAGTGACTAGAGGGGTGGAGATGTGAGAGCGTGGACAGAGAGGAGAGAGACAGAGAACGCGGGACAAGTGAGTGATGGACAGTGAATTAGATGAAAAATGAAGTTGTTTGCCCTACACACACACACACACACACACACACACACACACACACACACACACACACACACACACACACACACACACACACACACACACACACGCACACACACAGGATACTCACACAGTAAATATTGCAGGATGTAACTGTCAGTGACATCTGTGAGAAAGCCAAACTGTGATTTGACTCTTCATGGATTATTTATCTGCTCACACAAGGGGCTCACAATTCAAATAGAATCAATAACAACATGCTTCTAATTAAGCAGCAGTTTAGTACAATTGGCTTACAATAATGTTTTTGGGCAGGAAATCTGATTCATACAGCCCAACAGATTCAAGTAGAATTCTTTGCCAGTGTCGTATTGTTAGCCACTTAAGTACAATGGACCACAATGAAAACAAGCCCCCTGGTGGGGCTTTTTGTGTTATCCTTTTAGCATAAGCTTTGACTGTACTACTTGTACTGTTATCAATCGTGCTAATAAAGTATTCAATCAATCAACCAAGCCATATATTTCATTGTGCGATAAATACTGAAGAATGAATAGCCAATCTACAAGCTCACGTGTGATATTGCGACACGTTGCGAGCCTGTACATCGGCTATTTCATTTTAACCTATTATGACATGCCCAAAGTTCGGATGCCAAGTTTAAAGTGGTTAATAACTCACAGCTTTTTTTAAATACAAATTAAGGGTAGCACCATCTCACACCTATTGTACCATAATCACTGCACACAGATTCAAACCAGAACGTTTCCACCGTAACATACAATCAAATCAAATCAAATTCACTTTAAGTCTAATTACCATAATGAGGGAAGGGAGACATGAGGGTAGGTGGTCATTGGCTGTCATTGGACTGAAATGACCACCATGAAATCTCAAGTCACCCACAGTCTCTCCAGTAGTGTCCAGTAGAGTAAGCAATAATGTGAGCCAACTATCCTAAACCAACATTTACATAGCTGTACAGTGTTGCTGTAGTGAGAGAGTGGGGGGGTTTAGCTTATAGACAGATGTCTGGATGTCTTTCAGCCGTGTTCACGCGTGAACGCATACAGTACACATCAGCTCATATCAAGGCCAATCAAACCCGTTAATTGTTTTAAAATGTGGTGGGTGGTACTTTTCGTCTCTCTAACCAACTTTTCTTCTGCCTTTCTGTTTTTGTCTGTTCTCTTTTCTGGTTCCCTCACTCTTTCTTGCTCTATACATACACACACACACGCGCACACACACACACACACACACACACACACACACACACACACACACACACACACACACACACACACACACACACACACACACACACACACACACACACACACACACACACACACACACACACACACACACACACAGTCCTGCTCTTTAGCCATGAATCCAACATGTCCGGTGTAGTGTAGCATAGTATGGTTTTGGTCATGCTGTGGTGGTAACTAATACCAGGCTACATTTTTTTGTCAATAAACTGCATACAGTATGTGCGTCTGTGTGTATGTACGTACTAATAGGCTAGCTATAGCCTGTGTGTTCTGCGGGTATGTTTGTGGTTAGCAACAGCTGCTAGGCTCCAGTGGGCAGACAAGAGGAATGGCAGACACCCATTCATAGCATTCCTCAGGGCCAAACACTTTCACCTCCAGAGACCACAACCAACACACACACACACACACACACACACACACACACACACACACACACACACACGCACACACGCACACACTCTCTCACACTGTCTGTCTGTCTGTCTGTCTGTCAGTCGGTGTGGGTGATGCATGTCTGTCTCTGTTTGTATGTCTCTCCTCTTTTTGTTGTTATGTGCTTGTGTATTATTTTTACATCTTCCCTAAGTTCCACCATATTCTCCAGTATTTTAATCAAATCATTTTGTACATAGCATTTATTCATCACTAGGTGTGTTTCTAGACATGTGTGTGCGTGCATGTGCTCACCTGGCATAGGCCACATTTTGGGACATTTTTTTTTTTTACAACAAACAAGTTGTTTGCGGACATCTATTCGGGGACTAAATTGTTGTCCCCAATTTGATTTTACTGCGGTTTCATAAGGTCAGGGTTAGGCATTGTATAAATAGGGGAGGCAGGAGAGGGTATGCTAGAGTAAGCGGATATGGATTAAAAGGATGTGTGTGCAATGTGCATGCACGCGTATACATTTGCATACTCTGTTTCTCACGCTATTCCAACAATGTGGCAATAGAGATGTGATGCTACAGTATGTTCTGTGCTGTCTTGTGAGTTTGTTGTGGTACATTTTACCCCTTGAGCTCTATCTTATTTACTTCGTCGAACGATAGTGTCACATGGCAAAGATAGCTGATCTACAAACTCACAACGCGTTGCATGTTTGTCTGCCTGTACATGTTTGTCTGCCTGTACATGTCATCAAGATATAGTGCAGCTTTATCCAATGTTTTCCAAAATAGGGCTGCGTTAAAAGTACAGTATGTGTCAATTGTAGCGCTAATAATGTTTTATATCCAGCTCTGTGTCCAGGATTCTCAGGATGCCTTCAACATATTCCTCTCGCTATATTTGAAAAAAAAACTTGCTCCATCGTTGAACTATTGTTATTCTGTTTTTGGCTGTTTTCGCAACTTTTTTCTGTTTGTAATTTTGCCATTTTTTATTACAGGTTTATGTGTATGTGTGTGCTAGTTTGTGTTTTATGCGTTTCTTTGAAAGGTGGCCTAAGTAATAACAGTCAGTAATAAAAAATTGGAAGCACACGTACACAAGTAATGTCTAGATTAACATATAAGTTCATGTCTTTTATCTCCTCCTCTCTGCTCTTCTCTTTTCCTCTCTTCTCCTCTCCTCTCCTGTCCTCTTCTCTAACCCCCTCTTTACCTCACCTGTCCTCGACTGATCAAAAATGTCCTTTCTTCTCCACCCACTGCATCTGCTCTTCGCTCTCTTTGTTTCCTCCATCTTTCCCGTCCTCCATTTTTCCCAGTGTGTGGTAAATTTGATCAGTGAGCTCCAGGAGCAGATGTGCAGGTTTCAGGAGGAGATCAGCACTCGCATTCAAGAGAAGCGCGCCCTGGAAGAAAGAGAGGGCCAGCAGGAGGACATAGGAGACAGCCATGCCCAAGATCAGAGTCCCAAAGTGGGCATAGTTGGCTCAAATCTTTGCCCCTCTGCCAGTGACCTGGAGGAATGCAGCGGGCACAGTGGAGGACAGAGTGTACATGTAGGCGGACATCACGAATGAGCTCATCTTTCCCATTGTTTCCTCCCTTCCTTTACTCCTTTTTCCTTCTAACCGTTTGCACACCAGCCAACATCTGGACTTTTCCAACAAATCAAACTAACAACCTCTCTTGCAGTGAATGTCTGTGTGCTGTCATACAGTGTACGAGGGGAAGGAGTGGACTCTTGTTTATGTTATATTAGGCCTCTCTGACTTGCCTTCCAAATACTTCAATACACTGAGGTGCAGCAGAGCTTATGAAAAGATTACAAATCTGTCCAGGGCATCTGGGTGGTGCAGGGGTAAAGTTCCTGCCCACCACCGTGGGGCCTGACTATGGGTTTGGATCCTCAACGGTACGTACGGATTGGCCGGGCGGTCCAATTCCAATTGGCCGTGTTCGCAGTTGAGAAGCCGGCATTCTCTGTCGCTGCTCTAGCAACTCTACAGGTTGGTGGGGGGTTACCTGTTCCGCAGGAAGCAGAACTGAATAGCAAGTTCCTCTACATGCTTTACGTCCTCCAGGAGACATTTCTCACTGTCAGGTGGAAAGAAGCGGCGTCATGTGCTGTATGTTGGAGGAGACACATGGTTGTCTACACCCTCCCCAATACCAAACAATAGGGGTCAGCAGTGACAGGGACTACATGGGGAATTGGGAATTTGCATAATGACTGAATTGGGAGAAAATGAAAAAATGTATTAAAAAAAAAGATTTAATGTTAAGAGAGAGCGCCACTATAAAAGTTACAGCATTAGGGGTGTGGAATAATTTTAAGGCTACAGTTCTTATTGAGTTTTCTAAAGTACTGTATTACAAAACTCCTTACTGCATGATATAGTCTAGCCATAGACATAAACAGATGTCCCCATTCATACAATGTAGCAACACTGTGCCTCCATGTCAAAACACGGAAGAGGAAGTAATCAATCCATGGGGGCATACTGTTACAATGATGCATTTGTTGAATATGAAGATGCGTTGGTTAGATTGTATCCATAGCAAGTGCCATCAGGGCCCCCATGGAAGTAAAACGCTTATGATCTATCTATACGTTTATATCTGTGAGTCTTATTTAGCTTATATAACATTGTGTGAAGAAGTGGCTATGGTCAGGGAACCCCACCAAAAGCAAATAAACAGACAACTGGCTCACCCTGATCCTCAGGTGCTGTAGGCATTTGGAAAACTCCCTCCAACCTAGCTTTGGATTTGTTCTTTATACATTACATGTATTTTATTGATGATTATATCATGTAAGTGGAAGCATGGATGTGGTCTCCCCTTTACTAATGATTTACGTTGGCCTGTTTCTCCCTCCACTTATGAGGTGGATGGATATTGTGCCAGTTTGAGGTCAATGACTATGATATATTGTTGGTGTCCTACAGGAGTGAATGTTGCCATGTTTTGTTGTGAGAGGAGGAGATTAGGAGAAAATGCTTCAGGACCTTGTGATACCGAATCACTGCACTTTAACCACATGAACCCTAGCATCTCTATTCTGGATAGTTGAGCAAAATAGTTGAACAAGCTCACAGCACATCAACGTTGTGATCGGCTATTTTTGGCAAAGAAATTTGAGAAAAAAGGAGGGTACCAACTACCAAGACCCCTGAGGAGGGTATAGGATGTAAGTGGTTAAAGAAACCTGGGCATGCCTACATCATTGGAAAAGATTAATTATACTCTCTCAATTCCCACAAAACACACTTTTAAGAGATGTTTTTCACATTTAGTTGGACACTGACAATATACTGTTGTTTTACTTTTAAACATTTATATCTTTTCCAGGTGGATGCTCCCTTTTCCCCAATACAACTTGGATGGCTTTTATTCCTTGCTTTGTATTCTCAGGCTCATCCTGGTTGTTGATAACCGCACGGTGTGGTGTCTGTTTGTTTCAGGGGATCATTCCACTGCATCCAAATGTATGCCTGTAATAACTCTCCTGTTTGGGCTTGGAAACCTCCCCCCCCCCCTTTAACTGCACTGAATGTGGGTCTGTGATTGAATGTCTACCCCTTTATGGTGTGTGTACTGCTGCCGTTCAGTAACATAGGGGTGATTTCCTTGCCATTCCTGAACACTAGTGGAAATTTGTGCATTCTTTCCAAAAAATTCCATTTTCAGAGTTTCAGAATGAATGGAGTCTGAAGTGAACTCAAGTGCATGGCAGATTATGACTTTCAAACTGGTTTGTGGTTTCGTCTGAACTGAAAACGTGTGTTATTGTTTTCCATTGTGTCTAGGATTTACTACAGGAAGTGAATCAGCTGAAGAGTAAAGTGGAAGAGCTGGAGGGAGAGAGGAACCAGTATGAGAGGAAGCTCAGAGCCACCAAGGTACTGTATACAGTATGGGACAATACTTATTTTTTTTTAAATGGTACTCCTGTGTTACATACTATATTAACAGGTTTGCATAGTAATAATGATAATAAAATAAAAAAACACACACAGATTTTCCAACTTATTTCCATGTATTTGATTTAATACTTTATTAACAGTTTGCGAAAAGTACATCGGTACGATTATACAATGATGCCAAAATGATAACACATAAAGTCCTGAGGGCTTGTTTCCATTGTGGTCCTATGTATTCAATTCATCAATAATGTCTATGTAACATCCACAATATTTCATGTCACTGTATCGCTGTAGCGAGCTGCAGCCACTGCCACCCAGTGACATAATTCTGATGCCACTGGTTGGAAGAAAAATAACAAGAGTTTCAACTTTATTTAGCTGCAGACTGCAGAATATGAATGAAATAATGAAGTCAGAAACTATTATTTAGATATTCAGCTTCCTTCAACTTTGTTTGTTAGTTCTACAGCTGTATGCATTGTATTGCTTCAATGTAATTATGCTGACCACCTAGTGATCTACACAAGCAAACTACTCACACATTGTGTTTCCGCTGGGGTTTCTACATACACATACAGTACACATGCACATGTTAATAACTCGCGTCTTTACTGTTTACTTCTTTTTCGACTAACATACCTCACACTTACACTAATACAATGAATTTCCCAGAAAATTGCTGCTCTTTAAGAACATGTCTGTTTGGTCTGAGGCCGTTGGACTGACAGCACACATTTCAGCTTGTTTCACTTGCTTCAGACCTGTTCACTTATGAATATTACTTTTTTCCTTTGATAACACAGTTTGCTAGTAGCTAAACTGAATGTCGATTTGCCATTTCTTTATTTCTGCTTACAGTGCCTCCTTCCTGCTCTCTCTTTTTCTTCTTCTTGGACTGCTTTCCTCTCTTTTTTCCGCTCTTTTTTGCTTGCTTTCACATTCTCTCTCCACTTCTTTTACTCACCCCATCACTCATGACACACACACGCACACGCACACGCTCACACTCACACTCACACACACACACACACACACACACACACACACACACACACACACACACACACACACACACACACACACACACACACACACACACACACACACACACACACCACTCCTTCCCCATGTCCTCTCTCTCTTTCCTGTCCTTCCTCTCCTCATCTCTCTCTCTCTCTCTCTATCTTGTGTCTGTCCTCATCATCTCTCGCTTGTCTCTTTCTCACCTCTCTCTACTCTCATCTCTCTTTTGTGTCTCTCTTTCTCCAACCTCTCTCTCCTCTCATCCCTCTCATCATCTCTCATTTCATCTGGCTATCCTTTCTCTCTCGTCTCTCTTTCTCTCATCCTCTCTCATCTTACTTTCGATCCTCCCAACTCTCATCTCTCTCTCTCTCTCTCTTACTTTTGTCTCATCTCACTCTTCTCCTCATTGTCTCTCCATCTCACCCACCTTTTTTCTCTCGCCTCTCTCTCTCTTTTCTTCTCCTCGTGTTCTCTCTCTCTCTCATCTTCCTCTAGCTCTCTATCTCTTACTCTCTCCATGTATGTTATCAGTCTCTCATGACCCAGCTGGCCAGCCTCAAGCTGACAGTGGAACAAACACAGCTGGAGAAACAGCACTGGGAGGAGCGCTGCCACAGCGCACAGGTGGACCACCCCTTAACCCTTAACCCTGCACCCACCACTGTTGATTTCCTCGACTAAAACTGTGACGAAAAATGTTTTTTTTTCACTGACGAAAACTAAATAAAGACTTAGCTATGATGAATGAAACTGAGACTAAATATATTGACAATTTTGTCAACAAATAAAAACTAGACTGAAATGTTAGGGAGTGACTAGTGGAGACGAGATCCAGTAGAACTAAGACGAGTCATTTTATGTTTGGTTGCGCTCTGGTGTCTCGCTCTGAAAATAGCCGATCTACGAGCTTGTGAGCTCGTAGATGTGAGCTTGTGAGCTAAATGTGAGCTTGTAGAGCTATTTTCAGCATGCAACCAAGTCAGCCATTACGACGCCATCAAAGCAACTGTAACATCAACTGTAGATTTAGTCAACCAAAATCCTATGATATTTAGTCGACTGAAACTAGACAAAAACTAAAACATTTCAGATGACTAAAATGTGACAAAAACTAAATGGAATTTTATTCAAAAGACTATTGACTAAAACTAAATCAAAATTTGATGTCAAAATCAACACTGCCATCCACCCACCCACCCCACCCCAGCACACACACCACACCGTTCTAATATGCTCCTTGTCTATGGCGCTTCATGTTCTGTTCTCCCATAATGTCTTTCTCCTCCTCTTCCTCACCTTCCTCCTTGTTTTGTGGTAGTAGTCTGTATTTGCTTTTTAACCTGAGCTGCACCAGGACAAAATCTTCATCAACTTTTGTTGACATGGCAATAAAGACTTGAACTTGAAACTGAATGACATTTGCCAAAAGTGTCATTGTCATTGGCCTGGGTTGTACATGGAATTTAATGTGATGTAGACAGCAGCTCTGCACAGTAAAATCCTCAGTGCTCCATTCCATTTTCCATTTGTAACTTTGTGAGAGTGTATAAACCCATAAGGTCTGTACAGTATATCTCATTATTAGGACAGGGAAATATGAGATCTATTCATTCATCCAAACACAAGTCTGTCAGCTAGTGATGCAATCTGTCTGAATGTCTTGTGCTTGCGAATGGAAAAGGCATTCTTTGTATTTGTGTGTGTGTGTGTGTGTGTGTGTGTGTGGAGTGTACCATAATGGAGTGAACATAATCCGTGTTAATGTAACCCCTGAGAGTGTACATTTTTACACTCTCAGGGGTTCACATACAGTACAGTACGGCACACACACACACACACACACACACACACACACACACACACACACACACACACACACACACACACACACACACACACACACACACACACATTTGTCATGCAAACTGAGCAGCACATTTAGCAGACCACTCACATGGGTTTGTTTTGTTCAAGCCATTTGCATTTCGCTTCTGTCGGGTGGAATCCTCAGATGTCCAAAACCGTTACTTTTCAGGATTCAAATTAAGAAATAGCAATTATGTCTGACCTGCAAGCTCAAAACGTGTCGCTTTTTGAGCTTGTAGATCAGCTGTTTTTGCTACTTTTGTGTGACTCTGTAGTATGACAAAGTGGGACATTAATTTACAAAAAAAACATGAAAGGTTAACTCATTCAATCCGGGAACGCATCTCTATCATTTTAGATTTCTTTGGCTATTCAAAAATAGCAGATATACAAGCTCATTGCACAAGCGCAATGAGCTTGTAGATCTGCTATTTTTGAAAAATCGTGAAAATGTGTTCAAATCTTTCAATATATATTTTTTAAGACAACATTTGTAAAATGTTTTGTTCCAGGGACCTCCAGAAGCAAAGATTTGAGTTACACATTTTCCCTTTAAAATGTATATATTCAAAGATTTGCACAAAATATTTTTCAAAAATAGCAGATCTACAAGCTCGTAGCGAGGCACAGAGTGCCGCGCTATGAGCTTGTATATCTGCTATTTTTGAATAGCCAAAGTATAAAATAATGGTTAAAGCTCAAATCTAAAATGATACAGATGCGTTCCCGGAGTGAATACATTAAAATACGGAGATAAGAGGTTTCAGCCCGCCCATTGCCCATAATGTACCCATGTTTCCACTGACACACACACACACACACACACACACACACACACACACACACATGGTTCCCATTCAAGATGTTACATCGTGGTGTCTGTTTCTCCATAGAATCTTTATAGGGGTCTTTGACCACCAGTGTTGCTTTATGTTCTTAAGTTCTTCTCCATATGTTGTTGTGGTCTCTCATCAGCGTCTGTTCTCTGACTGAGTGCGTCTCTCCTTTTTTAGTGCAAACCCTCTCCATGTCAGCCTCTCCCTTTGTCCCTAAGGAATAATGATAGAAAATAATAAAGCATCAAACTTACTTATACAGTATAGCGCTTCTCTAAACACTCAAAGGTGCGTGCGTGCGTGCCCACTGTTTTCAAGTTAATGGTGTGTATGTCCATTGTTTTAAGTTAATGGGGTCATTCACTGCCAAGTAGTACATTAAGGTAAACCACTGACTGGCAGGACAATAAAACAAGCTGGCTCATTCTCTCCCCACAGGCAGAGATCTCAGAGCTCCAGCAGCTCCTGTCCTCCAAGGATTCTGAGATAGAATGTCTGCAGAACCAGCTACTGGCCAGAGGCTGCACACCAGCTGACACGGAGAGAGGTATGCACACCTGACAGTCTGACTGTTCACTGTGTGTGTGTGTGTGTGTGTGTGTGTGTGTGTGTGTGTGTGTGTGTGTGTGTGTGTGTGTGTGTGTGTGTGTGTGTGTGTGTGTGTGTGTGTGTGTGTGTGTGTGTGTGTGTGTGTGTGTGTGTGTGTGTGTGTGTGTGTGTGTGTGTGTGTGCACACACAGTCATTTGAGTGTGAGAAAGAGAGGGAGGTACATGCTAGTGTTCTCCAATTAACCTCTAATTAACACATCCTTCTGTTTTGACTTGTTCTTTACTCTCTGCTGCCCTCTGCTGTAGAGGAGGTCTATATCAAGCAACTGCTTGACAAATGTAAGGCACAGTGTGCTCTGGTTCTACGTCCGATTTCAAACTAAACTCTTGTCTAATGTTACTGTAGTTCACTTGCCAACTTATTTTGTGTGTGTGTGTGTGTGTGTGTGTGTGTGTGTTTTATTTTATCCCCCCCCCCCCCACTGGACATGGAATTCCAAGCACAAATCATGCATTTGTTGCCAAGTGTCTGTGTGGCCTTCCTGGACCTGCTACCACCTCTTAATGTCAACTTGATAGTTTCTCAACCACTTGGCCAGTACCCTGTGAACATTGTAACCTAGCAACATTGCATAGGGAGCATGATTGAATGTCGTTGTGGATGACAGTCATGTGTGGTTTTGGAATGAAAATAAGTGCACACTGTCACACACACAAAGTGAGTGAGTGAGTGGCCACTTTCAATTATTCAGGAAAGTGGTGTTTTCCACAAGTGTAGCAGAGAGTTTGGTTTGAGTTTGGTCCAAGCGCAAATAATATTTAGCATCCTTTCAAATGTACTTGCTGGCAAATTTCATCCTCTATTTTCCCTTGTTTCCGGCTTTGCTTATGCTTCTAGCTACATTGGTAGCCAAAGTAGCTTTTACCCAACCCTGTATATAAAATGTATTTGATTTCCTAAAGAGTTAGTCTAGCAGGTTGGAACAGCAACAGTGCAGCAAGCGTGAAATACAATTGTCTTTGATGGGCACTGCTGTTCAGTTATTGTTTTAAATATCTATCCATCAGTTTTGAGTTTTTGTGTGACATTTGGGCACACTTACTACTGTCTAGATGTCACCATTACAACAAACAAGACTAAGCACCATTGCTGTATTTGAACGGATGTTGAATAATATTTGGTACTGGTGTGTGTTAGTATCTTGTGTGTCAATCAGTGTCATGTGATGAAGATATGATGCCTCGCGTAAAACCCCATCTCTAGAGTAAACCTGCGGTATTGTTCTGCATCCCACCAGTTAAAACCATTGTCTGAAACGAAGCAACATTGGTCCCAGGTAATGGCATATGGCCAGCTGTGATGTCAGTGTCCATTTGTTTTGCTTGGTCATTGTATTAGCATGGCTGTCGTATCGGTCCACACTTCACATCAGGCATGCTCTGAAGAAGAAGGAATAGAACGCAGTAAGCATCTGTATGACACACTTCTTCCTGTTTCTTAGACCAAGAGTTCCACAGGTTGAAGATGGGAATGGAATCTTTGTTAGCGTCAAATGATGAAAAGGTCAGTGTTTGTGCTCTACTCGGTACACATTTTAGATTCCATATTTTGTATGATGTAGCTCAGTGGTTCTCAACCTTTTTTGAGCTCTGGACCACTTGCATATTTTAAACAATCATCAAGAACCACCTCCCCACAACATATTTAGTTAATAAGAAGGAATAACACCGTTTTTTTCTATTATTATAATTTTTTTATTAATATTTAACATGAATGATCTTAATTTTCTTAGACTGAAATTATTTAGTTTTTATCAATTACTCACCCCATGAAGCCTTGAATACAGGGAGATGTTGTTGTTTTTTGCCGCATTCCTGAGCCAATAATCCAATATTTGACTAATTGGAAGTTAATAGGAGACCAATCTTAAAATAGCAATACCATATTTAAAACATTGTCTTTGAACCTGGATAATCAGTAGGCCTCTCAGTGATTACTCTTGTGTTTTGGAGTTTATATTATTATTTTATATACTGTAGTTACTAGTTTTGTATTGGTCTACTACCACAGCAGTGGCAGCAAATATTGAATTTTAAAACTCAGGAATACGACAAAAACATAAGAATCTCCATGCAATCAAGGCTTCATGGGGTGAGTAATTGATAGAAAAGAAGTAATTTATTTTTGGTGAACTATTACTATCGATACTTGGTTGCACTTCTGTCACACACCAAATAAATGAGCAGATCTACAAGCTCACAACGCATTACAGCACGACACATTGTGAGTTTGTAGATTGCCTATCTTTTATTATGTATATCAGCCCTTTTCCCCACACATTTCTTTTTTTTTTTTTTACATTTAAAACATTTGCTCATGGACCAAATGTAATTATGCCATGGATCATAGTAGTTTATGGACCACTGGTGGAGAAACAATGATGTTGCTCAATTTTCAAATTGAGTTCTATGTTTTAATTACCCTGATTCTGCTGTGGAAAAAACACATATATTTAATTAGATTACTTGTTTTGTTAAATGACAGGATCGACATATAGAGGAGCTGACCAATTTATTAGGCCAGTACAGAAAAATGAAGGAAGTCATGGCACTCACACAAGGTAAGAATTATCCAGTACAATATCTGACTATTGTATTATTGAGTGGTGTGTATGAAACCAAACTAATTGGACTGGGTGTGACTGCACACCTGTTGTGCACACAGGATAAACTAGACAAGTGCGCTCCTCGTAGCGCAGGTCTCCGCCAGGCCGGGTTGCCTACCCAGGGGCCGCAAACTTTGGACGGCTGTCTGTCATAGCCGAATGGAATCTGAAAAATCTGACTGATACATCTTGATCAAATGACTCCAGAGATAATGTGTAACGATTTGTGTGAGTTTATACTGAGTTTTCTGGTGTGTGTCATACAGAATTATGTTAGGGAAATGGTGTGTTATATTATATACAATTATGTTTACACAGTAATATTTCTCAGTGATAATTTAATTCAGAGAGTGTACAAATGGAAGCATATGGACCTGTACGGTTCTATTTAGTCCATTTGGGACTATCCTCTCTGTCTCTGCCCCCATTATACTACTGAAGAAGACTGAACAGACCAGCATCCAAAATTCAATTTAATTCTGTATATGATTCTGTTTGGATTTATTTCCTTCTACTCTCCCCTCCCTGTTTTCTTGTATCGGTGTTGTACTGTATACCAGTGGTTCTCAACCACACTGCTGTATACTATATGTGTTATACCTTATACTGTATGTGTTGTACCCACCAGGAAGTAGTGAAGAAGAGCTGAGTGGCAGTCTGAAGCTCAGAGCTCTCACACACAAAGCACATTCTGACATTCTAAGGTCAGAGGTACGTTAATACATGCACATACACACACACACACAGGCTTGATAAGTACTTCTATTTCATTAGCACAGTAAAATCTTGAGTGTTCATTTCACTCCAGTTGCCTGAAGAAATGTTTTGCTGTCAGTGAATAAGTGATACTACAGTATATTTTGTCTTCCTTAGATATCATCTAGAGGATCATCTCCACTGCTGGTGTCCCCTTCTTCCTTCCAGAGGGAACTGGACTCCAGGTATAAATATAAAACAAACAACAAAAAACAGCTGCTTTGAAAACCAATCCTGATAAGATCCCATATGAAGGACCACCCTAAAGTCTTTGTATTGGTCCGTTTTTCTTTCTTTTCTTACATTCCCAAATTGTTTACATCCAGTTAGAGCCCATTCACTGAATTTAGATATCACCAGATGTACCAATAGGCTGAGATCTCTGATCGCTATGCGAGACTACACACACGCACACACACACACACTCACTCACTCTCTCACTCACTCACTCACTCACTCACTCACTCACTCGCAAAATGTTATTTAACATCTTGTGTCTGCCAGTTTCCGCAGCATACAGAACTCCATGGACTCATCGTTGGTTCCTGCAGGAGATGCTAACTTCCTTAATGGAGCATGGTACGTAGAATTCAATAGTGTGTGTGTGTGTGTGTGTGTGTGTGTGTGTGTGTGTGTGTGTGTGTGCCCGCATGCAAATGTGCGCATTACTGTATAGACATGTTATGGTGGTAATTGCTACTCAATATATTCGCTCATATGATGGAAATGACCATTGGCCAAGTGTATAGGAGTGTATACAGTATGACACATAATGTAATGGCACTATCAAAGTTTTTATGACAGGCATAACTGTATGTGTGCCAAAGGACATTGTATCTTTGTAAATCTTTCCATCCATGTACAGTAATTACAAATGTTTTGGTTGTTGTTTTTGTCCAGGAATCGACAGCGACTGCTATCCAGCAGTCTTGAAGAGTTGCAGAGTGGATCCTTACCAAAGGTTGTTGTTTCTGTATTTTAATCAAATCAATTGTTTTTGAAAAGAAGGTTCTGCTATTGGTTTGGTCTTTGTTACAAGTATTCAAGCTAATCTAACCTTCCTCAATTAATACAGCTATGCCTGCTTTTACTGCTTATAATACTAACTGGAAAAAAAGAAACGATAATGCTAACTTTTCACTCCCTCATTTTCTTGAAAGGAAGTTGTATGATTGGTAACATGCTTTTTAACTAACTTTGTTTGTTTGGGTTTATGTATGTTTATGTACGGTGTCGGGTGCGTGTGCATATGGATGTGTGTGTGTGTGTGTGTGTGTGTGTGTGTGTGTGTGTGTGTGTGTGTGCTTTCTATCTCCTGTGCTGGTGTCTGCTATAGGCTGTAGAGTTCCAGTCCCTTGAGCCTGACTCAGACATGGGGACAGAGGTATTTTTCAGCTGCATCACATACTGTAGCTTAACCCACCAATAACGAAACACACACACACACACACACACACACACACACACACACACACACACACACACACACACACACACACACACACACACACACACACACACACACACACACACACACACACACACACACACACACACACACACACACACACACACACACAGACAGAAACGCACACCCACAGGGTCATGCCCCACCTGAAGAGGTTGTCAGCAGCAGTAGGCATCACAGCTGCCTCCCAGCCAATCCTCTCTGCTGGCCTTTTTCCTCTCAGTCTTTTCAGATCACTGTTGACTCTGATGCTTTTGCAAATACCAAGATCATTAAGATAGTCACCCTTCAAAAGGACACAAGATCAACCTATTCTTAGACATAAGTTATACGGCAGAACAAGGATCAAACAGAACAGAACCCTGCTCTTGAATTGGCTTTGTCTTGTCATACTGTGCCTAAAATGTATGAAGGACCACAAACGATGTGTGTTACATGAATTATCAGATGGATTTAATGTTGTGAAAGAAAGTTTCTAAAGTTTTGCCTGTAGATTAATTGGCACTCACATTACACTGGTTTTTGCTTCTCAGAATCGTCCCATGGAGCTGAACAAGTACCAAACTCTGCCAGGGAAGCTGCGTAAGCGAGGAGAGCTGAGGATGGAGCAGAATGGAGACGGAGAGGGAGAGTACTCGTCCCCTGTTCACCTCTCCCCTGTCCACAGCAACGACAACGACTACAGCCTCAGTGAGTGTCTACACCAAAGCCTTGAAAAATTAGCTTTCGTTGTGTGATACCGATAAGTAGAAACTTAAGAGTGTACTATGTTAGTCCCATTGATCCAAGACGGAATGCAATCGATTGATTGATCATTAACCCATTCAATCCGGGAACGCATCTGTGTGACTTTAGATTTCTTTGGCTATTCAAAAATAGTAGCTCTACAAGCTCATAGCGCGGAGTCTCGCGCTATGAGCTTGTAGATCTGAAAAAAAAATTGTGAAAATGTGTGCAAATCTTTGAATATATATATATATATACATTTTTAACTCAAACTTTGCTTCTGGGCGGGTCCCTGGAACAAAATTTCTTGAGATGGGGGTGGGTCAGCGGACAAATACATAGCGTTTTGGGTGGTCCTTGACATGAAAAAAGTTTGAGAACCACTGATATTACAGCAACATAAGTTTAAAAAAAAAGGATTTAGAAGATATTTGTAGAATGGATGTAGAAGAATGTAGAAGCAAAGATTTGAGTTAAAAATGTTTGCTTTAAAAAAACATATATATTCAAAGATTCAAAAACATAATACATAGTTATAGTTTAAAAAAAATCTAAAATGACACAGTATGCGTTCCCGGATTGAATAGGTTAAAATAAACATGCTCGACATTCGGCTGCCGTGTTCAGTGGTCAGATGGGTGGACTGTGAACACTTTTGAGATTTTCAAGTAGACCCTGATCCAGAAAACGTTGAGAAGCACCCTTAATCAAAGATCTATACATTTTGAACTTTAGTCAATTAACTTTCTTCTTCAGACACAGGGAATTATTTTTTCGTTCTGCTTTATTAACAACTTTTACCTTGGCGTGCCTATTTTGGGCATATCATTATGGGCAACATTTTTGAATTGGGCAAGCTGTGGTTAACCACTGTTCACATTTTAGTTTATAGTATTTAACTGTTGGGCACCGCTATCTGTGAACACACAAGCTAGTATGATGTTAGAAGAAGCATTTGATATGAACATGTCATTCTAATAATCCAAATCTGTTTCCAAGGAGCTAGTGCAAAAATTAACACTGAGAAATAAAGGAAGGGGAAGTAAATCATTCCAGGTATCCCGAATCAAAATATTATATATGTTAATATTTGTCTTTATTCATAACATATTCTTGAGGATTTTAAAGTGAGTTGACACATCCCTGCTTCTTGCCAACTTTCATTTTAATCCGAGAACAACTTTATCTCAAAAAATAAGTCCCAACGCAAAATGCAACAAACTCTTGGTGATTAATCTTTTCCTCTACTAACGTAACTATGATTGCTTCTTTTCCTATGCTCAACTCTTTCTCTTTCCACTCCTCTGCTGCTGCATTGCGCTTTCTCTGTCTGTGTTCTGGCTGAAGTTCGCTGCAGGAGTGCCAGTGCTCCAGCCTTAGGTACTGTATAATTACAGTATATGGAAAGACTTAAGGAGGGAGTTGAATTGATATGCTAGTGATGTCACTGCAATCTTTTGTTCATACCTGTTTCAAATAATTAATAATTGTATTGTTTGTAAAGTTATCTTACAAACAAAAACAAAAAAAAGGTTTGATCTATCAGATTGCATGTCTGCCAGTCTCTTAATACCAGTGGTTCTCAAAGTGGGGTACGGGGACCCCCAGGGGTCCTTGAAGGGGTTCCAGTGGGTCCCCAGCTAAATGACTGGCAACTCTGAGAGTGTACAAGTGGAACCAAATGGCTCCATTTGGTTCCACTTGTACACTCTCAGAGTTATGGGGGGTCCGTGGAGCTAATGCATAGTAAACTGGGGGTCCTTGAAAAGAAAGGTTTGAGAATTGCTGCTCAAGACAGACGTGTTGGCTCCCACAATTATGATAGTTGTTGCTTCGGAATGAGTAGAAAATAAAGTGCATGTCACGTAATTTCCCCACTTCCGTTTCACCTTTGCAGTCGCGTAAATATTAAGTAACTCCTACTGGAAACCAAATTAGTCTAAGCCTATCTAGCTAACTGCTTTGCAGAAATGGACATTCAAAAATATGTTTTAAAGATCATTTTAAAATACATTTTCGTGAACGCCGCGGCATCACCGGTCGAATACTCTTCCGGTCTCAAGAGCATATGACAGCTTCCTTTTTAACCAGCAACTTTTACCCTGCAGAATTACAGAATGTCTTTAGCATTCGAAGATTGTGGAAGAGATGTTCTGGCTTGAGAGACTATATGTCTGCCCATCCAGAGAAAGGTTCTCTGGATAAAACCAATAAGCGTTTGGAGGTGTAGGCTAATGGTTATGTGCTAAGAAAGCTTAGAGGTGACTTGAGACTCACAAGTTATCAACTTTCAAAAGAGGATCAAGCAACTCCCTTGCCAGGATTATTACTGTTGTCACCTCTGTGACTCAGAGAGTTGTTCAAGATAATCCCTCACATCAGCATTCTCTTACTACCACACACACACTAGCGCACATGCACAGTCACACCCATTCATACACACAGAGCTTAAAGCATCAGAGTCATCAGTGTTGTTTGAGGGCGAAGTGCACGCTCAGGGATATGCACTGTTCAACTGGCTTAGACGTCCAATGTGTACAGAATTTACAGCCCTCTCTACAATTTTACTAAGTGTGTAGCAGGCTTTTACTGAAAAGGAACGTTCTACAGGCCAACATTCTTGATTTATACTGCCCACGCCCAAAATAGCTGCTGTGACGCTTTGTGAGCTTGTAGATCTTCTACTTTATGATGGTGTATAAATAGGCAAAACAATAGAACATCTTTTCTCAAACACAATCTCTTTTACAAAGAGAGGCCATTTCATGCTAAGATATTTTCATCTATTAATTGAAAAGGGAAACTCTACACACTTTCCACTGTAGAGAATTAATCTTAGCACCAAAAGTGACCTTTCAAGTCTGATAAAGACCAAGCCAAGCCTAAAGCCTGATGAAATGTGACTTGCTAAATAAAAGTGACTTTTGGTTTTGGGGATAAATTCCCTACCGTTGGAGCTCCCCGTGTTGCAGCTTTTATCTTCTCCTTAAATGTGGCTTGTGAATTTGCATGCTGCTACTTAACACTACATGTATTCGTAGAGAGGTTTTGAGGTTTATTAATGAGGCTATGACTAATGCCCGCTTCTGCTTCTTACCCATTCGTCTTTGCTTTGCTAATCTCCTCTGCCACAGGATCTCCTGGAAAACATGACCTCTATGATGGTGGGTACTACAGTATGTTACAGCATCAATATGCACTCTGTTCCCACACAATTGTTGTAGCTGACCTCAGTGAAATGGGTTATCTCTGCATGAATATAACACATAACCTCTAGCTTTTGTTACAAGCCGCGCTGTTGTGGGATTCCCCTTTGAGAGAGATATAAATTAAATACCCATGGCCCAGTGGGTTGCTCTCCCTTATGTGATTCTGCTCCCCCACTTAAATCTAAATCTTAAGGCCACAAAATACTGTTGCAATGAAGGGCTGTGGGGATATTAACCACATCAACCCTGGTGTCATTATTATTTATTTATTTTTGCTATTTTTGAAATAATTCGGAAGAATTTTATGGTTAAGTGATTAAGCAGAATGAAACGATCCAAGGTGATCATTACCTGAATGGCTATTGGATTAAAGACGATCAATTGAAACCTTTTAGTTGTATTACTTTGTATACTCATCTGATCCAGTTTGCTGTTGCTCTGCCTCTGTCCTGTCTAGGGCATCCAGAGAGACTGGAGGAATCCATTCTGTCAGACCTGTCCCCTCTGTCCTCTGGAGTAGACTCGGGTCAGCAGTCTCCCATCTCCCCTGAAAACAAGAAGAGCCACAGGGGCATCAAAAAACTCTGGGGGAAGTAAGTGTTGAAGACCATGCAGGCACGCACGTACACACACACACGTACCCCAGATTTTGCGAGAGAAATAAGCAACCAGGTCTATGAAAACAAGCCCAAAAGAAGCGACTATTGGCCACTTGAGCACTTTAAAACTATTATGCATTGGATATTTGAAACTAGCCGATCTACAAGCTCACAACGCATTGCGATGCGGCGCGTTGTGAGCTTGTAGATCTGATATTTTCAGACAAAGTTTTGAATGTTTTTTTTTACATTTTAACAACACAAATCTGGTACGAGGGTCCCTGACACAAAATATTTTCAGATGTAGGTCTGTGGACAAATACATATTAATCTACAGTGTGAAAAACCTTGTATAGACACGATTTGGACTGTGTGTCTGCAGTGGCATCGGCCCTCAGTATACAGTAACACAAACAAAATAAAAGAAAACACACTCATCATTCTCTCTCCACTTCTAGAATCCGTCGTAGTCAGTCAGGTAGTCCTGTTCAGGTTGATGATCCAGAGATGGGAGAGTTCAAGAGGGGAGGCTTCAGAGCCACTGCTGGACCACGGCTGACACGGAAAGCAAACACACGGTATGGGGACACATGCACACGCGGGCACCCACACACACACACACAGGGCAGGCACACACACACACACACACACACACACACACACACACACACACACAACCTTTGCTTTAGAATATGCTTTATTGCGTGAACTTCCGTGAAACATATTCTTATGTTTTCCTGTTCAGGGACCTGAAGACTCCCTTTTCAAAGTGGACAACTGAGCAGGTGTGTGATTGGCTGGAGGAGATTGGTGTCGGTCAATATGGAATCCTTGCTCGTCACTGGATCACCAGTGGTCAAACTCTACTGTCTTCCACCCCACAAGACCTAGAGAAGGTACACACACACACACACACACACACACACACACACACACACACACACACACACACACACACACACACACACACACACACACACACACACACACACACACACACAGGTTACCAGTTAACAGAAATGTGTGTTACTAACCGTATAGGACTTAAAGGGATTAAAAAATATATATATATATATATATATAAACTGCTCAAAAAAAGTTCGGAAACTTAACTTCGGCCAATTATATCTCCCCTTTAATAATACCAATTGGTATTGTGTTTTATATCATTTTTATCGTTGATTAGTCACCTTTACAAGGAGGTACAGCTTGTAAGGATCGGGCATTCGTGTAATGAGCAACACAGCTAAACGTGTGGGTAGCGCCTCCAAAAAATTTGCCAAAATCACCCAATATGCTTCTGTTATGCTGCTCTTGTTTTGAGCAACCTGCCAGCACACACCTGCTGAGAGGTGTGTGCCAGTAGTCACAGGTGTGTGACTGCCTCACAGGTGAGTGACTGGCACCTGAACATGGGTTCTCCAACTTTGTTGAGTTGGAGTGTGTATGCTCCAAGCAGCAACACTGCCCCCATGGAAAGATGCCACGTTTGTCCCTTCAGGATAAGGCCCGTGCAATAGGGCAAGTGAAGCTGATGTTCTGTTACGCAGATTACGCATTATTTGATGTCAGCCCTGGTACCATTTGCAGGCAGGTGTGTGCCAGTCACAGGTGTGACTGGCACCTGAGCATGGGTCCTGCAACTTTGACGTCTGTCTTTGGTTCCGTTGTGCAAATCTGGCCTGTACATCTATGGTTCCTCAGTTAAGCAAGGGGTCTTGGGTTGTTGTCTTCCTTGTTGACTTCACCAGTCTCACATAACTTGGTCCTAAGTTTGCAAATGGTTCCTGGGCTGACACCAAATAATGCTGTCACTTTGATTCACTTGCCCTATTGCACAGGCCTCATCCTGAAGGGACAAACGTGGCATCTTTTTATGGGGGCAGTGTTGCTGCTTGGAGCATACACACTCCAACTTAACAAAGTTGCAAAACCCATGTTCAGGTGCCAGTCACTCACCTGTGAGGCAGTCACACACCTGTGACTACTGGCACACACCTCTCAGCAGGTGTGTGCTGGCAGGTTGCTCAAAACAAGAGTGATTACCAACAGAAGCATATTGGGTGATTTTGGCACATTTTTTGGAGGCGCTACCCACACGTTTAGCTGTGTTGCTCATTCCACGAATGCCCGATCCTTACAAGCTGTACCTCCTTGTAAAGGTGACTAATCAACGATAAAAATGATATAAAACACAATACCAATTGGTTTTATTAAAGTGGAGATATAATTGACCGAAGTTAAGTTTCCGAACTTTTTTTGAGCAGTTTATATAGCCGCCATTGTTTCCTGCTGCGCTGTTTTTACTTTTTACTTTCGGTTTTAAAACGCTCTCAAACTTCTGTTTTGAGGCACGGAATTTACTTTTAAGATGTCGTTTGGCTAGAATTTAGTTGTTTAACTTCATATATGTGGTCAATTTATCATTACAGATCCTATTTAAAAATGAAAATTCAGAGAACAGGCAGGGGCATGGCCCGTCACCCCCTGGTGGTCAGGGAAACGAACTGCTGAGGAGGAGGAGGGGGGGGGGGGCGTTGTTTGACAACATTTTTTTTTCTTTTTTTGATCTCTGAACTTGCCTAGAATCCCTTTAACCTAAATTAACCGAAATTAAGTCATATAAAAATATTAGCAGAATATTAATGGAATAAATAACTTGGATATAATCTATAATTGTTCCTCATACAATATTTTTCAATACCTAATAAAGAAAAAAAAAATTGAAGAGAAGAAGATGCATTGAAGATGCATTGTACATTGCTTTATGTCCTATTTGAACTGCCCACACATAGGACTGCAACTTTATTTATTGATATTACGACATAGACAGTTAACCGCGGTTAACTGCCCACAGTCCAAAGGTTAAACGTTATCAAAAAAGGTCTAAATTCCCATCACACACACACAGACAGACAGACAGACAGACAGACAGACAGACAGACAGACAGACCACTAATGCTGCTGACAAAATAATCTACCATTGAGCGCATCAATTAATCTTTTGGTTCTACCTGTCTGTCTTTGTTCCTGTCTGCCTCTATAATCAGTAACACCCGTCTCTCCTCTTTAGTTTCACCTTCAGCTGTGTCCTATTCCTTGTCTTGCCTTCTCCTCTTAATGATGATTTGATTTACGTGATTGATTATGATGGCTGTGCTGTGCTTGCTTTTGTTCTCTCCTTTTCACTTTGTTATACCGTGAGCTCTGTGTAGTATTTCTCAGTCTATGACGATCAGAATTTACTCCATTGTCACATCACAAAGTGGGTGAAATTCGTTTTTGGGCAAGCTCCATCGTTTTGATTGTTTTCAGGAAGAGAACAAGAAAAGAAGTGGGGGACGGGGAGAGCAAAGAGAAAAATAAACCAAACAGTCAAGAGAAACATGTTAAAGATAGGCAAAATGTAGAGATATCTACATACATACAGTACACATAGCATAATCCAGCTGGACAAGGGGACAAGGGCATTACAGCAGTGTTCCAAAGTTGTCTCTGAAACTGCGAGGCAAACGACAAATGTCACATCTGTGAAATGCAAAATGACAAATGTGAAATGATGATGTTAGCATTATCTCTGTCTCTCCACATCAGGAAATGGGAGTGAAGAACCCCCTCCACAGGAAGAAGCTGCAGCTAGCCATCAAGTCATTTAGCACCAAGCAGGCTGAGAAGTCCTCAGAGCTGGACCATGTCTGGGTCACACGTATGTGCGCACACACACACACACACACACACACACAGACACACACACACACACACACACACACACACACACACACACACACACACACACACACACACACACACACACACACACACACACACACACACACACACACACACACACACACCTAGGGGCATGGAAATAGGGATGGCGGCGAGCTGGTTGTAGAGGCTTTGGTGTCTCCATGGACAGTACTTTGTTTTGTTATTTATTATCAGTCTATGTATATGGAGTGCAAGCATATCGTACTGCCGACAGGCCCTACTGGATTGGAATGAACTGTCAAACTGTTTGTTTATCAATTATTGGACAGTTACAGTAACTGACCACTGGTATTTGTCAAACGGCTACAATATGGCCTGAAATATGCATTATATTTATTGTGTCTGTGGAGGGGATTCTTTACTGTTTTTACTTGTCATATGTGTTGTACTGTCCCCTGCTGATACTTTTTACTTTCGTTGTGTGTACTTGTTATACACAATGCCAATAAAATGAACTGAATTGAACATGGGCTATGAACTTCTCTATGAAGTAAGTAAATAAAGTAAATTAAAGCTTATAAAATCTCATGTGTTCCAAGGCTGGCTAGATGACATTGGACTACCTCAGTATAAAGACCAGTTCAATGAGGGGCGGGTGGATGGACAGATGATGCAGTACCTGACTGTGGTAAGTGGCTTCATGTGGTACAACTGCTGCTGGGGCCAATGTAGCTGTTCAGCTCTTTGGTCTCTAATGTGCTTATGTTTCAACACAGTCACAGAGTAATATTGAAGCACATATTGACACATACAGTATTTAGTGATACAAAAAATTGGATTCCTTCAAAGTGAACCCAAATCTTTATACAATGTAAATAACCTGCAGTGACATGTGCCCCTCTTCTCTTTCTCTCTCTCTCTCTCTCTCTCGCTCTCTCTCTCTCTCTCTCTCAGAATGACTTATTATTCCTTAAAGTGACCAGCCAGCTGCACCACCTCAGCATCAAGTGTGCCATTCATGTTCTACGTGTCAACAATTTCAGCTCAAACTGCCTCAAACGCAGACCCAGCACTGAGGTCAGGGATGGGTGTGTTTGTGGGTGTGGATGTTAATAGATGTGGATGTACTGTAGTTTGGACCTTCCATCTAGCTTGAACTGTACTGTACATGTGTGTATGATCATGTTTACGGATTAGGGCAGGGATTATTATCGTAATATACTATAGGAGGCAAATTCTATACCCAAAACAAAATATTTGAACCACTTTCAACCTGGCGTACCTACTTTGGGTCATTATAAGCAAAAACTTTGTTTGTTTCCCAAAACTTTTCTAAAATAGTGAAAATATCAGCTCTTCAAGCTCACAATGCGACACATTGTGAGCTTGTAGATTGGCTAATTCCACTTTTTTTGTGTGAAATTGAAGTACGAAATAGTGCTTGAGTGGTTACTAACCTTTTTATTTGGCATTAAATTAAAATAAACGTTTACAGAGTGATAAGAGGCTATTTTTGCACGGATATATACAGGTGTGCCTTGAGATTTTTATATTCCCTTTGGTGTGCTTTGGCAACAATAAATAACATAGTAATATGTGTTTGTGTGGCTGTGTGTTACAGAACCAGACCACTCCCAGTGAGGTGGTCCAGTGGTCAAATCACCGTGTGATGGAGTGGTTAAGATCTGTGGACCTGGCAGAGTATGCTCCTAACCTGAGGGGCAGTGGTGTGCATGGAGGGCTGATAGTAAGTACACACCAACAACTCTCTCTCTCTTTTCTTTCTCCCAATCTGTGCATTTTGCCATCTGACTCAAGCATACTTTGGACATATTTACAAAGCCTTCTGCAAATCAGTGTCAGGGCCCCAAAATTCAGTATCACCTCATGTTTTTAATAAGACTGATTATGATGAAAATGGAGACGGCTGGGGCGCCCCGGTGACTCACCGACCAAGAGCGCAGGAATACGACCACATAAAAAAGGCTATAGTCCTTTCTGTAGCTGGCCCGGGTTCGAATCCGACCTGAGGCTCTCTCTCTCTACTGCATGTCATCCCCCTTCTCTCTCCCACCCTTCCTTTCTCTCTGTTCACTGTCGTGGGAGTATAAAGTATTGAAAATGGAAATAATCAAGTAAAGTACAGTACTTGAGTAATTGTACTGAGTTACTGAGTTTCCACCACTGCCTCTGGTGCAGCGCTGTAGTAAATATAGACCATTGTCTCGTAGCACCTATAAAAGCACAGCAAACCCTTGTTAAAATGGTCCCTGGTTTACACAGATACTTTCATGTCTGTCCCTGTAGATTCTGGAGCCACGGTTCAACTCGGACACGCTGGCCATGCTCCTGAACATTCCTCCGCAGAAGACCCTGCTGAGACGCCACCTGGCCACCAACTTTGGCAGTCTGGTGGGACCCCAGGCCCAGCAGGAGAAGAGGGAATACACAGAGGCAGCCGGTTACACTCCACTCAACATTACTGCTAAAGTCAGGGTAAGCTGTTAGATAAATAAATAAAAACAACTGATTCATGCACGAAGCACTAAAATCTGGACATGCAGCCAAAGGCAGATACATGCAAATGCAGCATTTATGGTCATGCTAGAAGAAAGGGAAATTCATATGGCAACATGATACACAGTACCACGTGTCATAAGAAGACCATGCACACACACATACTCTCGACATTTTTCTCACTTCCTCCATCCCTGAATGAATGCACCTTAATCCTTGGTGAAACCTTGGTGTGTCAGCTCAGTAAGCCCTGAGCCTTGCATATCTGCCTATAAGCTCCTGAATGAGACGAAACCGGACTGACGCTGCTCCTCCTCACAGCTGTAAGACTCAGCAAGCATCCACACACTACAGCCTTTAGCCTCAAGTCCCTCTGTATGCTGTCATCTGTTCATGAGAAAAATTAATCCACGTTGAAACATGACTCACATGCCGTGCAAGCGATGACCACTGGCAAATATGTATACTATGCTTACTGTGTGTTCTTGTAACGATACTGTGTATGTACAGTTTCAAGAACGGATAATTACCACAAAAATATATTATTGTAAGCGTGTGTCGTTTGTGTTTAGTGTTTAGTTACTGTTAAAATCATACCGTGTAACTTTTTCAATTAAACAATTAACACATTCCCTGGCAAGAACGTAGATCTACGTCCTTTCAGATCCAACAGTTGACCGCCATTGACGTAGATCTTTGTCCATTCAAAAAATTATAATGATAATCTAACGCAATTTAGGAATGATCCCTCAACGCTGATAGAAGGAATGGACGGATGTGACGTCATCCCAAAAAACGTAATTTCCGTCCATTCCTATATTAGGATTAGTAGAAATACACTTCTAGCTCGTTTTTTTTTTTTTTGTGTGAAAACAAGCCATTTTCAAGGGCCGATAGCAACCAAATGGCCGAATGCGGTAAAACAGTTTTTGTTCCAGTGGATAGACGAGACCCTCCCCCACCCACCAGACACTTTTTGTTTACATCCGAATGCACGTCGTGGCTTCAGCGGCTCTCCAAAGATCGTCATGGTAAAAAACCTGGTAACCAGTGGATGAAGCGGATGCATAGTACCTGGCAGTGAATGTGTTAATCCCCCAAAACAATTGTAGCAGCAAGAACAGGAAGGGCCTTCATAGCATTCCTTTTTTTTTACGCTGGTAGAAGTGATCGGATTAATCATTCATCCTTTTATTGTTTTCCATATTTCATCTGACTGCAGCCAAAGAAGTTGGGCTTCTCTAACTTAACCCACCTCAGGAGGAGGCGTTCGGACGACTCACCGGATTACATCTGTCCCATGGAGGCGTCCTCGTCCCCGCCTCAGTCGTCATCGGGTCAGTCCGTGGTGAACGGCTCACAGACGCGGCCCTACGCAGGCTTTAGGGGCCTGAGCCCCATCCTCGACCGGGAGCCCGACCGCGACAGGGACCAGGTGGGGCTTGACGACATGTGATCCGTCTCCATGGCAGTGCCATGACGACAGCCATGAACAACATGGCAAAAACAATGACAACACCATGGAATCTGCGCTGTCACGCTTCCACTCACCTATCCCCCATTCAATCCGGGGATGCATCTCTGTCATTTTACATTTCTTTGGATATTAAAAAATCACACCCTGTGTGAAGTGAGTGGTGCCTTGCTTAGCTTGGCTAACATGTTCAATCAGCCAAGCTAACATGTCCAATGTTAGCTTGGCTGATGGCACTGATGTCACTTTGAAACATGTAAACAATGTTTCAAAGTGACACACCTATTTATAGGGCTCTATTTCGTCATGCGTCTCGCTAGCCAATCAAAGCACACCCTTTCAACATATTGTCACGTGTCACGTGATGCTTGACCAATGTTAGCTTGGTGGACACACGGACATACAGACATACATACATACATACATACGGACACACAGACACAGCCACGTATAGGAGTGGTTGCCTTCGGCACCACTCAAAAATAGCAGATATACAAGCTCATAGCGCTGCACCGAGTGCCGTGCTGTGAGCTTGTAGATCTGCTATTTTTGAAAAATCTTTGAATATATATATTTTAAAGCGAACATTTGTAACTCAAATCTTTGCTTCTAGGGGGTCCCTGGGACAAAATATACTATAAATGTTCGCTTAAAAAATATATGTTTCAAGATTTGCACAAAAAATGTAAAAAATAGCAGATCTACAAGCTTGTAGCGCGGCACTCGGTGCTATTTTTGAATAGCCCAAAGAAATACGTTCCCGGATTGAACGGGTTATCACTTTTATACTATTGCGCTTCCTTTGCTTGCAGCCCATAATCCCCAGGCCCTCTCAAACTCATGCACCCCCATTCCTTATTATCTAAGATATATGAAAGGTCTGTTGATAAGCTACCCTGGCTATTTCAGAGAAATAGCCTCCCTGCCATGAAGTGATTAATGGTGTTGACTAACTTGCCTCAAGTACTTGAAAATGTTGGGAGAAAGATATTTATTTCACCTCTGGTGAAATATCTCTCCGACCCACCGTCATGTCCTCCACCCTTCAGCTGTGCCATGATCTAACTCCAAATGACAGACCAGAGGAGAACTGGACTGCAACTGTACACATATCAGTTCATTGTGACATCACCTCCTGTATTACATATGTGGATTACACTACAGTACAGTCAGTGTCAACATTTATACACCTCTGGTACATTATGTTTTGTGTGTATGTGTGTGTAGGATAATCATTTTTAAACTTTTAAGTGTCCTAAATGGTTTAAATGAGGAAACCATTTGTCAGATGATTGATGAGAACTTGTGCAATATTTGCACAATATTATAGAGGGATTATATTTAATATTAATGCCGTTAATCAGCTGAGCAGATACTGAAATTGTGTTTTAGTACATTTGGCAATTTTGTACTATTTTCATATTTGACTGTTATAGTATTTTTATAGTAAAAATACTGCTTCAGGAAAAGAAGCTCCTTTGTGGTCATGTAAATGTAAACAGATTTATCCAAATGGTTTAATAAAAAATAAATAAACATAAGCGTGTAATGTTGTTTCTTTCCTTCTAAATCATAAATACACAGTATTATTGAACTCTAAGTTAACACTGATCAAAACCATGATTAAACACAGCATGTGTGTATTGTATTCAGCTGTCATCTTAAGATGTGATGTTTTATTTTGCTACAGGATAAGTTGGCCATAGGGTTTGTTTCAAGTCCAGCTGAATGAACTTGTCTACTTTAATATCGGCCCTTAGTTGTATTTTGGTCTGCCTTTTTCCCCTCTTAAAATAATTGTGGATAAACCCAGCAACAAGGCCATCAGCATGCTACCATAACCTTCATCAACCACTAACCTGTTAACTTCATCGTCATCTAATGCATTATTGTTGTGCATTATTGTTGTGTTTTATTGTATTTTAATGTTCGAAATAAACATTCATTCATTCATCTCAACATCATTGTGGCAGTTAATCAAAGCAGTTGGCCTGTCCTCCCTCCAGCTGATCCATTAGCACCAAGATGGCTGTCTATCTGAGATGGCTGATACCAAACGTTATGGTAACACTGTGGGAGCAAACATGAAAAGATAATTTATGCTGTAGCTTGACAAAATTAACTCGCAAGCAAAAAAGAAAACATATATTAGTCATATGATATGCTAGCAAGAATATGTATCCAGTTTAGCAACAACATGCACCTGCTTGAAGCATTGACTATATTTTCTTTATTTGAACAATGTTTATTTAAACAACGCTCCTCATTCAGGTGCAGTACTAATCCTTCCCAATTGTTTTGCATAATTAGATAAATGCAGATTCCACTTATTGTTATTGAGCCATCAATCTTAAAAACTTTCATCTGAGCACTTTATCTGCCATAATGTCATTTGATTACTTGTACATATTCTTGTCACCAGTAAATGTAGTGACTTCATGATTTAATGTGTTTGTTACAGATGGAGATAACAGAGGGTACCAATTTAAAGATAGAAGCACTGTCTGAAGGCATCAACAAGCTCACAGTGAGTGCATAATACACCTAGAATATCAGATCTAGCAAGATCACAGTTGTACATGATCTCAACTTAAATAGTAAAATAGTGCACATTCATTCATAATGCAGTCATTAGGTATAGATGTAGCCATAGGCTACTTATTTAGGCATCCTCTTAATTGAGAGAATCACCCTTAATTCTAGTTGAAGTAATCTTAGCAACAGCACCTACATTACAGCCTTTACATAATAAACGTGTAAATCCTCCTCTTTGACATACCCCAAAGTAGTGGTTCTCAACAAATGTCCAAAATGATTGCTTGTTGGAGAACAAACCTTATGCTGTATAAGAGTGTGGAATAAATACATATTTAATATGTGATATATTTTTGTTAAACAAAAAAAACTCAAATTATATTGTAATGCATTTTAAGTAAATACAAATGTAAGTCTAGCATCTCTGCAATTACTGGTCCTCATTCTTGGTGTGCTGTTTCCATGTAATAAAACAAGATGCTTTTTATCCTTGGGATCAAGCTGGCGAGCTGCTGTTATGAAGTGATCTAACTGCCAATAAATAATGACAGAATAATGTATTGCTCTGTGAGGTTGCCCTTGGCATTAATTGGCATAACAACCCCTATCCGACCAAAACTGATCTCAGCTCTGTGGCAAAGGACAACTTCACCATATGTCTGCAAGCTCTCTAACCCCTGGCCTACTCCCATGATGCTTTGCTTCCAGTACCTCCTCGACAGAGATGAGATGCAGAAGGAGATGAGGCGGGCTCAGACGGCACTGGTCTGATGGGACTGTTTTGCCTCAGTAAAGCCTGTCAATCAACCCCAGAGACTAATAGCAACCTGCCTCATACCTGTACCTCAAGGCTACAATCTTACACTACAGTGTGAAGCCTCTTCCAGACACTTTTGTTAGCCACTTATACCTCATATTACTATAGAGATACTGTAGTGAGAAATCCCCTTAGAAATTGCATTGGTGTAGGACAAAGCACATACTGTAATGCTGACTGTTATTATGATCATAATAAATGATCACATCGTCTTTTCTACAACAATTAACACAAGGCATATTTTGAATGCTTTGTCATTTCCCTATGCAATAATCCAGTAATGTTGATGTTTTCCACTACTTGCATATATACAGTGTTACTATTATTTGAGACAAAATATGGGATAAATGTGATCTTTAATCTCCATAAATAAACGGTTGTAGTGCCTCACCCACACTACATGTCCTTATTTGTGGCTGCTTTGAGAAGGTACAGTTTTGTGGTTTGTTTGCCCATTACACCCTTCAGGCTCTTCCGTGTCTAGATGCTGCTACTCCCAACTAACTGGTAAGATTAGTCCTTTTTCTTTTGTTGACTTACTCAACTTTTTGCTACTTACACCCCACCAATGCTAAGACTAGTGATTAGGAACTCGACCCCAGATCCTCCTCATGATCACAGTAGGTCAGACATTTGAGGCTGCTGTTGTGCTGTTACTTCGGTGGACTAACCACTAAGCTTCACATCACTACAGGAGAGGAGAGCAGGCAGTTCTACATCAAGACCCATTCTGGTGAGTAATGTTATTAACTTCAAATTCATCTCAGCACTTCATAAATGCTGTAGTTCATGTTAACTTGTTGTTCTAAACACTGTCTGAATCAAACGGTCATATAATTTACCTCCACTTAGAATTTGTCCACAACAGAAAGTTAATAGGAGTGTGAACTGCTTGGTGATTTGGGTTTAAATTCACGATTCAAGTAAAATCATGATCATTACAATGGCAGGTGTTTTCATTCAGCTCTTGAAAATGCAAAACTGAAGGGGTATTTCACTTTGAAATTCTGGGGCATTTTAACGTCTACTCCGGCTTTACAGGGATCCCAGACAGTTTTTAAGTTGCTTGATTCAATATTTAGAATTTTTATATTCCTTTTATCAGACACGCCCCCCTCCTATATTAACACATTGAACTTTAAATTCCATTTCAAACGGTGTTAGACTTATTGAACACACACGTCCCTGGTTCTGGTGACTGATCTGTCCTTCTAAAGGGAAATACCCCTTTAAAATAAATTCTGATGATATTGCATTATTATTGTGTTCAATTTGACAGTTTAGAAATAAATATTTTTATTTATATTTTTTCCAGTGTATTAGGGAGACCACCATCTGACCTGTTGTACCCTATTGTCCCTACATCATGGGCCTGTTCAAGAGCAAGCCCTCTGCTCCACGCTTCCAGCCCCCCAAGTTTTTATCCTCTTTCAACGCTTCCATACGCAGCTCTTCTAGTTTCTCCAGGCTCTTCAACAACTCCACCTCCACCCCCTCTCCTGCCCCTGCCCCTGCCCCAGCCCCATCCCCATCCCCAGCCCCACTTGCTCACGACCCATCACAACCGAGCATCTTCTCCACGTTGTGGCGGCCAAATCCATCCAAACCCAATGAACTCGTCCCTCTGTTCAGTGACTGCATCTCCACTGCATCTTCCAGAACCCAGGAGTACTTGGGCTTCAAGGACCCAGAGGACAAGTTCCACCCCGGCCCTGAGGTGCTCGATCAGGTAGAGAACACAGCCCTGTTTGGTATTAAGAGTATTTAAGGCCTTTCCAAACGTTTTACACTTTACTGCACTCACAGAGACGACAGAATAATGTCTTTACTGCCCTCACAATTATATTATTAATTATTTTTTTAAATACTCACTGTGTATTAACAAATACAAAACATAAATGTCTGGTTTGCCAAAATGTGTTCACCTGATGTTGAGAAGAAATCCTGATGTTCATAGTTGTATTGTTTTCTAATTTCCGTAGATCTTTCTCATGACCTACATCTCTCAGAGTGTCAAACTCAACTTGACGGAGATCTTCAACTGTACAGCCATGACTCCTCAGCAACGTATCCTCCTGGGGGTTGACTGGGTATGGGCCGTCCTGGAGAAAAATAGCAAGAACCCCCGGATCCAGATAGCTGTCCAGGTACTGCACCTCCCGGACAACAGAGAGGGCGCTGATGAGGACTGTCCCCCAGAGATGTGCACAGAAAGCATGCATATGGCACAGCTGGTGTCTAGCCACAGAACCATGTGTGAGAGGATGGTCGATTTCTGTGCATCCATTGGCAGCGACTGCTATGCTCTCTTCTTGTTCTTTGGCAAGAAAAATGATGGGGCGAATATCTATGGTGTCCTCAGCAACAACTTCCATGCTGCAATTGGGAAATGCGACAAAATTGACCGGGGATTGATTGAGAACTTTTTTAAAGGGTCACGGTATCTCTACACTCCCACAGGCATGCTGCAGTCTATCCTCACCAAGAAGGAAGGAGAGCCTCTCACGTTGCTGATTAAGTTCAGTGCCTAAACGTGTGACATTTTATTGCCGGTAGTGTAATTGTTGAAGGACCACTTCACCCATTTTCAACCTATCTTCATATCATTGGTCCTCACTAATGCTCTGGACTAGTCTATAAGCCGTAATGGAAATTGGACTATGGTACAATTTTTTCCTACTTGGTCTGTGTATCACAGGATAGCTGTGGACAGTTCAGAAACCCGCCTACCAGTGTTATCTTCTTTTGTATAAATCTGTGCCACTGTGCCTTTCTTTGTAAACTGTTAAAGTATTCAATCAAACATCATCGACGGGGAATCCAAGCTAATAGGAATTATCTGCCTAACGATGATGTCACTGGTAGACGGGTTTCTGAACTGTCCACAGCCCTCCTAAGAGACAAAGTGAGTTTTTTTTGTTTTACCATTTTATCATGAGCAGTAGTGAGGACCAATTATATGAAGATAGAGATTGAAAATGGGTGAAGTCGTCCTTTAAGAGAAAATGCTAAATAAATAACCATATGGCACTTCTCTATCTACTGAAAAAAACATCTTCCTTCTTGGGAGACGCTTATCTAATATACGCAGTATATGTCAAGAACCCCATGTAACTGTACTGTACATAACGCTTGGGACAGTAACTGCATATCCATTGATACTGGTAGTTGGAAGATGTAGTGATGAGAGTGAAAGAGATCATGATTGCCACTCGCAAAACAAAACAAAAACGAAGAATTTAACAGTTAATAAACATAATCAGTTCGCTAAAATAAAAGTTAATGTGTGAAGTGAGAATTTTTAAATGCTGAATTTCAAGTCTCCAGTGATTGTGGGCCATCTCCAGTGTGATTAGAAATTCAGATGACGTAGTGACTTTTGTGAAATTCATCTCTCTACTTTGCTTTGCTGATATACCCCACAGAAACAAATAATGGTGGTGAAAAGGTGAAGGTATTTTATTTTATTTTTGGCAGCTACCCAATGACTTCAATATTAACTATACTATAAGATTTTGAACAACGTCCCACAAGTCTTTCCATGTCAAATGTTTGTTCATTCAGGGAGTGTAATAGAGTATGTGATTGTACATGCAGACTTCAGGTAATCCCCACTGGCCTTATACAGTTTACTCTGGGCGGATGTTGACAAGTTCAATTGGTCTGGTCTACATGAAAGGCACAGGCACAGTAGTCCCACATCCCTACCCACCTGATTGGTCCTCATTGTCCAGGCAGAATACATCAAGGTGTTGCTCAAATAATTACATCTTTACACACATTTCCCCCCTCCATCCCTTATTGAATAAGTAAATATGTGCCAACTGGTTAAAGTGTTTACTTTAATACTTATCACAAGTGCACACAGTAGATACCTTACCTTGACCTACTTTTTTTTTCAGATTGTATAAATGAAACTATTTATTTGCTTTATATGTTTTTAAAAATCAGGATACTGGAGCAAGAGTCTGGTTATTACGGGGCCAGGCTTCCAGCATGGACCCGTTTTGTTATTGGCATTATTCCGTTTCTTCTTCTGCCGTTTTTGCCAGTTCTGGCTGAACCGTGCATACGCTTTTTATGAAACTCGGCCATATGATAGATGGTCATGAAAAACGATCAAAAAATACATCTCACAATCTTTCGTCAAAAGGTGGCGCTATAGCACTCAATTGAAAAATGCCAACTTTGAACAGGTACAACTCATGGCCTGTTTGACCTACAGCCATGAAACTTCAATACACATACTGTATGCGTCTCCTCATGCCTAACAACTTTCACTGTTTGACTTTTGACCTCTGACCTTTAGATCTCCCACCATTTCGAATTATATGAAAAGCAGTAAAAAGCAGTTAAAACCTATCTCCTCCTGGGATTTTTGAGCAATCTGCATGAAACGTTTTACACATGAACTTTGGACCTATGCCGACAAACGTTTGCAGCGGATTTTCCATAAGTGAAAAAATGAAGCTTTAATGAGCCAATGAATATTGCAGTTTTATGACAATTATTCATCTGCCCCTAACACATACATGCAGACTTACCATTCTTTGAAACTTTGCAGAAATGTAAAGGGCCATTCCAAATATCACTGAAACCAATCTTACTCCAATTGGTCAAACGGGGGCGCTATAGCAATTTTTTGAAAATGCAAACTTTAAACAGGCAAAAGTCATGCCTCGTTTGGCCGACAGCCATTAGACCTGCTTACACATGTGCCTTGACTAATGAGGAACACATCTATCACGTTGACCAGTAAGCACCGCCCTTAGATTGTCCGCAATCTTGAGCAGTTTGAAAAACACTTAAACCCAGGATTTTTCAGCTATTTGCGTGAAACTGTATGATCAGTGTGATCTCTTTTTTCAGAAGATTGTCTGTTGGTCAGATAGCTTCCCGCTTAAGTGTATGTCTCACAACCTTAAGGTCACAGGTTCAAGCCTCACTTGGTGTAGACTTCATCTGAGTTGCATTTAACACAACATGACTATCAATGAATACATCTGCAATTGTTAAATATAACATGAAATACTTAATTGAGTGTTTTTTACATACTTGTGAAAATAGCTGATCTACAATCTCACAACTTTTCAGATAGCAATGAGAGTATGTTTTTTCAATGTATAACATACTTCATTGTGAAAATAGCCGATGTACAATCTGACAACTTTTAATGGTTTGTGAGCTTGTAGATCGGCTACTTTCACTAGTTTTGGTTCTGAGGAGATGTACAATTTCTTCATTGGTAAATGGTTTGTGAACGAGTGATCTTAGTGTTAGTGAAACAGGGGCTTGGGTCATGACAGAAGGCAAGAGTTTGTGATCCTCAACAGACTATATCAGCCTGGACAAAGCTATAGCACTATAGGTAGTGTTGCAGCTACCTAAGAGTGCCTCATGACCGCAAGGTTGCCGGTTCAAGCCTCACTTGATGCAGACTCATTTAAGTTGAATTGCAAAAAACATGACTCAATCTATTCCGTTTCCATGGCTCTCTCTCTCTCTCTTCAATCTATTCCGTTTCCATGTCTTTCTCTTCAATCTATTCCGTGTCCATGTCTCTCTCTGTCTCTTCAATCTATTCCGTTTCCATATCTCTCTCTCTGTCTCTTCAATCTATTCCGTTTCTATCTATCTATCTATCTATCTATCTATCTATCTATCTATCTATCTATCTATCTATCTATCTATCTATCTATCTATCTCTCTCTCTCTCTCTCTAGCTGAGTGGTTAGCGAGCCAGAGGCTCTGGTTGCCCCAGGTACGATTCCAGGCCAGCGGGTAGCAAATGTGTCGATGAAATGAAATTTGTCCCTGAGCAAGACTCTTAACTCCTAATTGCTCACAGGCCCTCACTGGAAACAAGACCGCAAGGACTTTCATGAACTGACCTGTTAAAGGAATTATCATTTCTCTTTCTCTCTCCTGGCCCCGTATTATCGCTGCTTGCAGCTATATTAATCCTTGCTTTGCATTGAAAATGCATCCAAGCTCGGAAGTGGTTGAGCTCAGGTGATCAGACATCAGAAACATTAGAAAATCAGTACAAAGCATATTGCGTGTGGGCCACACACGCGCGCGAAGCGCGCGCAATTTTTTTACATTTAATTAATTATAGACACGCGCATGCGGTGCGTGTGGGAGGCAGGGAATAATCATAGTATACCCTCCAAAAAAATCTAGAACACACCACTGTCTGCGCCTAACACACACATGCAGACTCACATTTGTTTGAAACTTTGCAGTAAAATTGCAAATATCACTGAAACCAATCTTACTCCAATTGGCCTAAGGGGGGCGCTATAGCAATTTTTTGAAAATGCAAACTTTAAACAGGCATAAGTCATGCCTCGTTTGGCCGAAAGTCGTGAAACTTGCTTACACTTGTGCCTTGATTCATGAGGAACACATGTATCACTTTGACCAGTAAGCTCCGCCCTTAGATAGTAAAGCAACGCATTTGTCTGTGGTAGATAGGTACAGGCCATAGGCGTACGCTCATTGGGGCCAACGAGGCCATGGCCCGGTCTGTGTGAACCCTAGCTCTGGTTCAGAGCATTAGTGAGTTCCCTCTAACGCTCTGGAAGACCCCTCGCTCTGGCCATGTACAAGGAATTCCACTGCCCTGCCAGCGCTCAAGAGTAGTGAAAATAAACAAAACCATTTCGCTACTCACCGAAGCAAAGGCTGTTTTGTGTTGTTGAATGTCTATTGTCCAACCCCGCACGCCTAAACGCACCCCACCTAGCACCTACTCTGTAAAATACACTTTTTGGGCAGAAAATAAAATATGTCAGCGAGACGGACATTATTTGTATTTACTCCACAGTGCCCTCTACAGATCTGGGGGATTTGAACTTACCTTTAACCAATATGTAGAGGGCACTGTGGAGTAAATACAAATAATGTCCGTCTCGCTGACATATTGTATTTTCTGCACAAAAAGTGTATTTTACAGAGTAGGTGGGGTGCAAGATCCGCCAGGGGGAAAAAACAAAAAATCAACATAACAACATTAGCAGCCCCTCACCCTTTAAGTCACCTTTGTTTTCAAATGGGGCTCATTTGCATTCGGCCGAATTGTTAATGAGTGGCCATTAGAAAACCCCGTTTCGCCGTCAAACCGGTTCGCAGAGAGGAGCACCTCTCCATTCAGAAATGTAGTAGAAGAAGAACCGTCGTCCTGAGACACCCTGCCCCGCGTCTAAACCGGCGGCCTCGGTCTGCGAAAAAAATGGGGCAGTGTGTTTTGGGACGAGCGTTCCGTTTTCCAGCCGGAATTGCTCGGTAATTCTCAATAGACTTATCGGTCCAGACGTTGTGGGGGGGTTAAGATTCTGGCCCGGTCAACGTAGTTAGAATTCACCATACGCCAGTGGTACAGGCTGCCCTCTAGTGGCACAAAACTAAAACTAAAACATTAGTGCTACTCTATAAATCTATAAATATAGATTGAGGCGTTGTGAGCTTGAAGATCGGCTGTTTTGAAAATGTTTTCTTATATTATTTGACAATTTGGCCAATTAAAGCTAGGGTAAGTGATATTTTTGAGTATTTTTTGTTTTGTTTTGTTAAAAAGGTTAAAGTACGATAGTAATTATTGCTACAGAGCGTTTGTTTGGTCACAGGGGTCTCTTCAGCTCAAACAGAATATAGTACATTTTCAGGTAGGTGACACAATTTAAGCCAATCAGGAGAGAGCACTGGAAATGTATTTTCTGTTTAATAAAGAGCTGGAGAGACATGGGAGACTCCTTTTACTGAACAAACACTCTATAGCAATGAGTACTATCAGAATATAGAGCTATTTTACACGTATTTTAACAAAAGCAAATCACTTACCCTACCTTTAATATTAGACCATTTTTTATAGTTTGTTGATTATTTGTGATGCAGTGATAGTGTTTTTCCTTTCTCTCTTACTTTTTTGGGGTTATTAAAAAGGTATTTAAAGTCCTTAAATTGTCACTTCACTGACATCTGGTAAATTTTAGTAAAAATACTAAAATTGCTAAAATACAGAAAATGAATGGTCATTAAGTTCATAAGGTATAATTTCTAATTTCATGATATAAATAAATATTTTGGGTCATAATTGATTTCATGTAAGGTTAAAAATGTAAAACATGATGTGATTAAACTTTCTGGGGTGGAACAAAAGTTTGCTGTCTGTCAGTAACACTACACCAGACTAGCCCTGAAATACTGTCATACCATGACAGTCATGGAGCCCAGAGTTCCTGATTTTTGATTTTCTTTTACATTGCCAACTCTCACATGTACATAAACGTTCAGGTTTCAAACATAAAGTGCTTACCCAAGTGCCACGGATGTTACAAGGCGATCCGTACCACGATAAGTACCCGTGTCTCCCGTATTGTTCAATAAAAAGCATTTTAATGCCATTGCCGGCCATTTTCTTTCTTTTTTTAAAGTAATATATTAGTGTAATACACCTATCAACCATTAGTGTCGCATAGTTGAAAGCAACGGACGAAATTTGGAGAAAATGGCGGGCGATCGGATTAAAATACTTTTTATTGAACAATACGGGAGATACAGTAAGTTTATCGTGGTACGGATCACCTTGTAACATCCGTGGCACTTGGTTAAGTACTTTATATTTGAAATATGAACGTTTATGTAGATGTGAGAGTTTGCAATGTAACATCTCACTTAATTTAATGTAAATTGAAAAACAAAACCATAGCTACACATCGGACCATTATTGATTGACGCATGATTGCCATTGCTGACAGGTGGTGCAAACAAACCTGGTCGGCTATGCTCTGTTATGTGATATCGCGCTGCTAAAGTTATTTAAGACGTCTGAAACAGTGAAACCAAGGACAAACGGTCAAAAAGACATTTTAAGGACTTTAACAAACCAAAGAACGAAGAACCTCTTTTCCACAACAAGCGGCCAATGAGGTATTCTGTTTTGATCTCACTTTGATTTGCCGCTGTGTTTGATCATCATATTTCTCCATGTCATTGTATTTTTTATTTATGTATGCTTTGGTCTATGTACTGTGCAAGTTGTTGATTGTGTGCTTATTTTTTTTACTCCACTACATTTATTTGAAAACTTTAGTTACTAGTTACTTTGTAGATTTTGATTATTATTACAAAACATACATTAACCACTTCAGCTCTGTATACATTTTGGCCATTTGAGCCCATCTACAAACTCACAATGCATTGTGAGCTTGTAGATCTGCTAAATTCAAACGATTTCTATGCATTTGAAAACTTTAAATGGGACATTCTGCATGAGTACATTTACTTTTGGTATTTTAAGTACATGTCTCTCTCTCTCTCTCCAGCTTCCATGTCTGTCTCTCTCTCTCTCTCTCTCTCTCTCTCTCTCTCTCTTTTGTTCTTTTGTACTTTTACTAAAGTAAATGTTATAAAGTCCCAAAGACACTGCCAGGCGCGCTCCCAAAGCGCGTGCATGAGCGCACTCCGCAGGCACAGAACGGGAGCGCGGACGCACCTGTCAATCACTAGTGACTCTGTTTCACTGTGCCTGCAGAGGAGTTTGTCTCCCCCGCGACGGACTCTTTCTAGTATTATTATATACTCCTTTCTAATACTATATCCTTAACCTGTGTGCGTCATTGAACAACCGTGAGTTGTGCTTTATGTTTGATATTATGTTTCACCATTATTATGGCTGGCATATTCTGTTTTAGTGTAACTTTGTGCCACTGTTTGTGCCATTTAATCTCTGTGGACTGACGCTATTTTGGTTGATTGTTAGGTTAATTCCTGTCATTATAGTTTACCTACATTTACCTATAATCTGCCTACATGCATCATTTATGTGTATTTATGTGTTTGGACACAGAGGGAGTTTGTAATGTCCTTACTTTAGCTCCATGCACGGATGCTCTGCTCACTTAATCACTTGTTGCTAACACCTGGCTGCAATAGGCCTCGTTAAGGGTCCCCTTTGATGTTGCTGCTGTGTATGTGATTACCCCGTTTAGCTTATTGACCCATTGCCTGTGTTTTGTTTCATCATGTTTGTGACTGATGCCATGTTTAGTGCAGTATGCAGAACTGACTGTATGTACTCCTGATTTATTTCAGACCACACACACCCAATACCTGTACCTGTGCTATCTGTATCATTGAAAACCTGTATCATTGAATCACTGAAAACGTTACCTAGTATTACTTTAAGTAAAAAAATGTGAGTAGTTTTCCGACCCAGGCCCGGTTACAGCCAGTAGTACTAGGGTGGGCAGGCAGAAATGTTAGGTGGGCGACTCCTTCGGTGCGCAGCCGGATTCCCCCCCCCCCCCCCCCCCCCCCCCCCCGAAATGCATAGAACATCTATCTATCTATCATATCAGGTGTTACCTTTTGTCTGACCTCTACTCTGAAACCTGCCTGGCTTGGTTGAACCTGCCAGGGGTATGACCCCTGCCGGTATAGACCCCAGGGTCATGGAGGCACACAAGCCTCCCCACCACAGCAAGGTAGCAACACAGGGGTATCTATCTATCTATCTATCTATCTATCTATCTATCTATCTATCTATCTATCTATCTATCTATCTATCTATCTATCTATCTATCTATCTATCTATCTATCTATCTATCTATCTATCTATCTACATCTCACCCTGTCTGTCTGTCTGTCTCTCGGTTACATGGCGGCTTTCCGACATGTCGCCTTTCCGACGCTAACGAACCCTATACCTAACCCTCACCCTAACCCTAACCGCACGCGGAAGCCACTAGTCGGAGTGGCGAGATGTCGGCATGGAAGACTGTTACCTGTCTCACCATATCATGTCTGTGTCTGCCTCGCCATATCATGTCTGTGTCTGCTTCGCCATATCATGTCTGTGTCTGCTTCGCCATATCATGTCATGGCTCTGTCGAGGATGTTAAGCAGGGATCTTTTGAGAGACAGAGAGGGGGTGACTGATGGTGGGGTTATCAGAATCTGTATTTTCTAAATTTTGGGGGGTCAAACCCCCCAAACCCCCCGAAATGCATAGAAAACTATGCATTATACCCGTAACAATACAAACACATTGGTCTTACGCCTGCATTAGGCTACTACATCACACTTACTGTAACATGGTTGTAACAAGTTCTATTCAGACCATAATCACAAGGAAATTCAATGCAATGCTTCAGCCATACGTCAGATATGTATTGTCTACGTATGTATGTTTTGCAGTTTGATATTGGCAGTTGTTTGCAAAATGTGAAAAAGTAAATAATTAAAGTATGCTTTGGAAAAGGGTATGAAATAAGTAGGCTATACATGATGATTTGAACCTCCAAAATGTACCCTTCACCTTATTGTTTATGCCATAATGACATCCACAGGCTTTATAGCAATTGTTCAAATGAGGCCTTAAATGTGAAATGTTCAACAAGCATGTTCAAATCGGATACAGGATAGGTGGGCACTAGGGACATCTGGGCACCTTGATGTACAATTGTCTATTTTGTACAAAATGTTGAAAAAATACATGATGTGAACATGCACGGTACATCATTAATAGACTTGATGTTATCCTTCACGGTACACGCACGCACGCACGCACACACGCACACAGAGGGAGTGCAGCCTACCTGCTGCAGCAGCCGCAGGGGGAGGAGGAGAGGACACAGCTCATTCTTTCAGAATACCCACATAGTTTTGGGGCCATGAAGCACGTTGGCTGTTATGCTTTTGTAGCTCAGTCCGTGTCTAACTAACAGTGATGCTATGCTCATTTGAGAAGTGGTTGCTCTCTATTTTAATGACGTGACACGCACGTCGCTTAACACCTACAGTACAGGTCACACAATGGACAATTGATATGCATATAGGCTAATTCCTATGTTAATGTACCTGGCGTGAGTCGGGAGCCTTTGTAAACTTTGATGAAGTGTGAATTTAAAGTAGTTTTAAATCTATGCGTGTGCCTGCGCGTCCCCCTGGCCAAATAAGTGGTTGCTCGGCGTGCAACCCCGTCCACTGAGCATTGCACCCCTGCTAACTAACTATAAGCTAGTATGATATACTACCTCACATGCAGAAACTTATTTTCGGTAGAGCAATGTTAGATGCATGCACCTTTATTGTGTTTCGACGGCTGAGCATGTCTGTACTCTGTGCCATAGTGTTAGAGTTCTAACATGTTATAAACCTCCCTGTGACGTACAGTAGCTCTGGTCCATAGTGTCAGAGGGAGTTGGTGCTAAAGAGTTGTGTCGTACGGACACAAGGACTGAGGTGCAGAAGGCTCTGAAACATCTCCACTCACGGGGCTTAACACAGTTTTTCTTCCCACAAACAAAATAGAGCGCCGAAGTCTGACGTCACTGCCAGTAGAGGGCCAGTAGAGGGCGCTGTTCCAGGGTTCGTGGCTTTATTTTTTGTGTTGAAATCCCCATTTGGGAATCTTAGATCACGTCATATAAGAACTGCGTTCCAAACATAAACACACCACTCTGGCGTTTTTGTCAGGGGGGTGGCTGAGAAAGAAGTAAGGAAGAGGCCCAATTCATTCCCAATATGGCTGCTGTGCATAGAGCCTATTGCAGTATTGAAGTGTGTGTGTGTGTGTGTGTGTGTGTGTGTTAGTGAGGCGCGGGTTGACCCGTAACCCGCGGGACCCGCGGGTCAAGTCAGAATTTCGGAGGCAATTATGCGGGCTGCGGGTCAGCCGCTCTCACACGCAAAAAAAAATCAAAAAATCACATGCTCTTGTTTTGTCTTTATTCCTAATAAGAATAATAACAATAAAACAGTTTGAATACACTTGGGGATTATTTTCTAACCATGATTTTACAGAATAAAAAAAAAATCGCGGGTCGCGGGGCGGGTTGAGCCATATATTTATATATGGGTTCGCGGGGCGGGTTGAGGCGGGTTGGGTTCCGTCGCGGGGCGGGGCGGGTCATGAAAAAACCCGACCCGCGCATCACTAGTGTGTGTGTATATATTAGTAGAGTGAAAGAAGAGCGTACCAAATGCACTCTTTACAGGTCCGTTTTATCAAGTATAGAGGGTTAAGACAAGTGGTACTGGATTTGACGCTCAACAAAAGCTAATTAATCCTTGTGGATAACGGAGGACAATTTCACAATAAATTAAAACGATTATTGTGAGCGTTTTTAATGATGTGATGTGAACAAGTATCGCCCCATCCCTAGTTGTGACAGGATACAGTATACATATTGCCTCACTTCCACTATATACATGTATATGTATATTGCATAAACTTGTGTTGCTGATTAAAGCTTTTCATAGATGTTGGTTTCATGTTAATATGTATTTTCAGAGATTTAACCACTTAAACCATCAACACTAAGTAAACGTTCACTCTGTACTTAGTCTGCTCTTTTCCCCCTATCTTTGTCGAAAATAGCCGATCTACAAGCTCACAAAGCCTCGCAGCGCACAACGGCGTTGTAGATCGGCTATTTTCGGCTAATGTTCCCCTCAGAATAGGGATGCTAGCCAGGTTTAGAGTGGTTAATGTAAAAACGAAAATCCTATCACACAAAGATTTGGCGGACCCCCTGTAGTAACTCCGAGGACCCCCTGTTGAAGACCTGCTCTAATGTGTTGTAACTATGCACATACTGTATATGTGTCTGTGCGCCGATGGATGCCTGTTGATGCTGTGTTTGCCACAACCTTGTACGGCACTTTGCTCAGCTTCTGTTGTTTATTAAATGTGCTCTATAAATAAAGTTTGATTCCATATACTAGGCTGTGTATGTTGTGACAGGATACAATCTACGTATATATCTGGCTCTCGGTCACTTGAATTAATATTTGTTTCTTACTTTATTTCTCAGAGTGGAGACGGACTGTGCCGAGGTTGTTCTTGTGCCATAAATGCCCAGATGACTGAGGCTCTCACCTACAGTATAACACCCTCCCAGACACCAGAAGACTGAGGTTCTCACCTACAGTATAACACCCTCCCAGACACCAGGCTGACTGAGGTTCTCACCTACAATATAACACCCTCCCAGACACCAGAATGACTGAGGTTCTCACTGGTTCTTGCGCTTCGCGCATACAGTACAGTATGTGCCGCTACGCTGCGATCGGTCGGGTTCTTGCGTGGTATTTGCGCATATCAGTATAGTATGTGCCGCTACGCTGCAATCGTTGGTCGGGTTCTTGCACGGTATTTGCGCATATCAGTACAGTATGTACCGTTACGCTGCGATCGGTCTGTCGGGTTCTTAAGCAGTATTGTCGCGCATATCAGTACATTATGTGCCGCCACAATGCGATCGGTCGGGTCTTTGCTACGGTATTGTCGCGCATATCAGTACAGGATGTGCCGTCACGATGCGATCGGTCGGGTCCTTGCTGCGGTATTGTCGCGCATTTCAATACCGTATGTGCCGTCGCGCTGCGATCGGTCGGGTCCTTGCTGCGGTATTGTCGCGCATATCAGTACAGTATGTGCCGTCACGCTGCGATCGGTCGGGTTTTTGCTAAGGTATTGTCGCGCATATCAATACAGTATGTGCCGTCGCGCTGCAATCGGTAGGGTCCTTGCGCCGGTATTGTGGCGCATGTCAGTACAGTATGCGCCGTCACGCTACGCTGCGGTCGTCGTCGGTCGGGTCCTTGCGCCGGTATTGTGGCGCATGTCAGTACAGTATGCGCTGTCACGCTACGCTGCATGTCAGTACAGTATGCGCCGTCACGCTACGCTGCGATCGTCGCCGTTCGGGTCCTTGCGCCGGCATTTTGACGCATGTCAGTACAGTATGCGCCGTCACGCTACGCTGCGATCGTCGTCGGTCGTGTCCTTGCGCCGGTATTGTGGCGCATGTCAGTATAGTATGCGCCGTCACGATACGCTGCGAACGTCGTCGGTCGGGTCCTTGCGCCGGTATCGTGGCGCATGTCATTACAGTATGCGGCGTCACGCTACGCTGCGATCGTCGTCGGTCGATTGGATCCTTGCGCCGGTATTGTGGCACATGTCAGTACAGTATGCGCCGTCACCTACGCTGCGATCGTCGTCGGTCGGGTCCATGCGCCGGTATTGTGGCGCATGTCAGTACAGTATGCGCCGTCACGCTACGCTGCGATCGTCGTCGGTGGGTTGGATCTTTGCGCCGGTTTTGTGGCGCATGTCAGTACAGTATGCGCCGTCACGCTACGCTGCGATCGTCGTCGGTCGGGTCCTTGCGCCGGTATTGTGGCGCATGTCAGTACAGTATGCGCTGTCACGCTACGCTGCATATCAGTACAGTATGCGTCATCACGCTACGCTGCGATCGTCGTCGTTCGGGGTGGTTTTCTGCCGTATTGTGGCGCATATCAGTACATTATGTGCCGTCACGCTATTGCGCCGTCGTCGGTCGGGTCGTTTGCGCGTCCGTACGCCTAGCCCCGGTCATGGACGCGTCGAACACTTGTTTGGCGACGTGTCGACACTCGCGTCGACCACTTGTTGGCGACGTGTGCTGTCCTGTGGCCGGGGCTGGGCGTACGGACGCGCAAACGACCCGACCGACGACGGCGCAATAGCGTGACGGCACATACTGTACTGATATGCGCCACAATCAGTATCAGTACAGTATGTGCCGTCGTCGGTCGGGTCGTTTGCTGCCGTATTGTGGCGCATATCAGTACATTATGTGCCGTCACGCTATTGCGCCGTTGTCGGTCGGGTCGTTTGCGCGTCCGTACGCCTAGCCCCGGTCATGGACACGTCGAACACTTGTTTGGCGACGTGTCGACACTCGCGTCGACCACTTGTTGGCGACGTGTGCTGTCCTGTGTTCGGGGCTGGGCGTACGGACGCGCAAACGACCCGACCGACGACGGCGCAATAGCGTGACGGCACATACTGTACTGATATGCGCCACAATCAGTATCAGTACAGTATGTGCCGTCGTCGGTCGGGTCGTTTGCTGCCGTATTGTGGCGCATATCAGTACATTATGTGCCGTCACGCTATTGCGCCGTCGTCGGTCGGGTCGTTTGCGCGTCCGTACGCCTAGCCCCGGTCATGGACGCGTCGAACACTTGTTTGGCGACGTGTCGACACTCGCGTCGACCACTTGTTGGCGACGTGTGCTGTCCTGTGGCCGGGGCTGGGCGTACGGACGCGCAAACGACCCGACCGACGACGGCGCAATAGCGTGACGGCACATACTGTACTGATATGCGCCACAATCAGTATCAGTACAGTATGTGCCGTCGTCGGTCGGGTCGTTTGCTGCCGTATTGTGGCGCATATCAGTACATTATGTGCCGTCACGCTATTGCGCCGTTGCGGTCGGGTGGTTTGCGCGTCCGTACGCCTAGCCCCGGTCATGGACGCGTCGAACACTTGTTTGGCGACGTGTCGACACTCGCGTCGACCACTTGTTGGCGACGTGTGCTGTCCTGTGGCCGGGGCTGGGCGTACGGACGCGCAAACGACCCGACCGACGACGGCGCAATAGCGTGACGGCACATACTGTACTGATATGCGCCACAATCAGTATCAGTACAGTATGTGCCGTCGTCGGTCGGGTCGTTTGCTGCCGTATTGTGGCGCATATCAGTACATTATGTGCCGTCACGCTATTGCGCCGTCGTCGGTCGGGTGGTTTGCGCGTCCGTACGCCTAGCCCCGGTCATGGACGCGTCGAACACTTGTTTGGCGACGTGTCGACACTCGCGTCGACCACTTGTTGGCGACGTGTGCTGTCCTGTGGCCGGGGCTGGGCGTACGGACGCGCAAACGACCCGACCGACGACGGCGCAATAGCGTGACGGCACATACTGTACTGATATGCGCCACAATCAGTATCAGTACAGTATGTGCCGTCGTCGGTCGGGTCGTTTGCTGCCGTATTGTGGCGCATATCAGTACATTATGTGCCGTCACGCTATTGCGCCGTCGTCGGTCGGGTCGTTTGCGCGTCCGTACGCCTAGCCCCGGTCATGGACGCGTCGAACACTTGTTTGGCGACGTGTCGACACTCGCGTCGACCACTTGTTGGCGACGTGTGCTGTCCTGTGTTCGGGGCTGGGCGTACGGACGCGCAAACGACCCGACCGACGACGGCGCAATAGCGTGACGGCACATACTGTACTGATATGCGCCACAATCAGTATCAGTACAGTATGTGCCGTCGTCGGTCGGGTCGTTTGCTGCCGTATTGTGGCGCATATCAGTACATTATGTGCCGTCACGCTATTGCGCCGTCGTCGGTCGGGTCGTTTGCGCGTCCGTACGCCTAGCCCCGGTCATGGACGCGTCGAACACTTGTTTGGCGACGTGTCGACACTCGCGTCGACCACTTGTTGGCGACGTGTGCTGTCCTGTGGCCGGGGCTGGGCGTACGGACGCGCAAACGACCCGACCGACGACGGCGCAATAGCGTGACGGCACATACTGTACTGATATGCGCCACAATCAGTATCAGTACAGTATGTGCCGTCGTCGGTCGGGTCGTTTGCTGCCGTATTGTGGCGCATATCAGTACATTATGTGCCGTCACGCTATTGCGCCGTCGTCGGTCGGGTCCTTGCGCCGGTATCGTGGCGAATGTCAGTACAGTATGCGCCGTCACGCTACGCTGCGATCATCGTCGGTCGGTTGGATCCTTGCGCCGGTATTGTGGCGCATGTCAGTACAGTATGCGCCGTCACGCTACGCTGCGATCGTCGTCGGTCGGTCGGGTCCTTGTGCCGGTATTGTGGCGCATGTCAGTACAGTATGCGCCGTCACGCTACGCTGCGATCGTCGTCGGTCGGTTGGATCCTTTCGCCAGTATTGTGGCGCATGTCAGTACAGTATGCGCCATCACGCTACGCTGCGATCGTCGTCGGTCGGGTCCTTGCGCCGGTATTGTGGCGCATGTCAGTACAGTATGCGCTGTCACGCTGCATGTCAGTACAGTATGCGCCGTCACGCTGCGATCGTCGTCGGTCGGGTGATTGCGCCGGTATTGTGCCTTATGTTAGTACAGTATGCGCCGTCACGATACGCTGCGATCGTCGTTGGTCGGGTCCTTGCGCCGGTATTGTGCCGCATGTCAGTACAGTATGCGCCGTCACGTTACGCTGCGATCGTCGTCGGTCGGTTGGATCCTTGTGCCGGTATTGTGGCGCATGTCAGTACAGTATGCGCCGTCACGCTACGCTGCGATCGTCGTCGGTCGGGTCCTTGCGCCGGTATTGTGGCGCATGTCAGTACAGTATGCGCCGTCACGCTACGCTGCGATCGTCGTCGGTCGGTTGGATCCTTGCGCCGGTATCGTGGCGAATGTCAGTACAGTATGCGCCATCACGCTACGCTGCGATCGTCGTCGGTCGGGTCCTTGCGCCGGTATTGTGGCGCATGTCAGTACAGTATGCGCTGTCAAGCTGCATGTCAGTACAGTATGCGCCGTCACGCTGCGATCGTCGTCGGTCGGGTGATTGCGCCGGTATTGTGCCTTATGTTAGTACAGTATGCGCCGTCACGATACGCTGCGATCGTCGTTGGTCGGGTCCTTGCGCCGGTATTGTGCCGCATGTCAGTACAGTATGCGCCGTCACGCTACGCTGCGATCGTCGTCGGTCGGTTGGATCCTTGCGCCGGTATTGTGGCGCATGTCAGTACAGTATGCGCCGTCACGCTACGCTTCGATCGTCGTCGGTGGGGTCCTTGCGCCGGTATTGTGGCGCATGTCAGTACAGTATGCGCCGTCACGCTACGCTGCGATCGTCGTCGGTCGGTTGGATCCTTGCGCCGGTATCGTGGCGAATGTCAGTACAGTATGCGCCGTCACACTACGCTGCGGTCGGTTGGATCCTTGCGCCGGTAATGTGGCGCATGTCAGTTCAGTATGCGCCGTCACGCTACGCTGCGATCGTCGTTGGTCGGTTGGATCCTTGCGCTGGTATTGTGGCGCATGTCAGTACAGTATGCGCCGTCACGCTACGCTGCGATCGTCGTCGGTCGGTTGGATCCTTGCGCCGGTATTGTGGCGCATGTCAGTACAGTATGGGCCGTCACGCTATGCTGCGATCGTCGTCGGTCGGTTGGATCCTTGCGCCGGTATTGTGGCGCATGTCAGTACAGTATGCACCGTCACGCTACGCTGCGATCGTCGTCGGTCGGGTCCTTGCGCCGGTATTGTGGCGCATGTCAGTACAGTATGCGCCGTCACGCTACGCTGCGATCGTCGTCGGTCGGTTGGATCCTTGCACCGGTATTGTGGCGCATGTCAGTACAGTATGCGCCGTCACGCTACGCTGCGATCGTCGTCGGTCGGTTGGATCCTTGCGCCGGTATTGTGGCGAATGTCAGTACAGTATGCGCCGTCACGCTACGCTGCGGTCGGTTGGATCCTTGCGCCGGTAATGTGGCGCATGTCAGTACAGTATGTGCCGTCACGCTACGCTGCGATCGTCGTCGGTCGGGTCCTTGCGCCGGTATTGTGGCGCATGTCAGTACAGTATGCGCCGTCACGCTACGCTGCGATCGTCGTCGGTCGGTTGGATCCTTGCCCCGGTATCGTGGCGAATGTCAGTACAGTATGCGCCATCACGCTACGCTGCGATCGTCGTCGGTCGGGTCCTTGCGCCGGTATTGTGGCGCATGTCAGTACAGTATGCGCTGTCAAGCTGCATGTCAGTACAGTATGCGCCGTCACGCTGCGATCGTCGTCGGTCGGGTGATTGCGCCGGTATTGTGCCTTATGTTAGTACAGTATGCGCCGTCACGATACGCTGCGATCGTCGTTGGTCGGGTCCTTGCGCCGGTATTGTGCCGCATGTCAGTACAGTATGCGCCGTCACGCTACGCTGCGATCGTCGTCGGTCGGTTGGATCCTTGCGCCGGTATTGTGGCGCATGTCAGTACAGTATGCGCCGTCACGCTACGCTGCGATCGTCGTCGGTGGGGTCCTTGCGCCGGTATTGTGGCGCATGTCAGTACAGTATGCGCCGTCACGCTTCGCTGCGATCGTCGTCGGTCGGTTGGATCCTTGCGCCGGTATCGTGGCGAATGTCAGTACAGTATGCGCCGTCACACTACGCTGCGGTCGGTTGGATCCTTGCGCCGGTAATGTGGCGCATGTCAGTTCAGTATGCGCCGTCACGCTACGCTGCGATCGTCGTCGGTCGGTTGGATCCTTGCGCTGGTATTGTGGCGCATGTCAGTACAGTATGCGCCGTCACGCTACGCTGCGATCGTCGTCGGTCGGTTGGATCCTTGCGCCGGTATTGTGGCGCATGTCAGTACAGTATGGGCCGTCACGCTATGCTGCGATCGTCGTCGGTCGGTTGGATCCTTGCGCCGGTATTGTGGCGCATGTCAGTACAGTATGCACCGTCACGCTACGCTGCGATCGTCGTCGGTCGGGTCCTTGCGCCGGTATTGTGGCGCATGTCAGTACAGTATGCGCCGTCACGCTACGCTGCGATCGTCGTCGGTCGGTTGGATCCTTGCACCGGTATTGTGGCGCATGTCAGTACAGTATGCGCCGTCACGCTACGCTGCGATCGTCGTCGGTCGGTTGGATCCTTGCGCCGGTATTGTGGCGAATGTCAGTACAGTATGCGCCGTCACGCTACGCTGCGGTCGGTTGGATCCTTGCGCCGGTAATGTGGCGCATGTCAGTACAGTATGTGCCGTCACGCTACGCTGCGATCGTCGTCGGTCGGTTGGATCCTTGCGCCGGTATTTTGGCTCATGTCAGTACAGTATGCGCCGTCACGCTACGCTGCGATCGTCGTCGGTCGGGTCCTTGCGCCGGTATTGTGGCTCATGTCAGTACAGTATGCGCCGTCACGCTACGCTGCGATCGTCGTCGGTCGGGTCCTTGCGCCGGTATTGTGGCGAATGTCAGTACAGTATGCGCCGTCACGCTACGCTGCTATCATCGTCGGTCGGTTGGATCCTTGCGCCGGTATTGTGGCGCATGTCAGTACAGTATGCGCCGTCACGCTACGCTGCGATCGTCGTCATCGGTCGGGTCCTTGTGCCGGTATTGTGGCGCATGTCAGTACAGTATGCGCCGTCACGCTACGCTGCGATCGTCGTCGGTCGGTTGGATCCTTTCGCCGGTATTGTGGCGCATGTCAGTACAGTATGCGCCATCACGCTACACTGCGATCGTCGTCGGTCGGGTCCTTGCGCCGGTATTATGGCGCATGTCAGTACAGTATGCGCTGTCACGCTGCATGTCAGTACAGTATGCGCCGTCACGCTGCGATCGTCGTCGGTCGGGTGATTGCGCCGGTATTGTGCCTTATGTTAGTACAGTATGCGCCGTCACGATACGCTGCGATCGTCGTTGGTCGGGTCCTTGCGCCGGTATTGTGCCGCATGTCAGTACAGTATGCGCCGTCACGCTACGCTGCGATCGTCGTCGGTCGGTTGGATCCTTGCGCCGGTATTGTGGCGCATGTCAGTACAGTATGCGCCGTCACGCTACGCTGCGATCGTCGTCGGTCGGGTCCTTGCGCCGGTATTGTGGCGCATGTCAGTACAGTATGCGCCGTCACGCTACGCTGCGATCGTCGTCGGTCGGTTGGATCCTTGCGCCGGTATTGTGGCGCATGTCAGTACAGTATGCGCCGTCACGCTACGCTGCGATCGTCGTCGGTCGGGTCCTTGCGCCGGTATTGTGGCGCATGTCAGTACAGTATGCGCCGTCACGCTACGCTGCGATCGTCGTCGGTCGGTTGGATCCTTGCGCCGGTATCGTGGCGAATGTCAGTACAGTATGCGCCGTCACACTACGCTGCGGTCGGTTGGATCCTTGCGCCGGTAATGTGGCGCATGTCAGTTCAGTATGCGCCGTCACGCTACGCTGCGATCGTCGTCGGTCGGTTGGATCCTTGCGCTGGTATTGTGGCGCATGTCAGTACAGTATGCGCCGTCACGCTACGCTGCGATCGTCGTCGGTCGGTTGGATCCTTGCGCCGGTATTGTGGCGCATGTCAGTACAGTATGGGCCGTCACGTTATGCTGCGATCGTCGTCGGTCGGTTGGATCCTTGCGCCGGTATTGTGGCGCATGTCAGTACAGTATGCGCCGTCACGCTACGCTGCGATCGTCGTCGGTCGGGTCCTTGCGCCGGTATTGTGGCGCATGTCAGTACAGTATGCGCCGTCACGCTACGCTGCGATCGTCGTCGGTCGGTTGGATCCTTGCGCCGGTATTGTGGCGCATGTCAGTACAGTATGCGCCGTCACGCTACGCTGCGATCGTCGTCGGTCGGTTGGATCCTTGCGCCGGTATTGTGGCGAATGTCAGTACAGTATGCGGCGTCACGCTACGCTGCGGTCGGTTGGATCCTTGCGCCGGTAATGTGGCGCATGTCAGTACAGTATGTGCCGTCACGCTACGCTGCGATCGTCGTCGGTCGGTTGGATCCTTGCGCTGGTATTTTGGCTCATGTCAGTACAGTATGCGCCGTCACGCTACGCTGCGATCGTCGTCGGTCGGGTCCTTGCGCCGGTATTGTGGCTCATGTCAGTACAGTATGCGCCGTCAAGCTACGCTGCGATCGTCGTCGGTCGGGTCCTTGCGCCGGTATTGTGGCGAATGTCAGTACAGTATGCGCCGTCACGCTACGCTGCGATCATCGTCGGTCCGTTGGATCCTTGCGCCGGTATTGTGGCGCATGTCAGTACAGTATGCGCCGTCACGCTACGCTGCGATCGTCGTCATCGGTCGGGTCCTTGTGCCGGTATTGTGGCGCATGTCAATACAGTATGCGCCGTCACGCTACGCTGCGATCGTCGTCGGTCGGTTGGATCCTTACGCCGGTATTGTGGCGCATGTCAGTACAGTATGCGCCATCACGCTACGCTGCGATCGTCGTCGGTCGGGTCCTTGCGCCGGTATTATGGCGCATGTCAGTACAGTATGCGCCGTCACGCTACGCTGCGATCGTCGTCGGTCGGTTGGATCCTTGCGCCGGTATTGTGGCGAATGTCAGTACAGTATGCGCCGTCACACTACGCTGCGGTCGGTTGGATCCTTAAGCCGGTAATGTGGCGCATGTCAGTTCAGTATGCGCCGTCACGCTACGCTGCGATCGTCGTCGGTCGGTTGGATCCTTGCGCTGGTATTGTGGCGCATGTCAGTACAGTATGCGCCGTCACGCTACGCTGCGATCGTCGTCGGTCTGTTGGATCCTTGCGCCGGTATTGTGGCGCATGTCAGTACAGTATGGGCCGTCACGCTATGCTGCGATCGTCGTCGGTCGGGTCCTTGCGCCGGTATTGTGGCGCATGTCAGTACAGTATGCTCCGTCACGCTACGCTGCGATCGTCGTCGGTCGGTCGGTTGGATCCTTGCGCCGGTATTGTGGCGAATGTCAGTATAGTATGCGCCGTCACGCTACGCTGCGATCGTCGTCGGTCGGGTCCTTGCGCCGGTATTGTGGCGCATGTCAGTACAGTATGCGCTGTCACGCTGCATGTCAGTACAGTATGCGCCGTCACGCTACGCTGCGATCGTCGTCGGTCGGGTCTTTGCGCCGGTATTGTGCCTTATGTTAGTACAGTATGCGCCGTCACGATACGCTGTGATCGTCGTTGGTCGGGTCCTTGCGCCGGTATTGTGGCGCATGTCAGTACAGTATGCCCCGTCACGCTACGCTGCGATCGTCGTCGGTCGGTTGGATCCTTGCGCCGGTATTGTGGCGCATGTCAGTACAGTATGGGCCGTCACGCTGCGATCGTCGTCGGTCGGGTCCTTGCGCCGGTATTGTGGCGCATGTCAGTACAGTATGTGACGTCACGCTACGCTGCGATCGTCGTTTGTCGGTTGGATCCTTGCGCCGGTATTGTGGCGCATGTCAGTACAGTATGCGCCGTCACGATACGCTGCGATCGTCGTCGGTCGGGTCCTTGCGCCGGTATTGTGGCGCATGTCAGTACAGTATGCGCCGTCACGCTACGCTGCGATCGTCGTCGGTCAGTTGGATCCTTGCGCCGGTATTGTGGCGCATGTCAGTACAGTATGCGCCGTCACGCTACGCTGCGATCGTCGTCGGTCGGGCTGCGATCGTTGTCGGTCGGTTGGATCCTTGCGCCGGTATTGTGGCGCATGTCAGTACAGTATGCGCCGTCACGCTATGCTGCGATCGTCGTCGGTCGGGTCTTTGCGCCGGTATTGTGCCTTATGTTAGTACAGTATGCGCCGTCACGATACGCTGCGATCGTCGTTGGTCGGGTCCTTGCGCCGGTATTGTGGTGCATGTCAGTACAGTATGCGCCGTCACGCTACGCTGCGATCGTCGTCGGTCGGTTGGATCCTTGCGCCGGTATTGTGGCGCATGTCAGTACAGTATGCGCCGTCACGCTATGCTGCGATCGTCGTCGGTCGGGTCCTTGCGCCGGTATTGTGGCGCATGTCAGTACAGTATGCGCCGTCACGCTACGCTGCGATCGTCGTCGGTCGGTCGGTTGGATCCTTGCGCCGGTATTGTGGCGAATGTCAGTATAGTATGCGCCGTCACGCTACGCTGCGATCGTCGTCGGTCGGGTCCTTGCGCCGGTATTGTGGCGCATGTCAGTACAGTATGCGTCGTCACGCTACGCTGCGATCGTCGTCGGTCGGTTGGATCCTTGCGCCGGTATTGTGGCGCATGTCAGTACAGTATGCGCCGTCACGCTACGCTGCGATCGTCGTCGGTCGGGCTGCGATCGTTGTCGGTCGGTTGGATCCTTGCGCCGGTATTGTGGCGCATGTCAGTACAGTATGCGCCGTCACGCTATACTGCGATCGTCGTCAGTCGGGTCCTTGCGCCGGTATTGTGGCGCATGTCAGTACAGTATGCGCCGTCACGCTACGCTGCGATCGTCGTCGGTCGGTCGGTTGGATCCTTGCGGCGGTATTGTGGCGAATGTCAGTATAGTATGCGCCGTCACGCTACGCTGCGATCGTCGTCGGTCGGGTCCTTGCGCCGGTATTGTGGCGCATGTCAGTACAGTATGCGCTGTCACGCTGCATGTCAGTACAGTATGCGCCGTCACGCTACGCTGCGATCGTCGTCGGTCGGGTCTTTGCGCCGGTATTGTGCCTTATGTTAGTACAGTATGCGCCGTCACAATACGCTGCGATCGTCGTTGGTCGGGTCCTTGCGCCGGTATTGTGGCGCTTGTCAGTACAGTATGCGCCGTCACGCTACGCTGCGATCGTCGTCGGTCGGTTGGATCCTTGCGCCGGTATTGTGACGCATGTCAGTACAGTATGCGCCGTCACGCAACGCTGCGATCGTCGTCGGTCGGGTCCTTGCGCCGGTATTGTGGCGCATGTCAGTACAGTATGCGCCGTCACGCTATGCTGCGATCGTCGTTTGTCGGTTGGATCCTTGCGCCGGTATTGTGGCGCATGTCAGTACAGTATGCGCCGTCACGCTACGCTGCGATCGTCGTCGGTCGGGTCCTTGCGCCGGTATTGTGGCGCATGTCAGTACAGTATGCGCCGTCACGCTACGCTGCGATCGTCGTCGGTCGGTCGGTTGGATCCTTGCGCCGGTATTGTGGCGAATGTCAGTATAGTATGCGCCGTCACGCTACGCTGCGATCGTCGTCGGTCGGGTCCTTGCGCCGGTATTGTGGCGCATGTCAGTACAGTATGCGTCGTCACGCTACGCTGCGATCGTCGTCGGTCGGTTGGATCCTTGCGCCGGTATTGTGGCGCATGTCAGTACAGTATGCGCCGTCACGCTACGCTACGATCGTCGTCGGTCGGGCTGCGATCGTTGTCGGTCGGGTGGATCCTTGCGCCGGTATTGTGGCGCATGTCAGTACAGTATGCGCCGTCACGCTACGCTGCGATCGTCGTCGGTCGGTCGGTTGGATCCTTGCGCCGGTATTGTGGCGAATGTCAGTATAGTATGCGCCGTCACGCTGCGATCGTCGTCGGTCGGGTCCTTGCGCCGGTATTGTGGCGCATGTCAGTACAGTATGCGCTGTCACGCTGGATGTCAGTACAGTATGCGCCGTCACGCTACGCTGCGATCGTCGTCGGTCGGGTCTTTGCGCCGGTATTGTGCCTTATGTTAGTACAGTATGCGCCGTCACAATACGCTGCGATCGTCGTTGGTCGGGTCCTTGCGCCGGTATTGTGGCGCTTGTCAGTACAGTATGCGCCGTCACGCTACGCTGCGATCGTCGTCGGTCGGTTGGATCCTTGCGCCGGTATTGTGACGCATGTCAGTACAGTATGCGCCGTCACGCTACGCTGCGATCGTCGTCGGTCGGGTCCTTGCGCCGGTATTGTGGCGCATGTCAGTACAGTATGCGCCGTCACGCTACGCTGCGATCGTCGTTTGTCGGTTGGATCCTTGCGCCGGTATTGTGGCGCATGTCAGTACAGTATGCGCCGTCACGCTACGCTGCGATAGTCGTCGGTCGGGTCTTTGCGCCGGTATTGTGCCTTATGTTAGTACAGTATGCGCCGTCACAATACGCTGCGATCGTCGTTGGTCGGGTCCTTGCGCCGGTATTGTGGCGCTTGTCAGTACAGTATGCGCCGTCACGCTACGCTGCGATCGTCGTCGGTCGGTTGGATCCTTGCGCCGGTATTGTGACGCATGTCAGTACAGTATGCGCCGTCACGCAACGCTGCGATCGTCGTCGGTCGGGTCCTTGCGCCGGTATTGTGGCGCATGTCAGTACAGTATGCGCCGTCACGCTATGCTGCGATCGTCGTTTGTCGGTTGGATCCTTGCGCCGGTATTGTGGCGCATGTCAGTACAGTATGCGCCGTCACGCTACGCTGCGATCGTCGTCGGTCGGGTCCTTGCGCCGGTATTGTGGCGCATGTCAGTACAGTATGCGCCGTCACGCTACGCTGCGATCGTCGTCGGTCGGTCGGTTGGATCCTTGCGCCGGTATTGTGGCGAATGTCAGTATAGTATGCGCCGTCACGCTACGCTGCGATCGTCGTCGGTCGGTTGGATCCTTGCGCCGGTATTGTGGCGCATGTCAGTACAGTATGCGCCGTCACGCTACGCTGCGATCGTCGTCGGTCGGGCTGCGATCGTTGTCGGTCGGTTGGATCCTTGCGCCGGTATTGTGGCGCATGTCAGTACAGTATGCGCCGTCACGCTACGCTGCGATCGTTGTCGGTCGGTCGGTTGGATCCTTGCGCCGGTATTGTGGCGAATGTCAGTATAGTATGCGCCGTCACGCTGCGATCGTCGTCGGTCGGGTCCTTGCGCCGGTATTGTGGCGCATGTCAGTACAGTATGCGCTGTCACGCTGGATGTCAGTACAGTATGCGCCGTCACGCTACGCTGCGATCGTCGTCGGTCGGGTCTTTGCGCCGGTATTGTGCCTTATGTTAGTACAGTATGCGCCGTCACAATACGCTGCGATCGTCGTTGGTCGGGTCCTTGCGCCGGTATTGTGGCGCTTGTCAGTACAGTATGCGCCGTCACGCTACGCTGCGATCGTCGTCGGTCGGTTGGATCCTTGCGCCGGTATTGTGACGCATGTCAGTACAGTATGCGCCGTCACGCTACGCTGCGATCGTCGTCGGTCGGGTCCTTGCGCCGGTATTGTGGCGCATGTCAGTACAGTATGCGCCGTCACGCTACGCTGCGATCGTCGTTTGTCGGTTGGATCCTTGCGCCGGTATTGTGGCGCATGTCAGTACAGTATGCGCCGTCACGCTACGCTGCGATCGTCGTCGGTCGGGTCCTTGCGCCGGTATTGTGGCGCATGTCAGTACAGTATGCGCCGTCACGCTACGCTGCGATCGTCGTCGGTCGGTTGGATCCTTGCGCCGGTATTGTGGCGCATGTCAGTACAGTATGCGCCGTCACGCTACGCTGCGATCGTCGTTTGTCTGTTGGATCCTTGCGCCGGTATTGTGGCGCATGTCAGTACAGTATGCGCCGTCACGATACGCTGCGATCGTCGTCGGTCGGGTCCTTGCGCCGGTATTGTGGCGCATGTCAGTACAGTATGCGCCGTCACGCTACGCTGCGATCGTCGTCGGTTGGTTGGATCCTTGCGCCGGTATTGTGGCGCATGTCAGTACAGTATGCGCCGTCACGCTACGCTGCGATCGTCGTCGGTCGGGCTGCGATCGTTGTCGGTCGGTTGGATCCTTGCGTCGGTATTGTGGCGCATGTCAGTACAGTATGCGCCGTCACGCTATGCTGCGATCGTCGTCGGTCGGGTCCTTGCGCCGGTATTGTGGCGCATGTCAGTACAGTATGCGCCGTCACGCTACGCTGCGATCGGCGTCGGTCGGTCGGTTGGATCCTTGCGCCGGTATTGTGGCGAATGTCAGTATAGTATGCGCCGTCACGATACGCTGCGATCGTCGTTGGTCGGGTCCTTGCGCCGGTATTGTGGCGCTTGTCAGTACAGTATGCGCCGTCACGCTACGCTGCGATCGTCGTCGGTCGGTTGGATCCTTGCGCCGGTATTGTGACGCATGTCAGTACAGTATGCGCCGTCACGCTACGCTGCGATCGTCGTCGGTCGGGTCCTTGCGCCGGTATTGTGGCGCATGTCAGTACAGTATGCGCCGTCACGCTACGCTGCGATCGTCGTCGGTCGGGTCCTTGCGCCGGTATTGTGGCGCATGTCAATACAGTATGCGCCGTCACGCTACGCTGCGATCGTCGTCGGTCGGTTGGATCCTTGCGCCGGTATTGTGGCGCATGTCAGTACAGTATGCGCCGTCACGCTACGCTGCGAACGTCATCGGTCGGGTCCTTGTGCCGGTATTGTGGCGCATGTCAGTACAGTATGCGCCGTCACGCTACGCTGCGATCGTCGTCGGTCGGTTGGATCCTTTCGCCGGTATTGTGGTGCATGTCAGTACAGTATGCGCCGTCACGCTACGCTGCGATCGTCGTCGGTCGGTTGGATCCTTGCGCCGGTATTGTGGCGCATGTCAGTACAGTATGCGCCGTCACGCTACGCTGCGATCGTCGTCGGTCGGTTGGATCCTTGCGCCGGTATTGTGGCGCATGTCAGTACAGTATGCGCCGTCACGCTACGCTGCGATCGTCATCGGTCGGGTCCTTGCGCCGGTATTGTGGCGCATGTCAGTACAGTATACGCCGTCACGCTACGCTGCGATCGTCGTCGGTCGGTTGGATCCTTGCGCCGGTATTGTGCCTTATGTTAGTACAGTATGCGCCGTCACAATACGCTGCGATCGTCGTTGGTCGGGTCCTTGCGCCGGTATTGTGGCGCTTGTCAGTACAGTATGCGCCGTCACGCTACGCTGCGATCGTCGTCGGTCGGTTGGATCCTTGCGCCGGTATTGTGACGCATGTCAGTACAGTATGCGCCGTCACGCTACGCTGCGATCGTCGTCGGTCGGGTCCTTGCGCCGGTATTGTGGCGCATGTCAGTACAGTATGCGCCGTCACGCTACGCTGCGATCGTCGTCGGTCGGGTCCTTGCGCCGGTATTGTGGCGCATGTCAGTACAGTATGCGCCGTCACGCTACGCTGCGATCGTCGTCGGTCGGTTGGATCCTTGCGCCGGTATTGTGGCGCATGTCAGTACAGTATGCGCCGTCACGCTACGCTGCGAACGTCATCGGTCGGGTCCTTGCGCCGGTATTGTGGCGCATGTCAGTACAGTATGCGCCGTCACGCTACGCTGCGATCGTCGTCGGTCGGTTGGATCCTTGCGCCGGTATCGTGGCGAATGTCAGTACAGTATGCGCCGTCACACTACGCTGCGGTCGGTTGGATCCTTGCGCCGGTAATGTGGCGCATGTCAGTTCAGTATGCGCCGTCACGCTACGCTGCGATCGTCGTCGGTCGGTTGGATCCTTGCGCTGGTATTGTGGCGCATGTCAGTACAGTATGCGCCGTCACGCTACGCTGCGATCGTCGTCGGTCGGTTGGATCCTTGCGCCGGTATTGTGGCGCATGTCAGTACAGTATGGGCCGTCACGTTATGCTGCGATCGTCGTCGGTCGGTTGGATCCTTGCGCCGGTATTGTGGCGCATGTCAGTACAGTATGCGCCGTCACGCTACGCTGCGATCGTCGTCGGTCGGGTCCTTGCGCCGGTATTGTGGCGCATGTCAGTACAGTATGCGCCGTCACGCTACGCTGCGATCGTCGTCGGTCGGTTGGATCCTTGCGCCGGTATTGTGGCGCATGTCAGTACAGTATGCGCCGTCACGCTACGCTGCGATCGTCGTCGGTCGGTTGGATCCTTGCGCCGGTATTGTGGCGAATGTCAGTACAGTATGCGGCGTCACGCTACGCTGCGGTCGGTTGGATCCTTGCGCCGGTAATGTGGCGCATGTCAGTACAGTATGTGCCGTCACGCTACGCTGCGATCGTCGTCGGTCGGTTGGATCCTTGCGCTGGTATTTTGGCTCATGTCAGTACAGTATGCGCCGTCACGCTACGCTGCGATCGTCGTCGGTCGGGTCCTTGCGCCGGTATTGTGGCTCATGTCAGTACAGTATGCGCCGTCAAGCTACGCTGCGATCGTCGTCGGTCGGGTCCTTGCGCCGGTATTGTGGCGAATGTCAGTACAGTATGCGCCGTCACGCTACGCTGCGATCATCGTCGGTCCGTTGGATCCTTGCGCCGGTATTGTGGCGCATGTCAGTACAGTATGCGCCGTCACGCTACGCTGCGATCGTCGTCATCGGTCGGGTCCTTGTGCCGGTATTGTGGCGCATGTCAATACAGTATGCGCCGTCACGCTACGCTGCGATCGTCGTCGGTCGGTTGGATCCTTACGCCGGTATTGTGGCGCATGTCAGTACAGTATGCGCCATCACGCTACGCTGCGATCGTCGTCGGTCGGGTCCTTGCGCCGGTATTATGGCGCATGTCAGTACAGTATGCGCCGTCACGCTACGCTGCGATCGTCGTCGGTCGGTTGGATCCTTGCGCCGGTATTGTGGCGCATGTCAGTACAGTATGCGCCGTCACGCTACGCTGCGATCGTCGTCGGTCGGGTCCTTGCGCCGGTATTGTGGCGCATGTCAGTACAGTATGCGCCGTCACGCTACGCTGCGATCGTCGTCGGTCGGTTGGATCCTTGCGCCGGTATTGTGGCGCATGTCAGTACAGTATGCGCCGTCACGCTACGCTGCGATCGTCATCGGTCGGGTCCTTGCGCCGGTATTGTGGCGCATGTCAGTACAGTATACGCCGTCACGCTACGCTGCGATCGTCGTCGGTCGGTTGGATCCTTGCGCCGGTATTGTGCCTTATGTTAGTACAGTATGCGCCGTCACAATACGCTGCGATCGTCGTTGGTCGGGTCCTTGCGCCGGTATTGTGGCGCTTGTCAGTACAGTATGCGCCGTCACGCTACGCTGCGATCGTCGTCGGTCGGTTGGATCCTTGCGCCGGTATTGTGACGCATGTCAGTACAGTATGCGCCGTCACGCTACGCTGCGATCGTCGTCGGTCGGGTCCTTGCGCCGGTATTGTGGCGCATGTCAGTACAGTATGCGCCGTCACGCTACGCTGCGATCGTCGTCGGTCGGGTCCTTGCGCCGGTATTGTGGCGCATGTCAGTACAGTATGCGCCGTCACGCTACGCTGCGATCGTCGTCGGTCGGTTGGATCCTTGCGCCGGTATTGTGGCGCATGTCAGTACAGTATGCGCCGTCACGCTACGCTGCGAACGTCATCGGTCGGGTCCTTGCGCCGGTATTGTGGCGCATGTCAGTACAGTATGCGCCGTCACGCTACGCTGCGATCGTCGTCGGTCGGTTGGATCCTTGCGCCGGTATCGTGGCGAATGTCAGTACAGTATGCGCCGTCACACTACGCTGCGGTCGGTTGGATCCTTGCGCCGGTAATGTGGCGCATGTCAGTTCAGTATGCGCCGTCACGCTACGCTGCGATCGTCGTCGGTCGGTTGGATCCTTGCGCTGGTATTGTGGCGCATGTCAGTACAGTATGCGCCGTCACGCTACGCTGCGATCGTCGTCGGTCGGTTGGATCCTTGCGCCGGTATTGTGGCGCATGTCAGTACAGTATGGGCCGTCACGTTATGCTGCGATCGTCGTCGGTCGGTTGGATCCTTGCGCCGGTATTGTGGCGCATGTCAGTACAGTATGCGCCGTCACGCTACGCTGCGATCGTCGTCGGTCGGGTCCTTGCGCCGGTATTGTGGCGCATGTCAGTACAGTATGCGCCGTCACGCTACGCTGCGATCGTCGTCGGTCGGTTGGATCCTTGCGCCGGTATTGTGGCGCATGTCAGTACAGTATGCGCCGTCACGCTACGCTGCGATCGTCGTCGGTCGGTTGGATCCTTGCGCCGGTATTGTGGCGAATGTCAGTACAGTATGCGGCGTCACGCTACGCTGCGGTCGGTTGGATCCTTGCGCCGGTAATGTGGCGCATGTCAGTACAGTATGTGCCGTCACGCTACGCTGCGATCGTCGTCGGTCGGTTGGATCCTTGCGCTGGTATTTTGGCTCATGTCAGTACAGTATGCGCCGTCACGCTACGCTGCGATCGTCGTCGGTCGGGTCCTTGCGCCGGTATTGTGGCTCATGTCAGTACAGTATGCGCCGTCAAGCTACGCTGCGATCGTCGTCGGTCGGGTCCTTGCGCCGGTATTGTGGCGAATGTCAGTACAGTATGCGCCGTCACGCTACGCTGCGATCATCGTCGGTCCGTTGGATCCTTGCGCCGGTATTGTGGCGCATGTCAGTACAGTATGCGCCGTCACGCTACGCTGCGATCGTCGTCATCGGTCGGGTCCTTGTGCCGGTATTGTGGCGCATGTCAATACAGTATGCGCCGTCACGCTACGCTGCGATCGTCGTCGGTCGGTTGGATCCTTACGCCGGTATTGTGGCGCATGTCAGTACAGTATGCGCCATCACGCTACGCTGCGATCGTCGTCGGTCGGGTCCTTGCGCCGGTATTATGGCGCATGTCAGTACAGTATGCGCCGTCACGCTACGCTGCGATCGTCGTCGGTCGGTTGGATCCTTGCGCCGGTATTGTGGCGCATGTCAGTACAGTATGCGCCGTCACGCTACGCTGCGATCGTCGTCGGTCGGGTCCTTGCGCCGGTATTGTGGCGCATGTCAGTACAGTATGCGCCGTCACGCTACGCTGCGATCGTCGTCGGTCGGTTGGATCCTTGCGCCGGTATCGTGGCGAATGTCAGTACAGTATGCGCCGTCACACTACGCTGCGGTCGGTTGGATCCTTAAGCCGGTAATGTGGCGCATGTCAGTTCAGTATGCGCCGTCACGCTACGCTGCGATCGTCGTCGGTCGGTTGGATCCTTGCGCTGGTATTGTGGCGCATGTCAGTACAGTATGCGCCGTCACGCTACGCTGCGATCGTCGTCGGTCTGTTGGATCCTTGCGCCGGTATTGTGGCGCATGTCAGTACAGTATGGGCCGTCACGCTATGCTGCGATCGTCGTCGGTCGGGTCCTTGCGCCGGTATTGTGGCGCATGTCAGTACAGTATGCTCCGTCACGCTACGCTGCGATCGTCGTCGGTCGGTCGGTTGGATCCTTGCGCCGGTATTGTGGCGAATGTCAGTATAGTATGCGCCGTCACGCTACGCTGCGATCGTCGTCGGTCGGGTCCTTGCGCCGGTATTGTGGCGCATGTCAGTACAGTATGCGCTGTCACGCTGCATGTCAGTACAGTATGCGCCGTCACGCTACGCTGCGATCGTCGTCGGTCGGGTCTTTGCGCCGGTATTGTGCCTTATGTTAGTACAGTATGCGCCGTCACGATACGCTGTGATCGTCGTTGGTCGGGTCCTTGCGCCGGTATTGTGGCGCATGTCAGTACAGTATGCCCCGTCACGCTACGCTGCGATCGTCGTCGGTCGGTTGGATCCTTGCGCCGGTATTGTGGCGCATGTCAGTACAGTATGGGCCGTCACGCTGCGATCGTCGTCGGTCGGGTCCTTGCGCCGGTATTGTGGCGCATGTCAGTACAGTATGTGACGTCACGCTACGCTGCGATCGTCGTTTGTCGGTTGGATCCTTGCGCCGGTATTGTGGCGCATGTCAGTACAGTATGCGCCGTCACGATACGCTGCGATCGTCGTCGGTCGGGTCCTTGCGCCGGTATTGTGGCGCATGTCAGTACAGTATGCGCCGTCACGCTACGCTGCGATCGTCGTCGGTCAGTTGGATCCTTGCGCCGGTATTGTGGCGCATGTCAGTACAGTATGCGCCGTCACGCTACGCTGCGATCGTCGTCGGTCGGGCTGCGATCGTTGTCGGTCGGTTGGATCCTTGCGCCGGTATTGTGGCGCATGTCAGTACAGTATGCGCCGTCACGCTATGCTGCGATCGTCGTCGGTCGGGTCTTTGCGCCGGTATTGTGCCTTATGTTAGTACAGTATGCGCCGTCACGATACGCTGCGATCGTCGTTGGTCGGGTCCTTGCGCCGGTATTGTGGTGCATGTCAGTACAGTATGCGCCGTCACGCTACGCTGCGATCGTCGTCGGTCGGTTGGATCCTTGCGCCGGTATTGTGGCGCATGTCAGTACAGTATGCGCCGTCACGCTATGCTGCGATCGTCGTCGGTCGGGTCCTTGCGCCGGTATTGTGGCGCATGTCAGTACAGTATGCGCCGTCACGCTACGCTGCGATCGTCGTCGGTCGGTCGGTTGGATCCTTGCGCCGGTATTGTGGCGAATGTCAGTATAGTATGCGCCGTCACGCTACGCTGCGATCGTCGTCGGTCGGGTCCTTGCGCCGGTATTGTGGCGCATGTCAGTACAGTATGCGTCGTCACGCTACGCTGCGATCGTCGTCGGTCGGTTGGATCCTTGCGCCGGTATTGTGGCGCATGTCAGTACAGTATGCGCCGTCACGCTACGCTGCGATCGTCGTCGGTCGGGCTGCGATCGTTGTCGGTCGGTTGGATCCTTGCGCCGGTATTGTGGCGCATGTCAGTACAGTATGCGCCGTCACGCTATACTGCGATCGTCGTCAGTCGGGTCCTTGCGCCGGTATTGTGGCGCATGTCAGTACAGTATGCGCCGTCACGCTACGCTGCGATCGTCGTCGGTCGGTCGGTTGGATCCTTGCGGCGGTATTGTGGCGAATGTCAGTATAGTATGCGCCGTCACGCTACGCTGCGATCGTCGTCGGTCGGGTCCTTGCGCCGGTATTGTGGCGCATGTCAGTACAGTATGCGCTGTCACGCTGCATGTCAGTACAGTATGCGCCGTCACGCTACGCTGCGATCGTCGTCGGTCGGGTCTTTGCGCCGGTATTGTGCCTTATGTTAGTACAGTATGCGCCGTCACAATACGCTGCGATCGTCGTTGGTCGGGTCCTTGCGCCGGTATTGTGGCGCTTGTCAGTACAGTATGCGCCGTCACGCTACGCTGCGATCGTCGTCGGTCGGTTGGATCCTTGCGCCGGTATTGTGACGCATGTCAGTACAGTATGCGCCGTCACGCAACGCTGCGATCGTCGTCGGTCGGGTCCTTGCGCCGGTATTGTGGCGCATGTCAGTACAGTATGCGCCGTCACGCTATGCTGCGATCGTCGTTTGTCGGTTGGATCCTTGCGCCGGTATTGTGGCGCATGTCAGTACAGTATGCGCCGTCACGCTACGCTGCGATCGTCGTCGGTCGGGTCCTTGCGCCGGTATTGTGGCGCATGTCAGTACAGTATGCGCCGTCACGCTACGCTGCGATCGTCGTCGGTCGGTCGGTTGGATCCTTGCGCCGGTATTGTGGCGAATGTCAGTATAGTATGCGCCGTCACGCTACGCTGCGATCGTCGTCGGTCGGGTCCTTGCGCCGGTATTGTGGCGCATGTCAGTACAGTATGCGTCGTCACGCTACGCTGCGATCGTCGTCGGTCGGTTGGATCCTTGCGCCGGTATTGTGGCGCATGTCAGTACAGTATGCGCCGTCACGCTACGCTGCGATCGTCGTCGGTCGGGCTGCGATCGTTGTCGGTCGGGTGGATCCTTGCGCCGGTATTGTGGCGCATGTCAGTACAGTATGCGCCGTCACGCTACGCTGCGATCGTCGTCGGTCGGTCGGTTGGATCCTTGCGCCGGTATTGTGGCGAATGTCAGTATAGTATGCGCCGTCACGCTGCGATCGTCGTCGGTCGGGTCCTTGCGCCGGTATTGTGGCGCATGTCAGTACAGTATGCGCTGTCACGCTGGATGTCAGTACAGTATGCGCCGTCACGCTACGCTGCGATCGTCGTCGGTCGGGTCTTTGCGCCGGTATTGTGCCTTATGTTAGTACAGTATGCGCCGTCACAATACGCTGCGATCGTCGTTGGTCGGGTCCTTGCGCCGGTATTGTGGCGCTTGTCAGTACAGTATGCGCCGTCACGCTACGCTGCGATCGTCGTCGGTCGGTTGGATCCTTGCGCCGGTATTGTGACGCATGTCAGTACAGTATGCGCCGTCACGCTACGCTGCGATCGTCGTCGGTCGGGTCCTTGCGCCGGTATTGTGGCGCATGTCAGTACAGTATGCGCCGTCACGCTACGCTGCGATCGTCGTTTGTCGGTTGGATCCTTGCGCCGGTATTGTGGCGCATGTCAGTACAGTATGCGCCGTCACGCTACGCTGCGATCGTCGTCGGTCGGGTCTTTGCGCCGGTATTGTGCCTTATGTTAGTACAGTATGCGCCGTCACAATACGCTGCGATCGTCGTTGGTCGGGTCCTTGCGCCGGTATTGTGGCGCTTGTCAGTACAGTATGCGCCGTCACGCTACGCTGCGATCGTCGTCGGTCGGTTGGATCCTTGCGCCGGTATTGTGACGCATGTCAGTACAGTATGCGCCGTCACGCAACGCTGCGATCGTCGTCGGTCGGGTCCTTGCGCCGGTATTGTGGCGCATGTCAGTACAGTATGCGCCGTCACGCTATGCTGCGATCGTCGTTTGTCGGTTGGATCCTTGCGCCGGTATTGTGGCGCATGTCAGTACAGTATGCGCCGTCACGCTACGCTGCGATCGTCGTCGGTCGGGTCCTTGCGCCGGTATTGTGGCGCATGTCAGTACAGTATGCGCCGTCACGCTACGCTGCGATCGTCGTCGGTCGGTCGGTTGGATCCTTGCGCCGGTATTGTGGCGAATGTCAGTATAGTATGCGCCGTCACGCTACGCTGCGATCGTCGTCGGTCGGGTCCTTGCGCCGGTATTGTGGCGCATGTCAGTACAGTATGCGTCGTCACGCTGCGATCGTCGTCGGTCGGTTGGATCCTTGCGCCGGTATTGTGGCGCATGTCAGTACAGTATGCGCCGTCACGCTACGCTGCGATCGTCGTCGGTCGGGCTGCGATCGTTGTCGGTCGGTTGGATCCTTGCGCCGGTATTGTGGCGCATGTCAGTACAGTATGCGCCGTCACGCTACGCTGCGATCGTCGTCGGTCGGTCGGATCCTTGCGCCGGTATTGTGGCGAATGTCAGTATAGTATGCGCCGTCACGCTGCGATCGTCGTCGGTCGGGTCCTTGCGCCGGTATTGTGGCGCATGTCAGTACAGTATGCGCTGTCACGCTGGATGTCAGTACAGTATGCGCCGTCACGCTACGCTGCGATCGTCGTCGGTCGGGTCTTTGCGCCGGTATTGTGCCTTATGTTAGTACAGTATGCGCCGTCACAATACGCTGCGATCGTCGTTGGTCGGGTCCTTGCGCCGGTATTGTGGCGCTTGTCAGTACAGTATGCGCCGTCACGCTACGCTGCGATCGTCGTCGGTCGGTTGGATCCTTGCGCCGGTATTGTGACGCATGTCAGTACAGTATGCGCCGTCACGCTACGCTGCGATCGTCGTCGGTCGGTCGGTTGGATCCTTGCGCCGGTATTGTGGCGAATGTCAGTATAGTATGCGCCGTCACGCTGCGATCGTCGTCGGTCGGGTCCTTGCGCCGGTATTGTGGCGCATGTCAGTACAGTATGCGCTGTCACGCTGGATGTCAGTACAGTATGCGCCGTCACGCTACGCTGCGATCGTCGTCGGTCGGGTCTTTGCGCCGGTATTGTGCCTTATGTTAGTACAGTATGCGCCGTCACAATACGCTGCGATCGTCGTTGGTCGGGTCCTTGCGCCGGTATTGTGGCGCTTGTCAGTACAGTATGCGCCGTCACGCTACGCTGCGATCGTCGTCGGTCGGTTGGATCCTTGCGCCGGTATTGTGACGCATGTCAGTACAGTATGCGCCGTCACGCTACGCTGCGATCGTCGTCGGTCGGGTCCTTGCGCCGGTATTGTGGCGCATGTCAGTACAGTATGCGCCGTCACGCTACGCTGCGATCGTCGTTTGTCGGTTGGATCCTTGCGCCGGTATTGTGGCGCATGTCAGTACAGTATGCGCCGTCACGCTACGCTGCGATCGTCGTCGGTCGGGTCCTTGCGCCGGTATTGTGGCGCATGTCAGTACAGTATGCGCCGTCACGCTACGCTGCGATCGTCGTCGGTCGGTTGGATCCTTGCGCCGGTATTGTGGCGCATGTCAGTACAGTATGCGCCGTCACGCTACGCTGCGATCGTCGTTTGTCTGTTGGATCCTTGCGCCGGTATTGTGGCGCATGTCAGTACAGTATGCGCCGTCACGCTACGCTGCGATCGTCGTCGGTCGGTCGGTTGGATCCTTGCGCCGGTATTGTGGCGAATGTCAGTATAGTATGCGCCGTCACGCTGCGATCGTCGTCGGTCGGGTCCTTGCGCCGGTATTGTGGCGCATGTCAGTACAGTATGCGCTGTCACGCTGGATGTCAGTACAGTATGCGCCGTCACGCTACGCTGCGATCGTCGTCGGTCGGGTCTTTGCGCCGGTATTGTGCCTTATGTTAGTACAGTATGCGCCGTCACAATACGCTGCGATCGTCGTTGGTCGGGTCCTTGCGCCGGTATTGTGGCGCTTGTCAGTACAGTATGCGCCGTCACGCTACGCTGCGATCGTCGTCGGTCGGTTGGATCCTTGCGCCGGTATTGTGACGCATGTCAGTACAGTATGCGCCGTCACGCTACGCTGCGATCGTCGTCGGTCGGGTCCTTGCGCCGGTATTGTGGCGCATGTCAGTACAGTATGCGCCGTCACGCTACGCTGCGATCGTCGTTTGTCGGTTGGATCCTTGCGCCGGTATTGTGGCGCATGTCAGTACAGTATGCGCCGTCACGCTACGCTGCGATCGTCGTCGGTCGGGTCTTTGCGCCGGTATTGTGCCTTATGTTAGTACAGTATGCGCCGTCACAATACGCTGCGATCGTCGTTGGTCGGGTCCTTGCGCCGGTATTGTGGCGCTTGTCAGTACAGTATGCGCCGTCACGCTACGCTGCGATCGTCGTCGGTCGGTTGGATCCTTGCGCCGGTATTGTGACGCATGTCAGTACAGTATGCGCCGTCACGCAACGCTGCGATCGTCGTCGGTCGGGTCCTTGCGCCGGTATTGTGGCGCATGTCAGTACAGTATGCGCCGTCACGCTATGCTGCGATCGTCGTTTGTCGGTTGGATCCTTGCGCCGGTATTGTGGCGCATGTCAGTACAGTATGCGCCGTCACGCTACGCTGCGATCGTCGTCGGTCGGGTCCTTGCGCCGGTATTGTGGCGCATGTCAGTACAGTATGCGCCGTCACGCTACGCTGCGATCGTCGTCGGTCGGTCGGTTGGATCCTTGCGCCGGTATTGTGGCGAATGTCAGTATAGTATGCGCCGTCACGCTACGCTGCGATCGTCGTCGGTCGGGTCCTTGCGCCGGTATTGTGGCGCATGTCAGTACAGTATGCGTCGTCACGCTGCGATCGTCGTCGGTCGGTTGGATCCTTGCGCCGGTATTGTGGCGCATGTCAGTATAGTATGCGCCGTCACGCTACGCTGCGATCGTCGTCGGTCGGGTCCTTGCGCCGGTATTGTGGCGCATGTCAGTACAGTATGCGTCGTCACGCTGCGATCGTCGTCGGTCGGTTGGATCCTTGCGCCGGTATTGTGACGCATGTCAGTACAGTATGCGCCGTCACGCTACGCTGCGATCGTCGTCGGTCGGGTCCTTGCGCCGGTATTGTGGCGCATGTCAGTACAGTATGCGCCGTCACGCTACGCTGCGATCGTCGTTTGTCGGTTGGATCCTTGCGCCGGTATTGTGGCGCATGTCAGTACAGTATGCGCCGTCACGCTACGCTGCGATCGTCGTCGGTCGGGTCCTTGCGCCGGTATTGTGGCGCATGTCAGTACAGTATGCGCCGTCACGCTACGCTGCGATCGTCGTCGGTCGGTTGGATCCTTGCGCCGGTATTGTGGCGCATGTCAGTACAGTATGCGCCGTCACGCTACGCTGCGATCGTCGTTTGTCTGTTGGATCCTTGCGCCGGTATTGTGGCGCATGTCAGTACAGTATGCGCCGTCACGATACGCTGCGATCGTCGTCGGTCGGGTCCTTGCGCCGGTATTGTGGCGCATGTCAGTACAGTATGCGCCGTCACGCTACGCTGCGATCGTCGTCGGTTGGTTGGATCCTTGCGCCGGTATTGTGGCGCATGTCAGTACAGTATGCGCCGTCACGCTACGCTGCGATCGTCGTCGGTCGGGCTGCGATCGTTGTCGGTCGGTTGGATCCTTGCGTCGGTATTGTGGCGCATGTCAGTACAGTATGCGCCGTCACGCTATGCTGCGATCGTCGTCGGTCGGGTCCTTGCGCCGGTATTGTGGCGCATGTCAGTACAGTATGCGCCGTCACGCTACGCTGCGATCGTCGTCGGTCGGGCTGCGATCGTTGTCGGTCGGTTGGATCCTTGCGCCGGTATTGTGGCGCATGTCAGTACAGTATGCGCCGTCACGCTACGCTGCGATCGTCGTCGGTCGGTCGGTTGGATCCTTGCGCCGGTATTGTGGCGAATGTCAGTATAGTATGCGCCGTCACGCTGCGATCGTCGTCGGTCGGGTCCTTGCGCCGGTATTGTGGCGCATGTCAGTACAGTATGCGCTGTCACGCTGGATGTCAGTACAGTATGCGCCGTCACGCTACGCTGCGATCGTCGTCGGTCGGGTCTTTGCGCCGGTATTGTGCCTTATGTTAGTACAGTATGCGCCGTCACAATACGCTGCGATCGTCGTTGGTCGGGTCCTTGCGCCGGTATTGTGGCGCTTGTCAGTACAGTATGCGCCGTCACGCTACGCTGCGATCGTCGTCGGTCGGTTGGATCCTTGCGCCGGTATTGTGACGCATGTCAGTACAGTATGCGCCGTCACGCTACGCTGCGATCGTCGTCGGTCGGGTCCTTGCGCCGGTATTGTGGCGCATGTCAGTACAGTATGCGCCGTCACGCTACGCTGCGATCGTCGTTTGTCGGTTGGATCCTTGCGCCGGTATTGTGGCGCATGTCAGTACAGTATGCGCCGTCACGCTACACTGCGATCGTCGTCGGTCGGGTCCTTGCGCCGGTATTGTGGCGCATGTCAGTACAGTATGCGCCGTCACGCTACGCTGCGATCGTCGTCGGTCGGTTGGATCCTTGCGCCGGTATTGTGGCGCATGTCAGTACAGTATGCGCCGTCACGCTACGCTGCGATCGTCGTTTGTCTGTTGGATCCTTGCGCCGGTATTGTGGCGCATGTCAGTACAGTATGCGCCGTCACGATACGCTGCGATCGTCGTCGGTCGGGTCCTTGCGCCGGTATTGTGGCGCATGTCAGTACAGTATGCGCCGTCACGCTACGCTGCGATCGTCGTCGGTTGGTTGGATCCTTGCGCCGGTATTGTGGCGCATGTCAGTACAGTATGCGCCGTCACGCTACGCTGCGATCGTCGTCGGTCGGGCTGCGATCGTTGTCGGTCGGTTGGATCCTTGCGTCGGTATTGTGGCGCATGTCAGTACAGTATGCGCCGTCACGCTATGCTGCGATCGTCGTCGGTCGGGTCCTTGCGCCGGTATTGTGGCGCATGTCAGTACAGTATGCGCCGTCACGCTACGCTGCGATCGGCGTCGGTCGGTCGGTTGGATCCTTGCGCCGGTATTGTGGCGAATGTCAGTATAGTATGCGCCGTCACGATACGCTGCGATCGTCGTTGGTCGGGTCCTTGCGCCGGTATTGTGGCGCTTGTCAGTACAGTATGCGCCGTCACGCTACGCTGCGATCGTCGTCGGTCGGTTGGATCCTTGCGCCGGTATTGTGACGCATGTCAGTACAGTATGCGCCGTCACGCTACGCTGCGATCGTCGTCGGTCGGGTCCTTGCGCCGGTATTGTGGCGCATGTCAGTACAGTATGCGCCGTCACGCTACGCTGCGATCGTCGTCGGTCGGGTCCTTGCGCCGGTATTGTGGCGCATGTCAATACAGTATGCGCCGTCACGCTACGCTGCGATCGTCGTCGGTCGGTTGGATCCTTGCGCCGGTATTGTGGCGCATGTCAGTACAGTATGCGCCGTCACGCTACGCTGCGAACGTCATCGGTCGGGTCCTTGTGCCGGTATTGTGGCGCATGTCAGTACAGTATGCGCCGTCACGCTACGCTGCGATCGTCGTCGGTCGGTTGGATCCTTTCGCCGGTATTGTGGTGCATGTCAGTACAGTATGCGCCGTCACGCTACGCTGCGATCGTCGTCGGTCGGTTGGATCCTTGCGCCGGTATTGTGGCGCATGTCAGTACAGTATGCGCCGTCACGCTACGCTGCGATCGTCGTCGGTCGGTTGGATCCTTGCGCCGGTATTGTGGCGCATGTCAGTACAGTATGCGCCGTCACGCTACGCTGCGATCGTCATCGGTCGGGTCCTTGCGCCGGTATTGTGGCGCATGTCAGTACAGTATACGCCGTCACGCTACGCTGCGATCGTCGTCGGTCGGTTGGATCCTTGCGCCGGTATTGTGCCTTATGTTAGTACAGTATGCGCCGTCACAATACGCTGCGATCGTCGTTGGTCGGGTCCTTGCGCCGGTATTGTGGCGCTTGTCAGTACAGTATGCGCCGTCACGCTACGCTGCGATCGTCGTCGGTCGGTTGGATCCTTGCGCCGGTATTGTGACGCATGTCAGTACAGTATGCGCCGTCACGCTACGCTGCGATCGTCGTCGGTCGGGTCCTTGCGCCGGTATTGTGGCGCATGTCAGTACAGTATGCGCCGTCACGCTACGCTGCGATCGTCGTCGGTCGGGTCCTTGCGCCGGTATTGTGGCGCATGTCAGTACAGTATGCGCCGTCACGCTACGCTGCGATCGTCGTCGGTCGGTTGGATCCTTGCGCCGGTATTGTGGCGCATGTCAGTACAGTATGCGCCGTCACGCTACGCTGCGAACGTCATCGGTCGGGTCCTTGTGCCGGTATTGTGGCGCATGTCAGTACAGTATGCGCCGTCACGCTACGCTGCGATCGTCGTCGGTCGGTTGGATCCTTTCGCCGGTATTGTGGTGCATGTCAGTACAGTATGCGCCGTCACGCTACGCTGCGATCGTCGTCGGTCGGTTGGATCCTTGCGCCGGTATTGTGGCGCATGTCAGTACAGTATGCGCCGTCACGCTACGCTGCGATCGTCGTCGGTCGGTTGGATCCTTGCGCCGGTATTGTGGCGCATGTCAGTACAGTATGCGCCGTCACGCTACGCTGCGATCGTCATCGGTCGGGTCCTTGCGCCGGTATTGTGGCGCATGTCAGTACAGTATACGCCGTCACGCTACGCTGCGATCGTCGTCGGTCGGTTGGATCCTTGCGCCGGTATTGTGGCGCATGTCAGTACAGTATGCGCCGTCACGCTACGCTGCGATCGCCGTCGGTCGGGTCCTTGCGCCGGTATTGTGGCGCATGTCAGTACAGTATGCGCTGTCACGCTACGCTGCATGTGAGTACAGTATGCGCCGTCACGCTACGCTGTGATCGTCGTCGGTCGGGTCCTTGCGCCGGTATTGTGCCGCATGTCAGTACAGTATGCGCCGTCACGCTAAGCTGCGATCGTCGTCGGTCGGGTCCTTGCGCCGGTATTGTGGCGCATGTCAGTACAGTATGCGCTGTCACGCTACGCTGCATGTCAGTACAGTATGCGCCGTCACGCTACGCTGCGATCGTTGTCCGTCGGGTCCTTGGGCCGGTATTGTGCCGCATGTTAGTACAGTATGCGCCGTCACGCTGCGATCGTCGTCGGTCGGGTCCTTGCGCCGGTATTGTGGCGCATGTCAGTACAGTATGCGCCGTCACGCTGCGATCGTCGTCGGTCGGTTGGATCCTTGCGCCGGTATTGTGGCGCATGTCAGTACAGTATGCACCGTCACGCTACGCTGCGATCGTCGTCGGTCGGGTCCTTGCGCCGGTATTGTGGCGCATGTCAGTACAGTATGCGCTGTCACGCTACGCTGCATGTCAGTACAGTATGCGCCATCACGCTGCGATCGTCGTCGGTCGGGTCCTTGCACCGGTATTGTGGCGCCTGTCAGTACAGTATGCGCCGTCACGCTACGCTGCGATCGTCGTTGGTCGGGTTCTTGCGCTTGTATTGTCGCGCATATCAGTACAGTATGTGCCGTCACACTGCGATCGTTCGGGTCCTTGCTGCGGTATTGCCTCGCATATCAGTACAGTATGTGCCTTCACGCTGCGATCGGTCGGGTGATTGCTGCGGTATTGTCGCGCATATCAGTACAGTATGTGCCGTCAGGCTGCGATCGGTCGGGTCCTTGCTGCAGTATTGTCGCGCATATCAGTACAGTATGTGCCGTCGCGCTGCGATTGGTCGGGTCCTTACTGCGGTATTGTCGCGCATATCAGTACAGTATGTGCCGTCACGCTGCGATCGGTCGGGTCCTTGCTGCTATTACAAACTCTCTTCTGTTTGTAATGTATGTAATATCTGCTTGCTTATGTTTGTAACATACAGTAAGTTTCATGTTGTCCCGTCAGTTTGTTTTGTCCCCCCCCCCTCCCCCCACCCTGATTGGTGGTGGGGGGGGGGTCCCCACTCTCGGCCTGCACCTTGTCGTGGTGAGTGGGCTTTAAACCAAGACAGGCCATTTAACCCATTAAAACCGGGAAAGTTTCTGTCTGTCTGTCTCTGTCTGTGTGGTATGTATAAAGTGTTTCAGAAATGTTTTAGTTTTCAGAACATTGGTTCTCAAAAATAGCAGATATACAAGCTTGCACACATCTTTTTTTTTTAAAGATTTTGGGGGAAAAAAGTCTTTGAATGATTTTTAATAATTTTGAGCTTTTTAACATCTGAGGGGGGGTCCCTGGCACAACATTTTCAGATGGGAGGGGGGGGGTCAGTGGCCAAATATATATTAATTTGGGAAAATTAATTTGGGATTAATTTAGGGCCTCAGGTCTTGCACCAATATACAGTACAAGATGGAGTTGGTCTGCTGTGGCATGCGGGCAAAAGCCGAGTGCCGTACTGTACATAACCTTTTTCATGTCAGTACAGTATGCGCCGTCACACTACGCTGCAATCGTCATCGGTCGGGTCATATGCCGGTATTGTGGCGCATGTCAGTACAGTATGCGCCGTCACGCTACGCTGCGATCGTCGTCGGTCGGTTGGATCCTTGCGCCGGTATTGTGGCGAATGTCAGTACAGTATGCGCCGTCACGCTACGCTGCGATCGTCGTTGGTCGATTGGATCCTTGCGCCGGTATTAGGGCGCATGTCTGTACAGTATGCGGCGTCACGCTACGCTGCGATCGTCGTCGGTCGGGTCCTTGCGCCGGTATTGTGGCGCATGTCAGTACAGTATGCGCCGTCACGCTACGCTGCGATAGTCGTCGGTCGTTTGGATCCTTGCGCCGGTATTGTGGCGCAAGTCAGTACAGTATGCGCCGCTACGCTGCGATCGTCGGGTCCTTGCGCCGGTATTGTGGCGCATGTCAGTACAGTATGCGCCGTCACGCTACGCTGCGATCGTCGTCGGTCGGTTGGATCCTTGCGCCGGTATTGTGGCGCATGTCAGTACAGTATGCGCCGTCACGCTACGCTGCGATCGTCGTCGGTCGGTTGGATCCTTGCGCCGGTATTGTGGCGCATGTCAGTACAGTATGCGCCGTCACGCTACGCTGTGATCGTCATCGGTCGGGTCCTTGCGCCGGTATTGTGGCGCATGTCAGTACAGTATGCGCCGTCACGCTACGCTGCGATCGTCGTCGGTCGGTTGGATCCTTGCGCCGGTATTGTGGCGCATGTCAGTACAGTATGCGCCGTCACGCTACGCTGCGATCGCCGTCGGTCGGGTCCTTGCGCCGGTATTGTGGCGCATGTCAGTACAGTATGCGCTGTCACGCTACGCTGCATGTGAGTACAGTATGCGCCGTCACGCTACGCTATGATCGTCGTCGGTCGGGTCCTTGCGCCGGTATTGTGCCGCATGTCAGTACAGTATGCGCCGTCACGCTAAGCTGCGATCGTCGTCGGTCGGGTCCTTGCGCCGGTATTGTGGCGCATGTCAGTACAGTATGCGCTGTCACGCTATGCTGCATGTCAGTACAGTATGCGCCGTCACGCTACGCTGCGATCGTTGTCCGTCGGGTCCTTGGGCCGGTATTGTGCCGCATGTTAGTACAGTATGCGCCGTCACGCTGCGATCGTCGTCGGTCGGGTCCTTGCGCCGGTATTGTGGCGCATGTCAGTACAGTATGCGCCGTCACGCTGCGATCGTCGTCGGTCGGTTGGATCCTTGCGCCGGTATTGTGGCGCATGTCAGTACAGTATGCACCGTCACGCTGCGATCGTCGTCGTTCGGGTCCTTGCGCCGGTATTGTGGCGCATGTCAGTACAGTATGCGCTGTCACGCTACGCTGCATGTCAGTACAGTATGCGCCATCACGCTGCGATCGTCGTCGGTCGGGTCCTTGCACCGGTATTGTGGCGCCTGTCAGTACAGTATGCACCGTCACGCTACGCTGCGATCGTCGTCGGTCGGGTTCTTGCGCTTGTATTGTCGCGCATATCAGTACAGTATGTGCCGTCACACTGCGATCGTTCGGGTCCTTGCTGCGGTATTGCCTCGCATATCAGTACAGTATGTGCCTTCACGCTGCGATCGGTCGGGTGATTGCTGCGGTATTGTCGCGCATATCAGTACAGTATGTGCCGTCAGGCTGCGATCGGTCGGGTCCTTGCTGCAGTATTGTCGCGCATATCAGTACAGTATGTGCCGTCGCGCTGCGATTGGTCGGGTCCTTACTGCGGTATTGTCGCGCATATCAGTACAGTATGTGCCTTCACGCTGCGATCGGTCGGGTGATTGCTACGGTATTGTCGCGCATATCAGTACAGTATATGCCGTCACGCTGCGATCGGTCGGGTCCTTGCTGCTATTACAAACTCTCTTCTGTTTGTAATTTATGTAATATCTGCTTGCTTATGTTTGTAACATACAGTAAGTTTCATGTTGTCCCGTCAGTTTGTTTTGTCGGGTCCTTGCGCCGGTATTGTGGCGCATGTCAGTACAGTATGCGCTGTCACGCTACGCTGCATGTCAGTACAGTATGCGCCGTCACGCTACGCTGCGACCGTCGTCGGTCGGGTCCTTGCGCCGGTATTGTGGCGCATGTCAGTACAGTATGCGCTGTCACGCTACGCTGCATGTCAGTACAGTATGCGCCGTCACGCTACGCTGCGATCGTTGTCGGTCGGGTCCTTGCGCCGGTATTGTGCCGCATGTTAGTACAGTATGCGCCGTCACGCTACGCTGCGATCGTCGTCGGTCGGGTGCTTGCGCCAGCATTGTGGCGCATGTCAGTACAGTATGCGCCGTCACGCTACGCTGCGATCGTCGTCGGTCGGTTGGATCCTTGCGCCGGTATTGTGGCGCATGTCAGTACAGTATGCGCCGTCACGCTACGCTGTGATCGTCATCGGTCGGGTCCTTGCGCCGGTATTGTGGCGCATGTCAGTACAGTATGCGCCGTCACGCTACGCTGCGATCGTCGTCGGTCGGTTGGATCCTTGCGCCGGTATTGTGGCGCATGTCAGTACAGTATGCGCCGTCACGCTACGCTGCGATCGCCGTCGGTCGGGTCCTTGCGCCGGTATTGTGGCGCATGTCAGTACAGTATGCGCTGTCACGCTACGCTGCATGTGAGTACAGTATGCGCCGTCACGCTACGCTATGATCGTCGTCGGTCGGGTCCTTGCGCCGGTATTGTGCCGCATGTCAGTACAGTATGCGCCGTCACGCTAAGCTGCGATCGTCGTCGGTCGGGTCCTTGCGCCGGTATTGTGGCGCATGTCAGTACAGTATGCGCTGTCACGCTATGCTGCATGTCAGTACAGTATGCGCCGTCACGCTACGCTGCGATCGTTGTCCGTCGGGTCCTTGGGCCGGTATTGTGCCGCATGTTAGTACAGTATGCGCCGTCACGCTGCGATCGTCGTCGGTCGGGTCCTTGCGCCGGTATTGTGGCGCATGTCAGTACAGTATGCGCCGTCACGCTGCGATCGTCGTCGGTCGGTTGGATCCTTGCGCCGGTATTGTGGCGCATGTCAGTACAGTATGCACCGTCACGCTGCGATCGTCGTCGTTCGGGTCCTTGCGCCGGTATTGTGGCGCATGTCAGTACAGTATGCGCTGTCACGCTACGCTGCATGTCAGTACAGTATGCGCCATCACGCTGCGATCGTCGTCGGTCGGGTCCTTGCACCGGTATTGTGGCGCCTGTCAGTACAGTATGCACCGTCACGCTACGCTGCGATCGTCGTCGGTCGGGTTCTTGCGCTTGTATTGTCGCGCATATCAGTACAGTATGTGCCGTCACACTGCGATCGTTCGGGTCCTTGCTGCGGTATTGCCTCGCATATCAGTACAGTATGTGCCTTCACGCTGCGATCGGTCGGGTGATTGCTGCGGTATTGTCGCGCATATCAGTACAGTATGTGCCGTCAGGCTGCGATCGGTCGGGTCCTTGCTGCAGTATTGTCGCGCATATCAGTACAGTATGTGCCGTCGCGCTGCGATTGGTCGGGTCCTTACTGCGGTATTGTCGCGCATATCAGTACAGTATGTGCCTTCACGCTGCGATCGGTCGGGTGATTGCTACGGTATTGTCGCGCATATCAGTACAGTATATGCCGTCACGCTGCGATCGGTCGGGTCCTTGCTGCTATTACAAACTCTCTTCTGTTTGTAATTTATGTAATATCTGCTTGCTTATGTTTGTAACATACAGTAAGTTTCATGTTGTCCCGTCAGTTTGTTTTGTCCCCCCCCCCCCCTCCCCCCACCCTGATTGATGGGGGGGGGGGTCCCCACTCTCGGCCTGCACCTTGTCGTGGTGAGTGGACTTTAAACCAAGACAGGCCATTAAAACCGGGAAAGTTTCTGTGTCTCTGTCTGTGTGGTATGTATAAAGTGTTTCAGAAAAGTTTTAGTTTTCAGAACATTGGTTCTCAAAAATAGCAGATATACAAGCTTGCACACATTTTTTAAAGATTTTGGGGGGAAAAAGTGTTTAATGATTTTTTAATAATTTTGAGCTTTTTAACATCTGAGGGGGGGGGGTCCCTGGCACAACATTTTCAGATGGGAGGGGGGGTCAGTGGCCAAATATATATTAATTTGGGAAAATTAATTTGGGATTACTTTTGGGCCTCAGGTCTTGCACCAATATACAGTACAAGATGGAGTTGGTCTGCTGTGGCATGCGGGCAAAAGCCGAGTGCCGTACTGTACATAACCTTTTTCATATTATGGGGCCAGGCTCTACAGAGCAAGGCTCCGTTTTATTATTGGCATTATTCTGTTGCTTCTGCCGTTTTTGCCAGTTCTGGCTTAACCGTGCATATGCTTTTTACGAAACTCAGCCATATGGTAGAGGGTCATGAAAAACTATCAAGAAATAATTCTCACAATCTTTCGTCAAAAGGTGGCGCTATAGCACTCAATTGAAAATGCCAACTTTGAACAGGTACAACTCATGCCCTGTTTGACATACAGCCATGAAACTTCGATACACACATGCGTCTCTTCATGCCGACAACTTTTGTGGTCTGACTTTTGACCTCTGACCTTTAGATCTCCCACCATTTTGAATTATATGAAAAATATTCATTGGCTCATAACTTCTGCATTTTATCACTTATGGAAAATCCGCCGCTATCGTTTTGTCGGCAAAGGTCATAAGTAAAATGTTTCGTGCAGATTAGAGATAGGTTTTAACTATTGCAGTTTTATGAAAATTATTCATCTGCCCCTAACACATACATGCAAGACTCACATTTCTTTGAAACTTTGCAGTAATGTAGAGGGTCATTCCAAATATCACTGAAACCAATCTTACTCCAATTGGCCAAAGGGGGGCCAATTGGAAAAAAAAAAAAAAAAAGATTGTTTTTGAAAATGCTAACTTTAAACAGGCATAAGTCATGCCTCGTTTGGCCGAAAGTCGTGAAACTGGCTTCCACTTGTGCCTTGACTCATGAGGAACACATCTATCACTTTGACCAGTAAGCTCCGCCCTTAGATTGTCCTCAATTCTGAGCAGTTTGAAAAACACTTAAACTCAGGATTTTTCAGCTACAGTGGGGCAAAAAAGTATTTAGTCAGCCACCATTGTGCAAGTTCTCCCACTTAAAAAGATGAGGGAGGCCTGTAATTTTCATCATAGTTATACATCAACTATGAGAGACAAAATTAGGAAAAGAAATCCAGAAAATCACATTGTCTGATTTTTAAAGATTTTTTTTGCAAATTATGAGGAAATTATTTGGTCAATAACAAAAGTTAATCTCAATACTTTGTTATATATCCTTTGTTGGCAATGACAGAGGTCAAACGTTTTCTGTAAGTCTTCACAAGGTTACCACGCACTGTTGCTGGTATGTTGGCCCATTCCTCCACGCAAGATCTCACCCCGTAGGATCAATTTTTTTTTTTTTTTTTAAAGAATGGTGAGCAAAAATCCCAGAACCACACGGGGGGACTTAGTGAATGACCTGCAGAGAGCTGGGACCAAAGTAACAAAGGCTACCATCAGTAACACACTACGCCGCCAGGGACTCAAATCATGTAGTGCCAGACGTGTCCCCCTGCTTAAGCCAGTAGATGTCCAGGCCCGTCTGAGGTTTGCTAGAGAGCATTTGGATGATCCAGAAGAGGATTGGGAGAATGTCATATGGTCAGATGAAACCAAAATAGAACTTTTTGGTGGAAACTCAACTTCTCGTATTTGGAGGAGAAAGAATGCTGAGTTGCAACCAAAGAACACCATACCTACTGTGAAGCATGGGGGTGGGAACATAATGCTTTGAGGCTGTTTTTCTGCAAAGGGACCAGGACGACTGACCCATGTAAAGGGAATAATGAATGGGGCCATGTATCGTGAGATTTTGAGTGAAAACCTCCTTCCATCAGCAAGGGCATTGAAGATGAAACGTGGCTAGGTCTTTCAGCATGACCATGATCCCAAACACACCGCCCGGGCAACGAAGGAGTGGCTTCGTAAGAAGCATTTCAAGGTCCTGGAGTGGCCTAGCCAGTCTCCAGATCTCAACCCCATAGAAAATCTTTGGAGGAAGTTGAAAGTCTGTGTTGCCCAGCGGCAGCCCCGAAACATCACTGCTCTAGAGGAGATCTGCATGGAGGAATGGGCCAACATACCAGCAACAGTGTGTGGTAACCTTGTGAAGACTTACAGAAAACGTTTGACCTCTGTCATTGCCAACAAAGGGTATATAACAAAGTATTGAGATGAACTTTTGTTATTGACCAAATACTTATTTTCCTCATAATTTGCAAATAAATTCTTTAAAAATCAGACAATGTGATTTTCTGGATTTTTCCCCCTAATTTTGTCTCTCATAGTTGATGTATAACTATGATGAAAATTACAGGCCTCTCTCATCTTTTTAAGTGGGAGAACTTGCACAATGGTGGCTGACTAAATACTTTTTTGCCCCACTGTATTTGCATGAAACTGTATTATCTGTTTGAGCTCCTTTTTCACCGGTTAAGGTCCGTTGGTCCAATGGCTTCTCGCCAAAGCTACTGCCTTACAACCGCAAGGTCGGCAGTTCAAACATCACTTCAGGCAGACTTCATTTAAAGTGAATTGCAAACAGCATGACGTTATCAATGAATACATGTGCAATTGTTAAAGATGAGATGAAATGCTTATTTGAGATTGTTTTTTCAATGTATGACATACTTCATTGTGAAAATAGCCGATCTACAATCTCGCAACGTTTTGTGAGCTTGTAGACGGCTACTTTCACTAGTTTCTGTTCCGAGGAGACTTACAATTTCTCCATCGGTAGATGGTTAGGGAACCAGTGATCTAGAGTAGTTAGCAAAACAGAGGCTTGGTTCATCAGGGTCGGAAAGAGTTATATATATCAACAGACGCTGACAGGGTTACCATATGTCTAGCTCAATGAGAAGAAAGGCAGCCTGTGAGTCTGGAGGTCACCGGTTCGATCCCCGTCCCAGATGATGTGTTGAGGTGATCATGATTTGGCATTCGTAGGCTTACGTGTAGTATTTCTTGAGGTTAAGGGTAGGCATAGTTTTACTGAGGTTAGGGTTAGTGAGGGTTTAAAATGCTCATTTGTTAATTGCATGGTCTTCTTTCTCTCAAGTTCAGTCTTCTATGTTTTATGGCTTATTGTGCATATTACTTATCATTGCTTCTTTCTTTCTTCTCTCTGCAATCGCTGGCCCCGTATTATCGCTGCTTGCAGCTATATTTGGCATTTTATTTTGTGCAAAGAAACCAAATGGACTGTTTTGAACCCCCATGCCTACGGTGATCAACTCTGGATCATATAGGGTTGAATCAAGTATTTTGGCCTCAATTAAATCCAGCCTGATGATTGACTCAGACATAATGTATTGTTGATCATTGCCATGTGACACGGCAAATGTATGGTTTCAGTTTTTTGTTTCGTTTTTTGTGCACATCCCCATTCAAACTCAAATGTATATCACCATAATCTTTCATGTCAGTGTTTCATATAGCCATATTGTTAATGTAAAAAGAGGTATTTTATGTCAAGGAGGCTTGCATATGCCGCAAGAAAACATCTGAATTTGAGCTGAAGCAATGATTACTTTAGACTAGAGTAACCTAATAAACATTCAGAACAGCCTGCAGCAAGTTTGTGGGCTATTTATCTTATGAATAGTAGAAACATTTTACAATTTGCAGGTTGTGACAATGACATGAAATGAATAAAATATATTTATGGATATTGGATAACAGTCTTTTTCCAAGGTGTGGAGGATGTGTACATGGTACAGCAGTTAAGAATGTTCATGCTGTTTTGAAGAGGATTAGTGGCAAATTAGGAGTTACTACATACAGCCGTTCATCCTACACAGTAAAAATACAAATTCAAGCATGCAACTTTCACAATTTTTATATATATGCAACGGTAACAAGTTCAGCTAAACACGAGTGGCCTTTTAATAGAAAAATATAATTGGTTTAAATGAGTAATATTCACTGCAAAAAAAATTGTATAACAATACAAATGTCACTTATTAAAAAAAACGCTACAATGAAGTAATAGTGTATTCAGAGTGCTTCAGGTCATACAGAGACATTCTTTAACTTTACCAAAGGCAGCTTTAAAAAGGTATAAAAGGAATACTGCATTACAATTAAATAACAGTTAAGACATTATTCATACTGAATTCATACCAACTGGAATGGAACTCTGGAATTTGTAATACTATTGTAGCGCATTGCTCGTTCAGGGGGCATGGCCGCTGTTTGCTATGTGCGCCGGTTGGAGCGGGCCAGTTCTGGAGCTTATCCTATCGACTTCACACTTGACACTGAGCGGTTCGTGAGATGTGTGCGCCTACTCATAGCAGGCCAGGGCCGTTCTGGAGAACCCCTAATCTGATTGACTTCACAATCTACACAGTGCACTCTCTTGGGTCCTCAGCAGTACACCTGCTATGAACGGTTCTGCTGATATGCTGAGGACAGTCAGACACACAGACAAACATACTGAGAATCCTGGAATATATAGATTGATTAAACACACTTGATGTGACCACCACCAGTCACCACATGGTGTCGCCAAATAAAACTGAAAATCCTAGAGAGTATGACTTTCACACAGCAGAACAGAACTTTCCTAAAGACATTTCTTGGGCTACATTTACAGGAATAGAAACTAAATGTCATAATCCTTTAACAAAATCCCACCTCTCTATTGTCCAAAATTAAATTAAGGAGCAGACAGGATAATTGATTGAAAGTGCAATGACCATGGGTTCTTGCAAACAGTAGAATTTTGATTTACTGTACTCACTGTTTTGACAATACGGTAATACTTATATTACAATGCAAATGTACCTAACAAACAAAGTCATCATAGTTCTTCCTTCTTCATGGTGGGTTCATCTTTACCAGTTTCACGCTCACATTTACACTGAGTATGGTCATCAGTCTCAGACACAAGCTCCATGTCTGGATGTTGTGTTGGCTGACCTGACTGTCGCTCGGAGTACATCTGTAGTACTTTGTAGTAGTAACAATACAATCTGTTCGGTCGCAGCAGTTCTCTGGCAGCTGCCTGGCCTGCTTCTGCAATCTTCTGTGCTTCCGCATCATTCGCTTTGGCCCATTTGATTTTGTCAATGAGGTCAGACAAGCTTCTCTCCACAGTGATGTAGTGGATGTCTGGTTTCAGATGTGTGTAGAAGTGCTCATAATACGGGGAGTTCTGTTTCAGGACCAGACTGTTTCCCAGCATTAAGTAAGGAAATCGATATGCAGCCACTGTTCCATCCACATTCACTTGGTACTTGTACTAAAAAGTAGGACAGAAACCATTTTTAATTTAAAGAAATTATTTTTAAAATATTTAAATAATTATTGTATTGTTTAACATATTGCCATGGTGAGGAATGGGGGACAGACAATAGAACAATACTGCTTCTCTTACCTTGAAGAAATCAAAGAATCCGACAAGTGATGCTTTCCCTATAAGTTTCTCTCTGTCCCTGAAAAAGAACCATCCTGTTATTCCTGCATCCAACAACTCAGGGTTTTGCTTGGAGAGAGAGGCCAGGTGAAGACGTTCCTCCCGACTGTCTCTGCCTCGGAAAAAAGCCTGTTCCGTTTTATTGGGCCATGAAGGTCCTAGAAGTTGCAGAATCAAATGTCACACTGTAAGTATTAAGCTTATCCTGAACAATTAATCCTGTCTAGATGGATAAAGATGCATTCACAACAACTAGTGACATACACTTGGCAAACGGTGGTGCAAAAACAAATGTAAGTCCATTTCTCATTACCTCCACGAGATCACAAATTACTACTGTGTTTATATGTGAGTTACCTGTGTTTCCTTGGATAGAGAGCAGGTCATTGGTCACACCTCTCATAGCCTCCAGGGTGGAGTGAGTGGTGTCATAGGTAGGGAGGATGATATCCCGTGTGTCTGTGGAGCCACACCACGAGATGATTGGAAAAGCATCGGTTTTCCTCGTCTCTAATGGCCAGTCTCCAACATTGATATAAAATTCCACATCAGGCAACCGCACCTTTAAGATCACATAACATCAATTGACCCATGAATAGAAGTAAGACATCACTTCACAAGTGGCTATTATACTAAAGGAAATTTGAGCCGGAGTTGTATGAGTTGATGTGCCTGGTGGTGGCGATAACACTAGCCAACATCACTAAATACTGACAAAACATTCAAATAGTTGGGCAAATATACAGGCGAGGAAGGAACACCTGTACATTCCAGACAGGTTTAACCACTTAAACCCTATTCCTATTGTTTCTGCAAAAATAGCAGATGTACAAGCTTGTGAGCTTGTACTGTAGATCGACAAAGTGTAGAGCCATTTGGGAATCCAGTGAACTAAGTATAAGGCCCTTGGGAATCTGGTCAAACTAATACGGTTTAAGTCACCCTGAAATGTTTCATGGATATGTTCGTTGCAAATCAAATCATGAAACCTACTGTCTATACCAAGGCTTAAGGCTGCTTAGTTTATTTAACTTAGTCCTAATTTGGTACTGAAATGATATGCACTTTACCGTCACATATATACAGCATGTCACCCAGCAATTAATTGATGGCACATGCAGTCAGTTAAATCCTTGAAAAATGCACAGACACGACTACTAACACACACACACACACACACACACACACACACACACACACACACACACACACACACACACACACACACACACACACACACACACACACACACACACACACACACACACACACACACACACAATCTTACCTTCCTTTTTAAGGAGAGCAACATTTCATCAGAGAACATCTTGAAGTCTGTGTATTTCCCCAGTGTGCGTCGATACACTTGGTTATCGAGGATGGCATAGTGAATGAGACCTCCTCTGTTGGCAAATCTAGGAGGAAGCTCCTGACGGAGTCGCTGCAGATCGACTATGGGAAAAGGACTGAAGTCCTCCAGAATCTGAGGCTCCTCAGCAGGGCATTGCATGATGCTCTCCCAGATGTTACTATCAGGCTCAGGACAGTCACAGTATTCATGGTAGACTGGACCTAATGGTTAAGAAAGATAGAATTTGTTTAAATCCCTAAGGGGAAATGTGGCCATTTCAGAGGCACGGTATGTAGTGTACAGTAGAAGGAAAGTAGCATAAAGATATACAATACAGTACGTACTGTATTCAAAATAAAATATACATTAGGCTTAACCCCTATGACTCTCACACCAAGTGATGCGTTGAGAGGCACGGGCAGGCCCACTTTAAAGTAGTATCCCTTTACAATAGATTTAATCAGCACAACTGTAGTACCTAAGCATTTATTCCATTTGTCTGTAGTATGATATATAATAATTTCTCAAATCTCAGAAACCGTACAATACTGCACATGAAATATTTTGGATTTTATTTACGCTGGCTTAACACATGTAGAAGAAAGAAGTGTATATAAAGTATATACCTTGAAGGATATAGGGTGATTTGGCAACTGCAACCTCTTGATGAAGTATTTCAATCTTCAGCCCTGTCATTGTACTGCCATATAGTCGATACCTTGCAAGGAAGGAGCCATCTCCTCTGTCCAGAGGAGGAGGAACATGGATACGGATATGTTCCTTCTGGGCCAGGGAGGTTATCCTCACTTTAAAAGTGTCCTTACCTACAAACAAGGTGTTTTGTGCAGATGTTACATTTATTCCTTCAAATATGCTGAGACAGGCTGGTCATATCTCAAGCGTTTTCTTTTTTTTATTGGTGGGTGAACATATAGGCTACTACTACTTCACAGATACATTGATGACATTTCTGGGGTTACTTCTATTCTCATCAATCACCGAAAAATAAAGAAAGCACTATTCGACTGTAATGTTTAGCCTTATGACACTTATTACAACTTAAAAGGGAAAAGACATTTTGAAGATTTTGGTTGTCAAAAAGAACAAAAAGGGGGGGGGCTTGAAAAGCATAGGGCAAGGCACCCAAATATGTCTTTTTTCTGATCATGAATAAGGATGTATCATGATTTACCTGGAGAGAATGTCAAGTTTTCTCCTTTTGGGTTGACAGCCTGAATGAAGAAGAAGCGGACAGGTACAACCACACTGGGGTCAAGAAGACCTGAACCCCAGATGAGAGATCTTTCTGGGCTGATCTCTGTATTCTCACTAAACGGGAGGTTTGTCCAAATAATGAACACAATCGAGATCATAAACCTACTAGAGACCGATAAGTTTTCGTTACGCTTGAAGACGTTCACGGTTCTTCTGCAAGTCATCCTGCTCACGACTTTCCAACAGTGGTGTATTTTATTTTAACAAACTTTTCAATGTAAATGTCTGCAACTTCTCTGCGGACATCTTGTCGAAGACATTTGAGCTTAGTGACGATGATGTTCACATGTTAGAGTGCAGCAAACAGAACGAGTTGTGTGACGGACAGTCCCTCCAACCAATCACGGACAGAGTCGTGTCTTGGATATTTCCGGTCTGCTCGGTCTATGTATGCAGTCACTGGAAGTTCAACAGAGAGGCACATCTTTCTTTGTATTGATCTACTCATATGTAATAGTAGGCTATAGGTTATTTTATGTACACTATATTATGGCCGTTATGTATAGTGTAAAATAAATACTAAATATGCTTATAGTATAGACTTCAATATCAACTCTAGAACTATTTCAGAGGCTGTTAGTAGAGCGACGTTAACGTTAAAGTTTGAATTGTGGATTAAGATATAATAGCCCAAATACATTCTCTATTCTCTGTCACGTGTAGAAAAAAACAAAACGAAACAAAAAACTGCTTCATACTGGTCTAATCGTACCTCCTTCAAACACGCATGGTGCCATTCTACATTCCTTTTCTTTCTTTTTTTTTTTTTTTACAATATGCTCTTAATTGCTTCATCATGACAGCTGCACTTTCTCCACACACACGCGTGTGCACACACAGACAGACACACACAAGCAGAGAGAGAGAGAGAGAGAGAAAGAGAGAGAGAGAGAGAGAGAGAGAGAGAGCTCAACAGCTCATCATATTGTATAATGTGTATTCCAAACCGAAAAAGAATGTGGCGAAGTGTTTTATTTTATTTAATGATACGAGTGGGATTGATATTCAAACAGGTGACAAGATGAGGAAACTGAATCTGAAGGCTCTTCCATTTCTCAAACATAGCAGCTGAGCCTGTTATTATGTTTGACTTGTATCTGTGATATTATTTTAGACGGCACAGCGCGACCTTACGAGCTGTCAACTGATGGGGAAAGGGTGCCATCTGTTGGTGGAAACATGTCAATGTAATCATTCCTCGGCACACAGTGTTCGCAATGCTCCATCGTTCTCTTCTCTTAGTTCACTTCATGCATAAATAATGTTCTTTTGAGCGTTGTGCGAAATAACCATGTTTACCTTGTAGCTTTATTCTTTATACTTGTATTTAAATTAGACTGTGTGGTTAAAATGTAGGCTAAACCATTGTTTTCTTTCCAATTAAAAGTTGAGAAATAACTTTTCCCCCCCATCGATATAGGATTATTCGGATTAGAATCTCTCTCTCTCTCTCTCTCTCTCTCTCTCTCTCTCTCTCTCTCTCTCTCTCTCTCTATCTCCTCCGCTCCATCTCTGTGTCTGCCTATCTGTCTGCCTGTCTGCCCCCCCCCTCTCTCCCTCTCTCTCTCTCTCTCTCTCTCTCTCTCTCTCTCTCTCTCTCTCTCTCTCTCTCTCTCTCTCTCTCTCTCTGACACACTCCTTCAGACCAGACTTTCCAAATAAAACACATCCTGCCCTGCCTCTGCATGCTCTGCATGCGTCACGTACCTCCATTCACAGTATAGCTGTAGCCTACTTCAGTTTGTCCACTGTGTCTGTCTCCACTCTCCACAACATCTGTACAACAAGGAACAATGTCTGGTCCCTGCACCGCTGCGTGGACGATGCTGTCAGTGGGCTCCTATGTGTCTCTGTGTCTGTTAGTGAACGGTGGTGGCCTGGCGGATTCCCTGGAGGACACGCTGCAACGGGGCACAGTCAGTCTGAATGAGATGTTCCGAGAGGTGGAAATGCTGATGGAAGACACACAGCAGATACTGGAGGAGGCAGTTGACCAGGTTTGCCCCCTTTTAATATATTTTTGATAGGTCATTATTAATGTGTTGTATTCAGGTTGTTGCACAATGGATTCAAGCCGTTAGGAAATATCCGTAAGCCAGAATCAAATCCACGGGGAGTCAGCATCTGTTTTATGGATGAATTGCTTTCTGGCAGTGTTTCTGGGTCGGGACACATTTGTTGGTCGTGGACAGATTTTCATGGGTTATGAGTAATATCCTCCCCCCCTTTTTTTTTTAAACAAATAAAAAATAAATAATCAAAAGAGTAATGGAAAAAAGTGTAATCTAAAATTGTCTGAAATTGCAAGAATTTAAAACAAATTGAAAAAGAACTTCATATTTGAAAAAAAGATAGACACTTTTAAGGAGTAGCCTATTGAAAATAGCAGATCTACAAGCTCACAACTGAGCTTGTAGACAAAAGCGCCCATGAAACTCACAAGTGAGCTTGGAGATGGGCTATTTTCAATAGTTTGGGTCCTGGGGAAACACATTTCTCTTTTGGGTCTCCGGTCTCGAGCTAAAAAGTTTGGGAACCAGTGACTTAAATAGGTAGCTGGTATAGCATACTTTGCCCTTTATGTTGGATATTGAGCCAGGCACATTCTCACAAATTGTTTACTGTTTCAGGTCTATTAAAATGTTCTACAGTCCTAATTGTATGCATGAGATTTATTCTCAATTTCCCAAACAATTTCCGATATCCAGATTGCTGCAGAGAGTGCAAAATCATCATCTCTACATTCACTGGACCTCATTCCTAACTACCACAACCTCAGTGATGGCGACAGAAATGTTCAGCTCCTAGACAGAACTGACAAGGTTGGTATTCACTCAACTGAGACTGAAAATGTATATTAAAACATGTAATACTTTTCCTGTCATCTCTTTAGTATCTTAACATATCTTTTAAAAACTTTCTGTAGACAACTTGACATTGAGTTTACTATTAGTTTCATGGGCGCTTTTGTATTCAGAGCCTGTTTTTCCTTTGTTTTCCTATATTCTTCTGAAGTCAGGCATGTCTCCTGACTCTCCTCCTGTATCTTGCCTCTAGCAAATTGACAACAAAACAGGAGATATTCATCTTTCACATATCCATACGGAGATCAGTGGCCAATGGAATACTGTGGATCATGTAAGTCTTTTTACTTAAAATAATGCATTTCTGAAAGATTTATATTGTTTGATATTCCATGTGATATGTTTATTCTGTTTATGGACCATTGACTGAAGAGATCAAGTGTACTTTACAACGCTGTTAAACCACATCTAACTGCCTCAGTTTCAGACAGACCATATCTTTCTTATCCATGACTCCTTATTGGTAATGACACAATGTTAGGTTCACAAATTAAGCTGAAATTCCTCAGCCTATCATTTATATTTTAATGATGTTTTTCAATTCAATAATTAGCTGACCTATTCTAGGTATTACTACTTCAGCCATATACATTTCACATCGCCGTAACTTCTAAACATATAAACCCCAAGAATTCCTTAGTCTTGCAAGTATAAACAAAAACGATGGAATAATTTCATGAACTATGGTCGTATTGTCTCACCACATTTTATAAAGAATGAGGTCATCCCTAACTAACGTACATAGGCCTACCATATACTTTTCATAGTTTTAGCCAGCAGGAGACCAGAAAGGATTTAGGTCATTATTCCTCCTTACTGCCTGTTTTGCCATCATGCAGTTTATACGGTAATACTTTTTTTGATGTTTTTTTTTTTCTTCTTTCTTTTCCTGGCATCCTTACAGAATGTGGTTACGTTTATAGAGCATGCTGCTGGAAACAAAATGCCAGCGGGCCAAGTAAGCAAGCTGGCAAGCCAGTCAGGGAAAGATCTACTCTGCTGTATACTAAAAAGACTCTGTAAAAGCACAGTCATTTTTTTTTAAAGAAAAGAAAAAAGGATCTCCCACAAACACTTTAGAGAAATTGCACTTCAGTTTGGTTGCTAGGTGATGGAAAAGTTGGAAGATGTTTTTATGAAGAGAAAATGAAAATAAGTGACTACTGGGCTATAGTGTGACTAATAGCAGCTGTAGCCATGTGGGATGTATTAAGAAAATTGCAGACTACCACTGTGGTCCACTGTGTTTAGTCTCTCCAGTATATCTCTGTCTGCCCCAGTGGTCTCTTGTCATCAGATCAATGATTATCACTTGTCACAGTAAAATACTGAAGATACATACACAATATTTAACAACTTATTTCCACTGAGGTATCTACGAAACAAAAGGGAGTTGTCGAGAGTGAATTAGAATGGTACACAGTAAAACACTCAGTGTTAATTTAACTGAGTGTCAAAATGGACCAAAATGGGGTCCATTTTTACATTCAGAGTTAAATGAATACTGAGAATTTAATTGCGAATGGGAGGAGAGTTATACTGAGGACCGATGCCAGACACGCAGTCCAAATCGTGTCTGGACAAGGTTTATCACACTGTAGATGTAGTGTGTGTGTGTGTGTGTGTGTGTGTGTGTGTGTGTGTGTGTGTGTGTGTGTGTGTGTGTGTGTGTGTGTGTGTGTGTGTGTGTGTGTGTGTGTGTGTGTGTGTGTGTGTGTGTAATAATAATAATAAATAATAATAACAATGCATTCCAAATCGTGTCTAGACAACGTTTTTCACACTGTAGACGGGCATGTGTGTACGTGGGTGACTGGGTGTAGTCTGCCTGAGCCTTTTTTGTATTATTTGAAATAGTAGATTGGAAACAAACCCATCTCATAGCATGCTCACATTATGAGGACTGGCTCATTATGAAAGTAAATAGGTGATGCATCCACAAGCTCAGTGACATAAATGGTTAAGAAATGCTGTAGATCTTGGTTCAATGTCTGCATGTTGCTGTACTGTTGGTTGCTATAACTTTGTTGGAGCCCATAAACTTTAAGGTTTAAAGGTTTGCCCTCATGTTGTGAATGTCCTGCAAAATGGAAATTGTTTTTGTGCTTTTGATTTAGTTTTTAACATTGCCAGACAGTCAGCTCTACAGCGCCTGTTGTTTCAGTGACTTGGCTTGATTTCCACACTGACTCCCCTGAGGGAGGACAGAAAGATAAAAAGCTCTGAGTAGTTGGGTTCATTGGCCTCATTTTTGGCCCATGCTGTTTCCTCTGTCTGCAGAAGAAAACTAAGACGGAATCCCAAATATTAAATAAAATGTTCTCCAATGGGTTTCATAGAGAGAGTTAGACTAGACTAGTCCTAAATTAAAAATATTCTCTTTTAAGCTGGAGGAGGTCAGATCAGTTTTGATGTACTGTAGCAGGGCAGGATCTACTCTATTCAGAATTCAGCTAATCTGCTTTTGTAAACAAATATCAGAGCTATTACTTTTGTCAACCATTCTAAGATAACAAATGCTAATTTTATGGGTTTTTTTCAGTAGAGCTTACTTTGAAAAGCCTTTTCTTCTCTAATCTTATTCATTCTATGTTTTTTTTCTTTTAAAACACTACATACCTCACGACAGGAGTGCATGGTTGATGAAGACTGTGGTGATATGAGATACTGCCTGTATGAGATTGAGAGCTCCAAATGTCTTCCCTGCATACCAACGGATATGGTGCGTAAACAATCGTGTGATTTATGAAAGTCAACATGGTAGGCAGTAGAGAGGTAGAGTGTTATATTGCATAAAATCAGTATTAACAAAGTGGGCCATGAAATAGATTTTGTGTCTACAAAGCGCAATTGTGAGTGCATTAGTACAGTGCTTTTGTGTGTTTGTGTGCATGTGTGTCCTCATTCAGCCCTGCACTAAGGATGAAGAGTGCTGCTCAGGTGATATGTGTGTGTGGGGCCAGTGTTCAGTTAATGTCACCAGAGGAACAGAAGGAACTATTTGTACGTTCCAGAGTGACTGCAGTGCTGACCTCTGCTGTGCGTTCCAAAGAGGTGAGTTTGAGTATAGACTAGGATCTCCAAAAATCTTAACCCAAAGGAAAATCGTGTTAATTTATGACATACATATTTTCTAGGGGTATTAAGGGTGCTGAATCCAAATCTGCTGTATGTCCAACTCAGAAATAAGCACTAATGCCTCTAAATGGACAATTCAAAGATGGCGGCCACCACTATGCTGAAATATAGTATGTTGGCTAAACAAGGTAGAAACGTGATAGATTTTTTTTCATACAGTATATGGGGAATCCAATGGCATAGTCTGATTTGAGATCAAATGTGAGGAAACTGCTTCAAACGCTTATATATTGTAGAAATTGTAATGTTACTACCGGGTGTCTATAGGCAGGGATGGTGGACGAGTATGGGCTATGGAGCCACTAAGTTAGGAAGATGGGGGGGTCTGTGTGTGTCCGTCTGTGAGCAGCTAATCTCCGGCACAGTTGGACCGATCAGCACGAAACTGTGCACGCACACTCCTTGGAGGCGAAGTAAAAACCTCTGCCCCAATTTTCTCACATCGGCCTAAAATCGTGAAACACATAATCCAACACAGTACATGTTATTGCTTTGTAAATGTTATATTATTATTGAGTTTTAATGCATTTTAAAGTGTGAATAGGTGAAAATACTAAAATAGGTAACAAAGTTTGAACACCCATGTTGTCTTATTAACTACACAATGATGTTTAGCCAATGCTGACTTCATTATTCCGGTAAATTTGACATGGTCTCTAGAGAAAACGTATCAAAAGAAAGACATTGACCCTGGACCTCGGTCATAGTGTAAGCAGCAGAGTTTCTGAGTTACTGTGCATGTGCTGCCGCAGGCTATGGGATCTGTTGTCACGGTTACAGTCCCTGCAGGCTATAAGATCTGCAGCCGGCCGTTGCACCTACCGTTGAGGCTACAGTCGTGTTATTAGCACAAATAGCTTAGCAGAAACAACGTCATGGACTTCTCATGGTTGTGGTAATGAGCCATTACCATGACTCAACGTCAGGTTGTAAATATCCTCGGAAACCCAGCCTTTTTTTTTGTTTCAAAAGAAAAAAGGTCTGGGCGAACGGTGCAGGAACGATGGTCTTAGGACCTTGTCAACTCCTAACCAACCAGAGTGCAGAGGGGCGTCGCTCTAAATTTCGTGACGTCAGCCTGCTCCGTGCACAGACCGGGGGGGGGGGGGGGGAGGGGAGGCGGGGACATAGATTGGTGAAGCAATAGGAGGCTCCGCGCCTGGGTTTGGATCCGCCCTTCGAGACCACGTTCTCTCAGTCTAGGTTGTAAATGACCAGGTTGTCAGATACAGCATACAGTATAGTTTGTGTGTGTGTGTGTGTGTGTGTGTGTGTGTGTGTGTGTGTGTGTGTGTGTGTGTGTGTGTGTGTGTGTGTGTGTGTGTGTGTGTGTGTGTGTATACATGTATATAAAGTCCTCCAACTAAATAAATAAAACAAGTGATTGGAGCATTAAAAAGAAAATCCCAATAGGGGACATAAATTCAGTTAATGTTCTTAACTAATGAGGAGGAGTTAATAAGGGCCCTCGACACTGCCTCAGATCTGTGATGATGCAGAAGCCAATAGCCTACTGTTTATTCCCTGTCTTTCCCGTTATCTCCCCTCTCCTACCTATATGTCATTTTACTCTCTCTCTGTTTCTGCAGAGCTATTATTTCCAGTGTGTAACCCCCGCCCGGAGCAGGGGGAGTCCTGTGTGAGCCACCCTAACCTGCTGATGGACATGCTGGCCTGGGACCAAGAGGGACCCCGTGACCACTGTCCCTGTGCCCCTGGCCTCCAGTGCAAACCCCATGGGTGAGAACAACAATGGCATCAAGGACATGCTCAGTGGAGTGAACGAATTCTATAGAATATAACTTGTTTTGAGGTGACAGTGGAGTTTAAACCCTATATACTCTGTTTAGAGCCACTGGTATTTCCCACTACACCAAAAATAGCCGATCTACAAGCTCACAATGCATAGCGCTGTGACGCGCTCAGCTGTGAGCTTGTGGCGTTCGTCCCCAGAGTAGGGACGTTACGGTTCATGTTAAACTGATCATTGTTGTATTTTGTGCAGAAAATGTCTGCATAAAATGCAAACAAAATCAAGGTTTGAAACAATAGAGAAGATACACTGACAAATCCTGAGTGTTCATTTAACTCAGAGTGCACACATTTGGTTACATTTGTACGCTCTCAGAATTATTAATGGATAAATGAACATGGGGTTAATATTGTGTTTTCCCCAAAATCTCTTTCTGATTTTTTTTAGACGTGGATCTGTTTGTGGGAAGTAGCTGGCTGAGAAGGTCCCTGGAGATGAATGACTGATCTATCAAAGAGCAAAGCTGGTATTTTAAACTTCGTAACCCTGTCCAGAAGTGATGCTGTAATTGACTTCAGTTATTCAAACAATCAAAGACTGCTCCAATAACTGACAATGCAAGGTGTTGTTTCTGACAGGACTCACTGGTTGCACTACTGCATTATTTGTGCCTTACTAAAACATTTTTAGATAGCACATTTCTATGATGTAACTAAATGGAAATTAAAGACATGTTCTTAGTTGTATTGACTAAGGACCAAGAAGAGTATTGTTGAAAGGTGTGTAATCTTTTAATATGAATAAACTTTGAAACAAATGGAATTGTTTTTATTTATTTTCAATACGGTAAAGGTAGCTTGGAACACTAGATGGCAGCATTGTGATCTTTTTTTTACAGAACAGATGAAATATCACTCCCTGTCCCTGCCCATTCCAAATGCTAACCACCATCACCCTAGATGCTGCATGTTGCATGTTGCATGTGTGTGTGTGTGTGTGTGTGTGTGTGTGTGTGTGTGTGTGTGTGCGTGCGTGCGTGCGTGCCTGCCTGCCTGCCTGCCTGCCTGCCTGCGTGCGTGCGTGCGTGCGTGCGTGACACACACACACACACACACACACACACACACACACACACACACACACACACACACATAAATAACATACATAAATAACATGTAATTAGACAATTTACAAACTATTACAATAATGGATATAGAGTGCATCACTCTTTGTCACATACACGTACACAGACAATAATTGTTAATCAACATCAATATAAAACCATTATCATATGTGGGTGTATAGATATAAACAGTGCATAATTAGACCATGTAAACTAGGACTGCAATAATGGAGGATACAAAGTGCATCACTTTTCTATATTAACATGTTAAGGTGGGATGCAAAACTAACTGATCAAGCTGGTGAGGTAGGCAAGCTACATAACGTGTATGCTGTCCGTGCATCAATTAATTAAAAGTTCCAGAAGGACTACGGAGTGCTGGCTAGTTTCTTATTGTGACGCTACATAGCTAGCTGGAGAGTTGAACTGACAGTCTGGAGATGGTGGCAGAGAGGAGGATGAGGAGAAAGCTTGTGGAGAACCCCTCTCATGCCCTCTGATGAGCTGGTGAGGAGCACATTTAGCCACTGACTCCACCCATGGCACACACCACAAAGTTAAACCCTGAGGAAGACTTCACTGTCGAAACGTTGGTTTAATTTTAGAATAAACATTTTGCAACATGGCTAAGAGCTATGCGGCCTCATCTTTTGTCAATACTGTTACCTGCTGTGGCCAGCACCTAATCAACACAGGTGTGCGCTCCCTCCTTTTTTGCTTTTGTTTGCCTAACACACCACAAAGCAACCTTGCCAGTCCTTTCTGCTAGCAGCCATCAGGCACTGACTGACCAAAGCTTTCTTGACCCAGGACTAACCTGCACTATTGACTGACTATTGGCTACTTGGACTCTTGACAATGAATGCACAGTTTATAACTGTATTGCTCTACTTATATTTACAGTCAATTCCATGCTGTCAATGGGATATACCTACTACAACTGCTAGGATGTAGCCTACATATTGCCGAACACATATGGATAGATAACTGTTGATAGACTGTAGGATACTATATTCATTCATTCATATGATAGGCTGTATGAAAATAAATAAATATAGTAGCCTACACACAGACACATACACACATTATATATACACATTATATAATGGTTACAGAGTGCACACACAGTGATAGGAATTATGAATGCCTCATCAATATAAAGCCAAATGGTGATGCATAAATACTAAATTAGACAGTTTACAAACTATGATTAATCTATCTATAATCTCTCTCTGTGTGTGTGTGTGTGTGTGTGTGTGTGTGTGTGTGTGTGTGTGTGTGTGTGTGTGTGTGTGTGTGTGTGTGTGTGTGTGTGTGTGTCTCTCTCTGTCCCTTTCATCAGGTTTCTGTGCCAGACTCTTATCTTGTTTCATCTGACCCCCCCCCCCCCCCTTTTTTTTCATACCCCTCAACTCATGCCCAGAGCCTTTCCTGTGTTTCAACTTTGCTACAGTATGACACCTGAATTTCCCTCCATGGATCAATAAAGATGAATCTTATCTAACTCTCTCACGCACAGATAAACACACCACCGCTGTAGAGCAAAAAAAACGAATAATCTTGACTCTTGAACATAATTATTTTCTAAAATACTTCAGATAGTGATCAAACACTTCCTTTTCCGTGTAGGGGTTTTTGAGTATAAGCCTAGTCGTAGGACGGTGTCGCGCGTCCAAACACAAGAGATCTACAAGCTCACAACGCGTCCCGTCAGCGCGTTAAACAGCTGTTTGTATATCTGCTGTTTTTGTGCACTCGGCACCGTCGTACGAGGACACAACCCAGACTATCCTCTTCTTGCTGACGTCACGCACTTTTCATTCTGATGGGACCACCCTTCATGTTTCATTCAGCGTTGCCATGTCCGCTTATTATAAGCGACTTTGGGCATGTTTTTCCTGTAAAGTTGCTTGTAAATATTGGTTAGTTGCGGGTTGCGGTTGTTTTGGGCTTGTTTCTAAAGTAAGTGTTGTTGCTTATTTGGGCTTGTTATCAATATGTTGTTTTAAACTAGTGTTTTTCATGTGAAGGACCCCCCCCCCTACAAGATTTGTGTGGATTCGAAAATATTCCACAATAATAATAAAAAAGTGAGCTTGTAGATCGGCTATTTTCAAATAGCCATGGGGTACAGGTTTAAAGTGCTCATTCTTCTGGGTTTGTTTTCATGGACCTGGCTGCTTAATTCTCTCACAAAAGCTGGCAACAGTGGTTTCCTTCCTGTTCTCTGGTCTACTTTCCACTGTGGGCTCCGCGCGCAGCGTCTCTCCTCTCAAACTGTGGCCGTTGGTTGACTCACTCAGACCGGGGAATCACAAGTTAACAGCCGGGGAGGATAAAAAAAACAGCTCTTCGATCGATATTTCAGGTACGTGAGGCCGTCACCCGCGGACACGCGGACGCGTCGTAATCTTGACTTGTTGCGGTATACATGTATATATATATATATATATATTAAATCTGTTTATAATAACGTGATAAAACTGAGGATTATTGGAATGAGATGATTGTGGGAGTAGTAAATGTTTGTTGCGAAAGCCAACGTGCGACAGCATGCCTTTCATTTCCAGTCACGAAAGAGATGCGCAGCGCAGGAGAGATAGCTCTGGTCCATAGCGTTAGAAAGGAGTTCTCCTTAACGCTATGTTACTTTAGAGCCTTTGCCCGCACGCCCTTCGGAACGCAGGCTGCGCAGCCTCTCGTCTCTAGAAAAATTAAAATATATAAAATACACTTTTGCTACTCATCAAAACAAAGACGTTTTTTTTTAGTTGAATGCCTACTTTCCTTAGTGGGAACACTCTGAGCCCCCCACCTCAGGTCTAAAACACACATTTTGTCCAGAAAAGAAAATATTTCACCGGAAGGAAAATTTCTTTTAGCTACTCCACGGCGCCCCCTACAGATCTTGTCAATAGAATAATTCCATTGACCAAATTTGTAGAGGGCGCAGTGGAGTAACTAAAAATGTTTTCCCATCCGGTGGATTATTTTACATTTTGGTCAAAATGTGTGTTTTAGACGTGAGGTGGGGGGCTCCGAGTAATCCCACTAAGGAAAGTAGGCTTTCAACATCTTAAAACGTTATTTTTTTGGTGAGTAGCGAAACCGTATCTTTTACTTTTACTAAAGACGAGAGGCTACGGCCACTGCGCTACCAGGGGCCTGAGGGCAACGGCTCTATAGTAACATAGCGTTAAGGAGAACTCCTTCTAACGCTATGGACCAGAGCTACGCAAGAGAGGAAGAAGAAGGAAGAAGAGGGAGGGGTGGCTGAACCTAAACGCACTGGTCAAACTAACGTTCCATTAACTTATTCTTTTTAATTTGATAAGATCTGTTGTACCTCCTTGAACTGATTTAAACGAGAGGCTTCGGGTCTGGAAGGTTCATGGCCGCCTATTGCTTTCCGAGGAAGCGACTGCAAATTCGGTTCTAATCTATCTACTGCTTGACGGTGTCGCTCAAAACGAATGAGAATTGCTCCTCTGTGCTTCAACCAGTGGTGGAAAAAGTACTCTAATTTTTCACTCAAGTATAAGTATCAATACTGCTATGTAGAAATGCTCTTCTCTTTTACAAGTGAAAGTCCGATATTCAAAATGTACTTGAGTAAAAGTACAAACGTTTTGAAAATATACTCAAAGGACTAAAAGTACTCGGCATGCAAAATGTCCCATTTCACAAGTTTTCAAATCACTAAAATGTTTTTAAAATATTTTGAAAATAGCAGATCTACAAGCTCGTCGTTGTGAGCTTGTAGATGGGCTGAAGTGGTTAATGTATAGTGTGTGATTATAATAATACAAATCTACAAAGTAACTGGTAACTAAAGTTTTCAAATAAATGTTGTAAAAAGTACAATATTTGCCTCTGAGATGAAAATTGGAAATACTCCTGTAAAGTAAAAATACCTCAATATTGTACTTAAGTACAGTACTTGAGTAAATGTACTTAGTTACTTTCCACCACTGGCTTAAACCATACGTAGAATATGATATGATCTGCTTCAGCGCGAGCTGAAAGGCACGGTTTCATGATCACTTGTTTATTATGAAACAATTATGTTATTTCGTAGCCTGTCGAAGTCTGATGGTTGCGCGCCGCCGTGGCTGGTACCGAAAATATCAGATATACAAGCTCACATGTTGCTGACACCTGGGTGGCAACTATAAGTATAAATCAGGCTTGCTTTAGTGAAGCCTAACTTTTCTGTTGAGAGGTATTGATGTGAGTTTATCGTGTGCTCTGCAAACGAACGGTAGTAACGGTAATGATGGCTGTTGTGTTAACGATGCAGAAGCAACAACATCTGTGTGTAATGACTGTCACGGGATCCCCTGCATTCCTACTGGCAGTGAGTGCACAGTGTTGTCCCAGGCTGTACCACCTCCAACTTACTAAGAGCATTGGTTCTCAAAGTGGGGTCCGGAGACCCCCAGGGGTACTTGAGGGAGTTCCAGGGGGTCCCCAGCTAAATGATTTTATGAACCAAATGGACCCTTATGGGTATGTAACTCTGAGAGTGTACAAATGGAACCAACGGGTCCATTTGGTTCCATTTGTACACTCTCAGAGTTAAATTAAAATTGACTTTACGATATGAATTGGGGTCCCGGAGATATAAATGCCATTAAATGGGGGTCCGTAGCCTAATGCATGTCAAACTGGGGGTTCTTTGATATTAAAATGGTAGAGAATCACTGCTAAAGAGCCGTAAAAATCTTCTCTTATAGGGGTCCCTGGCTTATCTTTTTAAATGGGGGTCCGCGGGCTAATAAGTGTCAATTTGGGGGTCCATGGCACGAAATTTTTTGAGAACCACTGACTTAGAGAAGTGAGACAGATGTGCTCCAAGTCAGTGGTTCTCAACCTGTGGGTCGGCCCATATGATTTTGGGAGGGTTCCCAGATGACGGTAATGTGACAATTTAAGGACTTTTAAGACTTTTTAATACCTCCAAAAACAAGTTATACTATACAAATTGGTCAAACATTGACCAGATTGTCAAATAATATAAGAAAGAGGCAATTCTTTTTAGAAAATAGCCGATCTACAAGCTCACAACAACTCAAGGGAGCCGATAACGTGGGTGCCCGGGGGCACAAGCACCCACTATGGGTGAGGAGCACCCACTGGGTGCTGGTCCAAAAAAAAAAAATATTTTTCAAAATCAGATCGCCTGGTTCAGATCGCCACTGAACAACCGAATTAACCGAAATAAAGTTACAAAACCTCCCCAAAAAAGTCAATTATCCGACCAAAACCCGCAAACCAAACCCCGAACGGGGCGCGCGTGCATGTGTGCCTTGTTGGGCACCCGCTAGAGCTTATAAATATCGGCGCCCCTGCAACAACTCGCAATAGATCGTCTATTTTCACAATATTTATCTGTGGAACTAAATTGACTAAAAACTAAATTGAATGCTTCAACTCCTATATTGCAAGTCCTTGTCAGGGTGGGGGGTCCCCAGTTCAAGTCACGGCCTGAAAAGGTTGAGAACCACTGCTCTAAGTAACGTTGCTCCAATGCTTACTGGATGGGGGAGATCATTGTTTGTCTTGTGTTGACAGTTCGAGGCTTTTGAGATTGAAAAACATGTCCTGGCTTCTCCTAATCTCTCAAAACAGATGGGTTCCCAGATTGTTCTCCTCCAAATAGGGGGCATTGAATGTTGGTGGTGCAGGGTTTGAGCAAATAAAGCATAGAGTCCTATTGATTTGTGAAAAAGTCTTATTGCATTTTTAAATGTTATGCTTTGAAAATTTGAAGGTCTGATTGGCAACAAATTTGACATTTAAAAAATAAATATGAAACCAAGCCTTTGTGACAGTCGAGTGACAAAACCTATTCCTCCTGCAACTGAGAAGCTTCCATTCATATGCCAATTGGTTAATAATACAACCTAGTGGCAGTGCAACTTTTCATCCTTGTCAAGCCATGTCAATGATATTGCCTTCAGTCCACACCAACGCAACTCCTTGCAACAAAACCGTTGTAAGGCCAGTCCACACCAGTGCAACTCCTTGCAACTGCCATTTGGGATAATGGTTGCAAGGAGTTGCATGTTGCAAGGAGTTGCGTCGCGAATCATTGGTGTGGAGTGGACTGGCCCTAGGCAACAACATATATAATGAACATACGTCTAATACTGTACTCTACATGCAGTAGTTTATGCCATTGCCTCAAATTGTTGCCTGTGCATCACGGCGTTGTCGGGGCAAAGCCAACAGGTGTTTAAATTGGTATACAAAAGTCCCAGATACAGAATGATCTGTTGTGTTTAAAGAATTAAACCTGAATAGTGAATAGGCCTATGTCTAAACAGAATTAGGAGAATAAGAACCTACACATTAGGAGTTTTAGAAATCATTGAAGTATCAATGCAGTCGGTTTGCCAGTATTCAAGTGTTTGATCTTGATCAGCATTGTTCCTCTGAGGGTATTTATGCCAGATCTCAAAAGGTCTCTCATCCATTAGAAACAAACCTTTTTACGGACAGCAGGAGTCCAAGTGCCATTTCCATTGATTTTAATGTGTGTGTGGTGCAGACTGCGGTTAACCTCCATTTGTTACCATGCATATATGAGAAAGGATTTTCACCCTTGGCTGTGGATCAGCTTTCAGGAACAGCTCAGATGAATGGTAGCATGCCAGCCTGGTACTCACTTCAGTGAATAAACTGCACTTATCAGAAAACGTCTTGGTTTGATAAAAGTTTGTAGTCTTCCAGACAGTATATCAACTAGTGTTGCCGAATAATAACTAGTGTTGAAGAAAATATTGCTTTTACCTGTTTCACTCTGTCCCACTTATATATTACACTTAAACATAAATAAACTGCCCTAGTTCAGAAAATCACAAATGGTACGTGTGAAGGATGGCAAAAGCTCCAGAAATTATTTTTAGAATTCACTCAAGTCTTGAATGAGATGCCTGCAAAGTGCAGACAGGCGCATCATCCTTTTCAGAGCTATGTATATAGGTAGGTATCACTGGAACCTGCAATGCCACAATAGTTTGTAATGGCTCCAAGATGGTAATACCCAGGCAATGAAGTGCAGTAACAGTAATAGTATATAAACATGTTTTTCAGACATGATTTTTTAGGCCTATGCTCAGGTCACCGTTCTGTTTCTCTATGGACTATGTGAAACACAGCAATGTTGTTTCTTTTGACATTTTGTGATTAAAATGTCCTATAGGCTTAGCAGATGAGATTGAGTTTTGTTGCTAAGAGTTGCATGTTGAGCAGTTTGAGTAATTGGCATACATATTTGGAAATGGCTATAATGTTTCTTCTAGTTAACTTAGAATGATGCTAGAGTTTAAGTCTATGTTTTTTTCCCAGTTTTTTTTGTTTGTTGTCAAAACCAGGAAATGTCTGTTTTAACTTCTTGTCAATTTAGAAAAGTGAACTTAGAGTCAAAGTCTCTGTTTTGATATCCAGAAATGTCAAAATCTAAAATCACCTGCTACTGTAAATTTGACACCCTCACAATGCTCCACGAATACCCATGATGAATACCAGAGTGAAAATCATGGAGGAGTTCCAGAGGGCAGGCACTGGTCCCTTGAAAAAGAATCGGCAAATCCTGTACAATATCATGACAGGTGGTCCAGTCAGACCCAGTCTATCCTAAGTCTACCCTTGCTGGGGCACCCAGCCTCTCCTAATTGCTGACACTGATGTATTTGTCCTGTTACTGTACTGGGGGGTTTGTCTGATGTTCGGTCAGTAGTGCAGATGGAGAAGTGGGATGGCACATCATTCTGGACATGTAGTAAATGCCACCATCAGGGCATTGGGTGACAAATGTCAGGGAGGTTTTCCTGGGGATGTGACGCTGTCTCCTTCTCCTACCCCTGTGTAAAGGGCAAGGCATCTGCACCGAAAGTACCATGCCAGGTGCCATTACAGTGCTCGGGGGTACAGTACCTGATGCCACTCACTGTGACCTAAAAGATGGCAGGAAGACCCCTTCCAACTGATATAAACATGGTATTGCACATACTGCTTGTTCACCTTTGGTTCATTTTGTGGAAGGCTGCGGATCAGAGGGTGCCACCTCCACAGGCCAGATACAACATCACTACATTCAGGTGGGAACTTGCTAAAGGAGGGCCTGTCATGCCCGCTGGTTCCGCCCAGGCAGCGGCGCCAGTTAATTAGCTTGACGTCACCAGCTGCAGCACATTGAAGGCCTGCAGCCAAATAACTGCAGCTGCCATGCTGCCAGTCTCAGTTGCACTGGCTATTGCAAGTGTGAAGGAGGTGAGATACGCTGCTGCAACGCACTCACAATACATGAAGATGAAGGCAAAGATGAGGAGGCTGAAGGGAATGAGGAAACGGATGATGAAAATGGTGAAGGCCTCTGAGTGTGAGCTTGTGGTAGTGGTTCTAGGTTACCTTAAAGTGAACTTGTTGTCGTTTATTGTATTCAGTGATTTATTGGCTAAATATCCAAATTATGTAAATGGTTATAATTATGTTACAATCTAGCTTTCATAGTTTGTTTTTCTTTGGCCAATGTTTAACTATTTTTGAAGATTCACATAGTTTGACAATGGGGCTATCTTATTATGTAGTACTTTAATGTGCACTGGGAAATCTGGCAAATGTATATTCTTTATTTTACCTGATAATGAGATATTGAGTAAATAAAAACATCTACTGATGCACAAACTTGGACACATCATCAGTGTTGTTTCCTGGAGTCACTGGGTGTTTCGGGTCTTGCAACAGACACCCTCCTCCAGACGACCCGACCGAGGCTGATCAGACCCCGGCCTGTGTCCAAGTGGCATGCTACAGCCCCCACTGTCTCTTGAGGCGAGAAAGAGACAGTGCTAATTAGAGGGTTAGGGTTTAGGGTGGCAGGTGAGATGTTAACAGCAAGTGTTGGCGACAGGAGGCTCTAGGCACTGTGGGTTGACTCCGGGCCTGGCTCCTGGCTTGATAATATACTACATGTGCAAGTTACCCAACACGCAACTCTTAGCACCCAAGTTGAATTTCATCCCCATGGCCTATAGATGACATTTCAATCATAAAGGTTAATAAGAAACCCCATTACTTAATCAAAGCAATTTCCAGCAGACTTAACAAAGCAATCCCTTAATCTGCAGAATTAAGGGGCGAGTGTCTAGTTGTTCATGGTTGCCTGCAGCGCACTTAAAAATGTGTGTGTGTTTATGTATTCGTTTTAGGCCATCTATCTACTTTTTTTCTGTAGTCCAGTCCTCAGTTAGTAGTATACTGGGCAAGATTAATATATCAAAATATGTATGCAATATATTTATAGTATAATATCCTAAATTGAATTTTCATTTTTGGTGATTCAACTGTGCTGTCCATCGTTTTGGTGACAACCCAGGTGATTTCCTTGACTTTGTCTTTTTTTTGTATGCTGTTCTCAAGCCAGTGTGCAGCTTGTTTGTGTAGTCAGTCACACAGCCATTATGACAGGTTTACAGCTGGACTTGGCATACTGGGTTATGCAGCAAATGGTGCATCTGTAGCATTGGCCAGAGACTGAGCTGCCCCGGTCCACAGGGGCCCATAATTGCAGCTACATTAACATGAGACATTGTGTCACTGATGTCTTTTGGAGACTCGGGAGAAGTAGATGAGCATCATTGAAATGTGTACTGTATACTACAGTAGTTGAGAGTAATGCAGGGTGATATAACTTAAAAGTGATATCTCTATGTTTATGGACCAGATTTATGATATGCGTCTATGTTGTCACTTTTTTACTATCAAATTGATATTGTTGTTGTTATCGTCAGTATTATGATGATGATCTGTTGGAGAATTCAATAGACCTAAATTGCCCAGCCCTAATTTAAGGAGAAGGAACATTTTTTTTCTTCTAATCAGTACGAACTCAAAACTCCACATTATCCAAACTCAATTCACTTTGGCCTAAGTGTACTGGGGGGGGGGGGGCACTTTGTGTGTTCTGAATAGATTGGATAGATACTAGTATTTGAACTTGGAAGTTGAACAGCAAGTTTAGTGTGACGTGCAGTCATGCACTGCTGGTCTGCTTGCATGAAAAGCTGAATAACTGGTTTAACTGAAACACCTGAGCACTGGCAGACAGGATTACCAAATCCCAGGGGACGCCCCTGACTTGAGGTTGAGATCAACATACTGTAATTACAGTATGATCCTATCTGATTGTTGGGGCTTTCAACTCTGCAGCGTAGGCCTAGTTCTTAGTTTTTTTTGTTTCTTGGTTTTAAAATGATACTCTTGTTTTGCTGCACCAGTAGGATCGTCAAACAAAAGTTGCATGGATTAACGTTCTGATTTCAGTCATGGAACAATATTACTAAAACATCATCATTTCTATAATTGTTTAAATTGTTTGGCCATACACATTTCCTTTAGTCTTGAGATTTGATTTTGCTTTAATCCATGAAATTGTCATTTTCAGTGTGAATGATCAATATGGTCTAGCTTGAGTTTCTGGATCTTCAGTCGGGGCTGTTGTTGGTGGGGTGATGATTTATAAATAGTCTCTCTAGAAGGTTTATTGTTGTAAATTACAGTATGATTATTTTTATTGATTGCAGGAGAACACGGGGCATTTTGGATTGTGTGATTGCGAGCATTCATTCTAGCCTGAACGCGGCAGCAGTTCTCCATCAATGCAGTTTAACCTCCAAAACCTCCCAGGCAGTCAGGAATGAGACAGATCAGTGCATTCACTAGCCTACAACATAATAGTGCAGAAGTAATCCTGTTTCCTATCTTTAACGGTTCTAACCATGATTACAGAAGTTAGGTATGCATATTTTGCATCTGTGCTCTGCTATATGAAAAACATTCAGATAGCAGGTGTCAGTTATGGAAATGTCCTGGCCTAAATGTTGGAGCTCCTTGACTATTAGGCCAAGACTATAGGACAACAGTACAGTAGGTACCGGACACCTGCGTAATAGGGTCCCTTACTACCAAATTGTTTTATTCATCAGTCATAAGAGTAGGAGAGAGACATTTATTTCAGTGGTAGATTGTACCAGTTATCTGATATGTGTGCTGCTATCAGCTTAAGTGGCTGTAACTCAAACACCTTTAGCCAGCTACTAGATAAGAATTTTAGCCAACACCTAAAAGATAAGACTGCATTCAGACAGGTATATTTAGAGTATTTCTAAATATACCTGTATTCCTGACAGTGTAGTTGTCCAGTCATGTTGTCATTAAAATGTGTCTTTATATTTATATACACGCAATATTAATAATAATATCATCTCAAGTACCCAAAGACGCTTAAATTATTCCAATATTCAGTCTTAAATTTGAAACAAATGTATTAGCCCTACCAAACCTCTGATTCAAATCAGGTGTAATTGTTGAAATGCACTTCCAATGTTATAGTCTGCATAAGGCTTACTTCAATGTCAACTGTAATCTTGACTTCATTAACGCAAAAATGTCCTCTTCATTGCGCTTGATTTCACTTAATTATTAAAAATGCTAAAGTGTTCCTTGTTACAAGCTTCAGCTTGATGATTCTCTAGCATTTTAAGTCCTCACTCTTGTCTGTCTTTCTCTGCAGGTGGTGTGGTGTTGAAGAGGGATTTAGTCCATTAGGTTAGGACTGTCGTCACCATGGTGAACATCCCAGAATACTATGCGGGAAAGGCTGTGCTGATCACAGGGGCAACAGGCTTTATGGGCAAGGTACTGTACAGTAGGGCAAACAGTCAACAGTAGTACATGTACTGTTACAGTACATGATTTATCACGCAATACGGGCTAGAATTAAATTAAGAAGATGGAAATGTGTCTGGAAATAATGCAAATAACTGATTTGGTTTACAAGCAATGCTGTAGCTGTCAAAGTTTTCAGTATCTGACTTTACAATATGAATCTAGTATTGATCAGGTTGCACACAGTGTAAATTCCTGAGTGTTAATTTTAACTGTGAGATTGCAATATGTGGTTTCATCTGTGCACTGAGAGTGAAATTAACACTGAGGATTTTACTCTGCACACAGACCCCTGGCATCTGCTGTTTTACAACAATCTTGTCAGAATGCAAGGGGAATGTACAATGTTTTCTAAACATTTATTCTAGGTGTCACATGATCCCTTGACTTCAGCCTCATCAGGCTAACTTTCCAAACTCGTTGAAGAGTCTGGTTTGTATCAGGCGAAGTCCCACTGGTTTAGTTCTGATCTGAATGTAGGGCTGCAATCGTCGATTATTTTCTTAGTGATTATTCTATTGATTACTTTTTGATTAATCAAAAGGGCTTTTATATTTCAACAAATTGATTAACGATTTAATCATTATTTCATATTTGGTCGCACAATAGTACAAAAATAGTGAAACATAGAAAACAGATCGGTGAACCAATAGGCGCCCACAGATGTTATATCCGGAGATCTTGAATCCGCCCCTAGACCAGATATCAGACTCTGGCTCAGACATAACCATACTCTGACTCAGACATAACCATCAACAAACCTGATACGCCCATATATAGGCATGTCACTATGACATATATGGAGATCCCATATATGGTCATGTGCATATATGGGCCCAACCGACTTCAAACTCGGCGCGCACATTGGCAAGGAGTCAAAGAGAGTGCGGTGCCCGCCGTTGAGGCGTTCGGATATGCGGTTGTCCAGAACCGCCGACCAAGATGTCCATACGTATATAGGCACATAGATATCCAGTTGTCCAGAACTGCCAATCCAAACAATATGCCCAATTGCCCATATATGGGTATGCCAATATATGGGCATATACTGATGACATCGGGGATCTCCATATATAGGCAGTTGGGCACGAAGGGACACAGACAGACGGGTACAATGGGTTTGACAAAGCCCCAGACACTATGACTCGGCCCGAACCTCTAATTTGATGAAATTATTTTTTATTTATTGTCTCAGGAGACTATGTTTTCACTTTCCCCCCCCCCCCCTCGGCCAAGCTAACATTGGTCAAGCCTCACGTGACACGTGACAATACGTTGAAAGAGTGTGCTCTGATTGGCTAGTGAGACGCATGACGTATAGCGGCCTATAAATAGATGTGTCACTTTGAAAGAGTCACTCTTTCAAAGTGAGGTAAGACAGGAATAATCACGAAATGGCTGAGAAATGGCGGAGCAATACATTATGTAGACACACTGGTGTCATCACAATACGTAATATAAATAGCTTAGACTAAGCTAATCAATATTTGCTGGCGGAGACATGTGCTCCGAGGAGCACATTTTCTAGTTTTTATTATAATCGATTAAATCGATTTGTTCGATTAACTGTTGCAGCCCTATTTGAAAGCCAACACTGATCATCTTCCCTCCAACCCTGCCATTCACTCCAGGTGCTGCTGGAGAAGCTACTGAGGTCCTGCCCCGAGATCAAGATTGCGTATGTGCTAGTCAGACATAAGGCTGGCCAGAATCCTCAGGCTCGCATCGCCGACATGATCAACTGCAAGGTGAGGAGGAGGAGGGGTGGATGAAGGAAGTTTGGATGGGGGAGAAAGACATGTAGGTGGGGGGACTGTATACATATGTGAAGCTGTGCAGAGCCCACACTGTTATTGCTCGTATTACTTGCTGAAGTTCTAGGGGAAGGTGTATTTGGAGGGAGAGAAGGAAGGGAAGCTATATGGCTGCGGACAGGGAGGTAGGAATGAAGTTTAGGCAGAACTAAAAGCATGTAAGCCCTCAGGCATGCATGGATGATGTGCCAAACTAGTGCTACAAGCAAATGAAGAGAGGAGAGAAACAAAGGGGTAGTATGCCAGTTTTGATAGCGAGAATGACGAAGATGACTAATATTGGGCTAGCTTAATGTAGAAGCTGGTCAAATGGGAGGCGTGGAAGGCTCCACCACGCCTGTGTTCTTTTGTATTGCATTATGCCTACTGTGCAGCACTTTGGTCAACTCTGTTGTTTTGAAATGTGCTCTATAATTAAAGTTGGACTGGAGTGCAGCTCCAATTCCACACACTGGTGGTATCAAATGCAAAGCACTGAGACTAACTAAGTGTTTGAGTGGACTGTGGGCATGGAATGTGTTAGAAAGAGACAAGGACAGTAAGTAACTAGTTTAGGACAGGTGAGAAAACAATTAATGGAACAGTAGGTTGAGAGAATGGAACACTTCTACCTATAGACTAGTTATTTATGTACCTCCATTTGGGCATTCATAATTAAAGTGTGTGTGTGTGTGTGTGTGTGTGTGTGTGTGTGTGTGTGTGTGTGTGTGTGTGTGTGTGTGTGTGTGTGTGTGTGTGTGTGTGTGTGTGTGTGTGTGTGTGTGTGTGTGTGTGTGTGTGTGTGTGTGTGTGTGTGTGTGTGTGTGTGTGTGTGTGTGTGTGTGTGTGTGTGTGTTTTCTTTGCTATATCATTCTGTTAGTTGTTTGACAGAGTGCGAGATGAGCAGCCAGACTTTGCGGAGAAGATAGTAGCCGTGAACAGTGACCTTACGCTGCCAGAGCTGGGCCTGAGTAAAACGGACCAGGACACTCTGGCTGAAAACGTGAACATCATCTTCCACTGTGCTGCCACCATCCGCTTTAATGAACCACTCAAGTGAGATTTCCATTAATATCCTCAATTTGTTTGACTTTCTTGTGACTGTGTATGCAGCTAACTGGGGGGGGGGGGTTTCTTGTGACTGTGTATGCAGCTAACTGGGGGGGGGGGGGGGGGGGGTTATAAACATAGCTGCACTAAAATACTTGATAATAAATAAATGTATTTTATTTTATTTTTATCCCATTTATTCCTGCCCAAACATTTCAAGAGTGTTGTGTTCACGTTCCAGTGTCAACTCACCAGAGAACTTTGTACCCTTTATTGTTAGTGTTAAGGGTGTAGGCCACACTTGACAGTTCATGGCATGTAGGTGTTGATGGCTTATGACTGAAGTGGAGTTCACTATGAAACACTTCTTGTTTCTCCTTAAAATGTCGGAAATGATCACACTTCACTTCCTTTTTCTGAACATGTTGCATAAAGGAAGTTGTGCAAGTGTAACTCCTCTTTACTTACCCATGGCACAGCCATGGGTAAGTTGGCTGTACAGCCAACTTACAGCACCTTTACAGCACCTTTGCTGTAAGTTATTTTTTTGAATAATCAGTGTTTGTTTGGTAACCAGGGTCTCCTCGTCTCTCCAGCTCTTTAGTATGAATGAAATTGGTATCCTGACCCGGAAATGTATTTTCTGTTAACTAAAGAGCTGCAGAGACCCCTGTTACTGAACAAACATGCTAAACTAAAGGCAATAATTACTATGAATATAGAGTTATTTAACAGTTATTTAAACAATAAAAAATATATATCACGTACTTCTTTGCTAAAATTGTATTACGTTTAGCAAATAAATAGTTATCCAGAGGTCAGTTAGTTTTTACTTCTAAAGAAAAAACTAAATATTTAGAGATTGGGGTCCACGGCCAAATACATATCAATTTTGGGGGTCCTTGACATTGATATGTATATGACGTTGAGAACCACTGATATAGCAACATAGGACATTTTTAGAAGACATTTTTAGAATTGGCCTCAGGTCTTAACCACTTTGGGCGGGAACCCCTTTTGTAACTATACCTTTTAGGACGGGAACCCCTTTTGGGGTTCTTGTTGCTATGTACAGTATATAGCAACATACATTTGTTGTAATCTTTGAATAAATCTTTGTAGTTTTTCTGAAAACTTAGGTCAGGATTTAGAAGGTGTTATTAGAATCGGCCTCAGTTCTAAATGGATGGGTTAAAGACCAAGCTTTAGGTCAGCACGCCATCGTCACGGCAATGAATTGTTTGTACATAAATCACAATAAAAAACAAATACCTACAAGCTTCATTCTGAAAGTATATCATAATGGCAGATATGTCATACAGTTCTGTTTACACTTTTAAGTCATTAGTTCTGTTTACACTTTTATTTTCAATTGATACTAACGCAATTTGTGGCTGTTGGATAGCAGTCATTCTACACGGTTTCAAATGGTGAACAAAAAAACCTGCACAAGCAACGATCAAGCGTTAAATGTCTCCATTCCCCTTCAGAGATGCAATGCAGTTGAACGTCCTAGCCACCCAGAAGATGGTGGCACTGGCTCACAGGGTGAAGCACCTGGAGATCTTCCTCCATGTTTCCACAGCGTATGCCCACTGTGACCGTGAGCTCATTGAGGAAGTCGTCTACCCTCCTCCTGTAGACTACCGGAAACTCATCGATACCTTGGAGTAAGTTGGCTGTTGCTTTTAATGTGTTGATAATGCAGTTGGTACAGTTGATCTGATTGATCCAAGCTCGACTTAGATGGCTTAAAGTTCCATGTCCAATTAAGACAAATGTGGGGACAGACAGGGATTGCTTGCTCTGCTCTAGAGTTTAAGTTCGTAATGTGGTATGTCTGAAACTATCGCTTATCTTCTTAGCGATTATTCTATATTACTTTAATAAAGTTTATGAGTGCATTTTGGGGTATACTTTAAAAATAATCAACTAAATTGATTAGTCTGATTAACTACTTAAGCCTTATTTTATACATGGTCGTACGACAGTGTCAAGCACACAACGCATCGCGATGCGCTACGTTGTGAGCATGTAGATCGGCTATTTTTTTAGATAGATTTTATTAAAATCAATTATTGATTCAATAAATGTGTTTGATTAACTGTTGCACCCCTACAATGTGATGTTTTGCACAGATAAATGCTTAAAACTATTTTGAGTGGGGTCTGCTGATAATAATTTAATTTAGGGACAAATTGGTTGGATAGTTTCTGTTAATTCAAACTACTGGTTACTTTTAAGGCCAGTCCAAACCAATGTAACTCATTGCAACTGCCATTTGGGATAATGGTTGCAAGGAGTTGCGTCGCGAATCATTGGTGTGGACTGGCCTTTATTGTCAGCAGTTTTCCATCTCAAAATTCAATATAGATTTGAAAATATTGATGATTGCATTTCAGGTGATCCAAAATGAATACTTTTGAAATGGAGACCATACAGACTATTGGAATTATACAACACAACAGGTTTCTCACTCAAATGGTTGCCAGTCTTGCCAGACCATCCTTTCATGCCATTTGATCATAGTAAAGAAAGTAAAATAGGTTTTCCAGATATCACCATCTGTTGGGCTTGAGTGTGACATGACTATTAATTATCTGTGCATTTGCACTTTAATAAGTTGGATGTTTGCTTTAATTAACACGTCAGTTTACATATTCTATTCCTATTGATTGCTAGCAGCACTACTGTTAAATGTAAATCCTTAAGGATTATCTAGATTAACGTCAGTCAATACACTAGTCCTTCCGTCTGAGCTGTTGCAGTATGGTAAATGGCTGCTTAGCAGAACTTAAATTGGAAAAGAGCCGACGTTGACCATAGAGCTGGATTAAAGCATTAGAGCAGCAGCATTTAGGCAGTGATTTTAGTTGAATAGTGGTAGAAAGTTATCCTTTAAAGGGCAAGACCACTTTGGTAGAGGTTTGGGTTTGTGTAGTTACTGTACCTTGCCATGATGTAACTCCAAAGGTGGGCAAGAAATAAAAAAGAATTGCTCCATTGATTAGAAATTGATAATTCAAAATATGCTCCTCATTGACTTACATTGTACGGTAAAACTGCTCTCAAAGTCACTCTTTTAGCACAAAAACGAACGCAAACAAAGTTGATTCAGACAATATAGAACATCACCAAACCCAGTACTGTTTTTTTTATATAAAAATGTCAACTTCCTGTTGATTTTGCCATTTTTAATAAGTAGAAAACCCGGACTGGATCGGCGGATCCAGATCTTCAAATAGTAAAATCAACAGGAAGTTGATATTTTTATTAAAAAAACAAACGGTATTGGGTTTGGTGATGTTCTATATTGTCTGAATCAGCTACGTTTGGGTTCATTTATGTGCTAAAAGAGTGACTTTGAGAGCTGTTTTACCATACAATGTAAGTCAATGAGGAGCATATTTTGAATGATCAATTTCTAATCAATGGAGCAATTATTTTTTATTTCTTGCCCACCTTTGGAGTTACATCATGGCAAGGTAACTACACAACCCAAACCTCTACCAAAGTGGTCTTACCCTTTAAAGGATCATTGTGCAGTACAGATAGAATGAACGTATTCTATCTTTTGAGGCGATTGCTGGAGGGGCCTCTCAACCTGATGGCATTGCTGTGGAAGGGAAGTGTGGAACATTGTTCTGGGGAATTGCAGACATACCTTTGTGTTGTTGGAAAGTTACTTGCATGTTGCAGATTTACTTGCTTGGCAATAAATAGTTATACTGAGGGACTGAGTAAAATGCAATCGGACGACCACGGTATAGAAAAAACAGTCCTATTTATTCATGACTTGGTTAGTGATTGAATGAAGCACTAACTACGTAAGAGCACTTCATTGTTGGGTAGGTCAAATACCTGTGGCCTTCAAATAAATAGCCATTGACATTGCTAAGCTAAGCCTATACATTAACTAACCCTTCAGCTACAATATGGAAATTCCATTTAGCGTGGCTGACTGTGCCTTTATGTTGTGTGTACAAAAAGCTTACCTATTGCATTGAAACTGAAGGCTGGTCATTCTGTTCTGTAACCCACAGATGAAAGTGATCCCTTTGTTTCTGTATGGCAGTGGTTCTCAACCTGGGGGTCGCGACCCCCAGGGGGGTCGCCAAATAATTTGGGGGGGTCGCCAGATTTTTTTGGTGAATTTGAAAAAAAAAATGGAAAAAAAAGTTTTTTTTTTTTTTTTTAAACAAAATATTTTATTTTATTTTATCATTAATTCATGTTTTATCAGTTAATTTACTCAATTTACCCACTTTTTGCAAAAATGTTTTGATAATAAACAATTATCAAATAACCTATCATAATTAAATAACCTTCGCGCGCGCGAACGGGTCCGCGTGCGTGCACGCGGGGGGTCGCGGGAAATAATATCATTATTTTGGGGGTCGCGGCCTGAAAAGGTTGAGAACCCCTGCTGTATGGCATAAATATTGCCTGTTGTATGATAATGCACGTTCTCCTTCCAAGATTAGACCCTTCAAGCCATATTGATTTCATATATCCATAAACATACATTGATTTCCAGAGTAATATTTAGGCTAAGACTAATTTGGATGATGTGGATAAGGATTTGCTACTAATGTTACGGAAGAAACAAATTTATGCCATGGTATAACTTTCAACTTTCATTTTCATTCCATATGTGCCTTTCTTTACATTTAGTTCATTAAGTGGATTTTATAAAAAATATAAAATGATTTTCCTTTTTTTTGTAATCTAGGATTGTGGGATATTATATTAACAATTTATTTTTATTTTATAATAATCAAATAATTATTTCGTTTCTTTATCTTGTACTGGGGAATATTAACCCATTAAATCCCGGAACGCATCTGTGTCATTTTAGATTTTAGCTATAACCACTATTTTATACTATACTATATTATTCAAAAATCTCTTAGACACAGAATGTGCACCAATTTGAGCAAATCTTTGAATTTTGTTTTTTAAGCGAACATTTGTAACTCATATCTTTGCTTCTGGGGGGCCCCTGGAACTAAATATTTTGAGATGGGGGTCCGTCGCCAAAATACATACAATTTTAGGGGTCCTTGACATCAAAAAGTTTGAGCACCACTGATATAGCAACATAGGTTTTTCAGAAGCCTGTTTATTTAGAAGATTTATTTGTTGATGCGTTCCCGAATTGAATGGGTTAACCCATTAAGACCTGGAACTGTGTCATTTTTAGATATGAGCTAAAAAGCATTGTTTTACACTTTGGCTATTCAAAAATAGCAGATATACAAGCTCATAGGCACCGAGTGCCGCGCTACGAGCTTGTAGATCTGCTATTTTTGAAAAATTGTGAAAATGTGTGCAAATCTTTGAATATATATATATATATATTTTAAAGCGAACATTTTTAACTCAAATCTTTGCTTCTGGGGGGTCCCTGGAACAAAATATTTTGATGGGGGTCCGCGGCCAAATACATATAATTTTGGGGGTCCTTGATATGAAAAAGATTGATCACCACTGATATAGAAACATACGTTTTTGAGAATACTGTTGAAATTTAGGAGACACGTAGAATCGGCTTCAGGTCTCAATGGGTTAAGCAATTGTTGTGTTTTTCCAGGTGGCTGGATGACAAGATGGTGTCAGTGCTCACTCCCAAGCTGATTGGAGAGCGTCCCAACACCTACACCTACACAAAGGCCCTGGCAGAGTATTTGGTGCAGCAGGAGGCAGGGAACCTCAATGTAGCCATTGTCAGACCATCCATAGTGGGAGCCAGCTGGAAAGAACCCTTCCCTGTCAGTGGTTTAGCCTTTTAATCTTATTTAATCGTTTTATTTGCTTAATGATCTGATTATTTGGCAAGTGGGATTTAAGGTGGAAAAAGTATCCTACATATAATTTGTAATTTGAAAGTACAAAATGCATGGTGATGAAAAATTAATTAGCGGAGAGTTGATTTCAATTTTGTTTCTAGGGTATGTAGGTGAAATGGAGTCTTTAAAATATATTTTTTAACTGATAGTATTTATTTGCTAATCTTATACTCCTCTTTTTAGGGCTGGATTGATAACTACAACGGACCTAGTGGGATATTCATTGCAGTAAGTGTTCACAACTTGGCCATTTGCTTTTTTTTTACCAATTTATAAAGCAAAATTCTTAAACATTTTTTGTATGGTACCTGAATTATAGTCATGTAGACTGTTTTTTGGCACCAGGCCTAAATAAATACTTTTACTCTTGTGGGCATACTAGAGGCGTGTCCCCACTTAACCTCGTTGTAACTCAATTAATAATTTATGACAGACACTTCAACAGGGCGTTTATGTCAACAGTAATTCTCCACACCCCCTCCATAGGCTGGTAAGGGAATCCTGCGTACGATGAAGGCATCGAACGATGCTGTGGCCGACCTGGTTCCTGTAGATGTGGTCATAAACAACACGATAGCTGCGGCTTGGTACTCTGGATCACAAAGACACAACAGGTTGGTGGGATGCACCGTGCCCCTATAAACACAGATCAGATGTTCTTACCTTGATGACTATGCATACAGTACATCATGTAATTGTTTCAGGGCACTAATGAATATTTTCCTTTGCTGTGTGTCCCCAAAGTAGGAACATTTCTGCAAAGTATAAAGCACAGTCGAAGCATAGTGCAGGCATTAAAAGGAATCCCTGGCTAATAAGTAAAAGAATACATCTTTTTTTAATAAATACTATAGTTACGTTTTTTATTTATTTTTAATTTTGGTTATAGGCGGTAATTATAATGTATTAAGGCATATAAGGCTAAGGGGATCATTTTAACTCTTTCCACCTGGAATTTTCAAAGATGTTCAAAAATAGCGAAATTTGCAGATCTCACTGTGGGTCGCTAGCTTGTAGATTTTCACAGTCCAAAACACCACCATATGACTAAGTATAAAACAGGGCTTAAGACATAGATATTCAACTGGCGGCCCGCGGGCCACGTGCGGCCCGCGAGGAGCTTCCTTGTGGCCCCTGGCCATATTCCCAAAAAAAAAAAAAAAAAAAAAAAAAAAAAAAAAAAAAAAAATTTTTTTTTAATTTTCATAATTATTATTTATTTTAACTTTGATTTATGTTATCAAAGTTAAAACAGTACAAATTATTTATCCTTCATTAGTTCTTGAAAGGCCATCTTTCATTGGAACTTAACTTAGAACCTTAAATAGAACCGAATTAGACCGAATTAGACCCGAAAAAAGGTTGATTTATATTGGTCAAATAGAACCGAATTAGACCCGAATTAGACCGAATTAGACCCGAATTAGACCCGAAAAATTTCGCGCGCGTGCGCTTCGCGCACGCGCGCAAATTGTGTGCGCACATGCACACGCGCTGCGCGCGCGTGCATTTGCGCTGTGTGGCCCCCGACTCCAAGTTATTTTACAGTTGTGGCCCCCTGCCTAATCTAGTTGAATACCCCTGGCTTAAGATAAGTGGTTAAATGAATCTTGGGATAAATTAATAAAAAATGTAGACTAGATGAGTTTAGTCACCCTGATGAAGGCAGTGTTGCTGCAACGTGTTGGTGTATTTTTTATTCGCCAGACTATTTGAGGCTTTTTCATTTTTCCACAAGAGTGCCTTGGTCTCTTCCCTTGTTTGCAAATCGATTTTGTCACCCATTTGTACCAAAGAGCACCTTGTTGGGGATTTTTACTCCAGCCAAACAGATGCGCTCCTTTCTCTCTTTTTTCTATAATGTAGACTACTGTTCTTTCTTTTGACAGACCTAAGAACATCGTGGTGTACAACTGCACAACTGGTGGGATCAACCCATTTCACTGGGGTGAAGTCGGTATGCAGTCCCGTCTTATCTTATCCTGGCATAGCTGACTACTCACTGTAAAAGCCTCCAACAATATAAGCTCAGATGTTTAAATATAGTCTCTAATGACATACTTAGGTTGTCATCTAGGCTGATGTCTGGGTTACTACCCCCTAGTGTGTTGTGTGTTTGTTTTTTCTTCACCTGCTCATTTGATTGGTCTCAGGATATACAGGTGTTCCCTAACAACAGAATACATGTTATTCAGAAGTTTTTACAGTCAATTAAGCTTCCTGATTCTGCGTTCATTCTAGCCACCCTGGCAACAAAAGCTACAAAATGACCAAGTGGCCAGGCACGTTGCTGCTGTTGAAATGTTGATTAAGCCAAACGTAAATGAAAAGGGTATAACAGGGAACTGGTTATTTAGCTGTTCTTCCTTTTACAGAATGGTGCAGGAATTGTGGGGAGAGAGAAGGGAGTGGAAATATGAAAAACAATATATTGATTAATGCTTCACAGTGTCATTGGAACACTGAAAAAGGTTGAATTGAGCTCAACGTTCTTCTAGCGCCTGTCGAGCAGCGACAAGTGTCAGTTTGTACAGTAGCTTCATGCCGCTGGTTTCCATTGGTTTGTCACCGCTAGTGTGAACAAAGCATGATTGTCTTAACCTCTACAGTACAACCAGATTATGCTATTACTAATTGTCTAGTTAAATTATATTAAACAATAGTGGAAATATCAAGGATGAAAGAATGTTAATGGAGTGATTTTCAAATGATTTAGGTGCTATTCAATTTCAGCTATGTACACAAGATGTAGTCATCCTGGAAACTACATTGTAAGAGGGGCCAGGCTTAGAGAGATATAAGTAAAATAACAGTATTATTTTGTAACTCGGATAGATTGGTGCTTTTCATATTGACAGGTTAAGTTCTATAGAGTTCCTTTTAAGATGCATACCCATCACATATCAAGTTATTTCTATACTTTCTAACATGCTGATGGTATCAAAACTGCTGTCCCAGGTTTTGGAGTATCATTTCCAGAGCCTATCAATATTTGTATTGATATGTATTAGTTTGGACATCCTCAGGATAATCGCTTCATAATGTATTAGTTGTGGACATCCTCAGGATAAGCGCTTTAGATAGGTTGTGCATGAGTATCCGATTTGAATTTTCCAACAAGTTTAAATTACATTTGATTAAGATTTGTTTCACTATGAGCTGGATCAAACTTGTCTTTTCAGAGAAGGGTCAAATTAATTCAACTCTGAAGACTCATATTGACTACTGCTTGAATCCACCCTTTTGTCTCTTAGAGTACCATGTAATATCCACTTTCAAGAGGAACCCCCTCGAGCAGGCCTTCCGCCGGCCCAATGTAAATCTCACGACCAATCGCCTAATCAATCAGTACTGGATTACTGTGAGCCACAAGGCTCCGGCCTTCCTCTATGATCTGTACCTCAGGCTGACGGGACGACAGCCCAGGTAATTTCGTCAACGCCGACCCGGGTGTGCCACGCTTCTCCTCTTCTAACGTCAGCCGCTACTGCTTCACTTCTACTGCACTTTGTCTCAGCATAGAAGCCTTAACATCCTAGCTGTGATGTTTTGTGTTCAGGTGGTGTGGGGGCTTAAGGATGTATAGCCCAATTGATTTTCCAACGGAGATCATGGATTGGGTTCTGCCCTCTTAAGTCTCTCCACTTGAAATATCAGTATGTAGGGCTGGGTTTCCAAAACGCTCAGTGCTAGGACCATCTTGGTTCTTACAGGATATAGTTCACTAAGATGGACTTAGTGTTGAGATGCTTTTGGGAACCCAGTAGAGCCTCCTGCCCTGTCTCGATTGCTGTTCTATGTATACTGTGTGCTGTGATGTCCTCCTGTGCTGTGTATTTCTCTCCTACAGAGTGCGTTATAAACATGACCTTCAAGACCAACCCGTTAGAGCAGGCTTTCAGAAGGCCCAATGTCACTCTGCGATCCAACCCCTTTACCAATCAGTACTGGACGGCAGTCAGCCACACGCTGCCTGCCCTGCTCTATGACGGCTATCTCAGGCTGATGGGTCGCAAGCCCCGGTAAGGTTGTGACTGCCCCCCACCCCCTCCCCTGTCTATCAGCCCCCCATCTATATCACCTGTTCCCTCAAACCATTCTGAGGGGCAGAAGAACCACAGATGTTTGCAGTGGTCTTGCTCAACTTCATGACATCGGCTGGACTTGGCCGATAGACGGCCACTGTGTCATACAGCAGGCGTTTCTGTCCAACACCGATTTGAGCGTTTGTTTTCATTTTTACAGTGTGGCTCTGCAGGAGTCTAGCTGTCTCTAGAGTCGGTCTGTGTGTCCGTCTGTGTGTCTGTAGCAAATCTCGCAAAAGCGCTGAACCGACAAGCCCCAGATTTTTTTATTTTTGTTCACACTGCCAGTAGGCCCAGAAGTACCTCCACTATTTTGACTTCAATTTTGATAATAATAATGGATGTCAATTAGGCCTCTGATGATCATGCTCAAACATTGCCCAAATTTGGAGTCCTATGTCCTACACATAAATGACTGATGTCACAGGCTGACCACATGAAGTCCGAGATTCACATTGGAGCCACGCCGTTCCCATGTGGATCCCGAGATCCGTATGATTCGATTTTATTTTGGGATTGTCCATCCTTTTTCTTTAATTTTTTTGTTGTGATACTGCATTCGTCTTTTCATGCAAGTTGACTAATTTTGCATGCTGAGATGGAAAAACTTTTTTTTATCCCAAGTGGACAGTCCTACTTGCTTTTTAACGCCATGTCTTGAACATTTGTTTGTTTGAGTTGAACATTTGTTTGTTTGAGTTGAATCATTCTGACTTGCAATACAATGATTGAATTGTTGTACTTTTTTTTTTTTTGTCAACCTCAACTCCTCATCCAATCACTGAAAATACTCCGGTTCCATGGGACTCGTATTGTTTGGCCACTTCCAAAGGATGTGTTCAGTAGGAGACAGTGAAGAAGACATTTAAAAAGTGAAGACTATCCAATAACTGCAAATCACTGCATCTCAACTTTCTCCTAGCTAAATTGAATGTCTCTCTGAACACAGCCCATGGCATATAATTAATTGGTAAATAGTTTTGTGTGATTTTCACACAGCATTTGGCTGTCTGAAATGAATTTGGTTTAGTAGCTAACTCTCGCATTCTAGGGGTGTCATTTGATCCTGTTTGCCAGATACTGTACTGTAAGTAACAATTACCTCTCACTCTCTTTCTCCGTGCTGATCAACCATGCATGTTTGTCACCTCTGATGAAATACTGGCTCTAATGGAGGGAATCTGAGTCATCACAATTCAGCCTTTGTAATGTAAATGGCTTTAAAGACAACAAATTGAGATTGCTTCCATCATGCTCTCTGGGCTCTATTGAAAACGCTGTTGCTTAATTAAATAGACGCAGCTTTTTAAGTGCTGATTTGAATACAGAAATGATTAATGTGTTGAATCATAATTGAAAGTCCACACTGTCCTCAGAGACCCTCTTGAGATATGTAGTGTACAACAATGCATCTTGTGTCATTAGTGTTACATCAAATCAACTCCTAACAAATCGGCACAGTTTGGGTGAGTAGAAAATATTTATCCCATTTTGATTGAATTTCACAGAATTTATTGAAGATAAATAACTGGATTAGCATGTGCTCAGCTCAGAGATCAGTTTATGAATACAAAAACGTTCATATTTCTGTACTTGGGGCAACTTTGCTGTGAAGCAGCTGTCATTTCTTGTTAAACATTTTACCGATCAAAAATTACCTCAGTTGCATTGAGGTTAATGTAATGAATCAAAGTGTGTTTCCTTGTACAATATTGGCCACATCCATTCAGCAGTGCATTATCTGTTCTCCTGGCCTGCACACCGACTGAATCCAGTTAGCTCTCAGCCGATTGCTATCAATGTCCTGAACAATAATGGACAGGCCTGAGGCCATATTCCTATTTAACATCTGCACGTATATACAGAGAAATTTGCTTACGGAAATTTAGTCTCTGCAAGTGTAAAGAGTAGGATTTGATGAGATGTGACCTACAAGATGCTGGGAATGTTCTTGAAGCAGCCATGGGTGTCCTCATTTGTGTACTCGTGAATATTGGTTAATATTTTCTAAATTAGATTTAACTTTGAGACATGAAATCAAGGGAAGTTCCTGGTTCAAAGGTGCATGCATATGGTTGTTGTCCTGTGAAACTTTCCTACATAATGCTTTAAATTCCGGCTCTATTCTCCCTGCCTCCACTTCATAACATTGTGTTCTTACCATCTTTCATCAACCCGCCCTTCTCTGAACTCTCCCTCCTTCACTTAATCTTCTCATACCTCACCCTTCTTTTGCTCTCCATCTGCCCTCTCGGTTTCACCCCACCTTGTTGTCACTTACCTCACCTCATGCATTTACCCCTCATACGTCTCTTTTCTCTTCCTCTCCTCTCTATTCCACGTCTGCCCCCCACCTGCTCTATAATGTACACTCTTCTACCATTCATTTGACTTGACACTACCTACACCACCCCCCTTGGTCTGTTGTCTCCTCGCCCCCTCTCACCCTTCCCTCCTGGTCTTAGGATGATGAAGACAATCACACGCCTCCATAAGGCCATGATGGTTCTGGAGTATTTCACCAGTCACTCCTGGGTGTGGAGCACTGACAACATGACTACGCTCATGGCACAGATGAGCCCCGATGACAAGAAGGTAGGGATGCAAAGCAAATCTATTTGTCTGTCTGGTAGCAGGATATCTCAAGCAGTTATGAAGGGATTTGCACAAAACTAGGAAAGGTTGGTCCTGGGCCAAGGAACCGTGGCCTGTCTCAGAATTAAATGCACATAACTTCTGAACAGATTAACATAACACCACAATACTCTTGAGTCCTGGAAGAACTGATTAACTAGTCACATGCACCATTAAGTTATATTGACCTAAAGGGGATGTGGGTGGCAGAAGCACAGCAACTACTTGTAGACAAAGGTCTAGTCTGTGCTCTACTGAGCACATTTCTACAGTGTGGCTGTGCAAGAGGCTAGCTGAGTGTGTGTGTGTCTGTGTGTGTGTGGAGCTAATCTCGGAAAACGCTGGACCGATCAGCGCCACACTTTGTATGCCCACACTGTCAGTAAGGCCACAATACCTCCACAAATGTTATACTTATTGAAATTAACTTTCATTGTTTAATGGAAGTCAACAGGGTCGTTCCCATGAACTTGAGACAGCAGAAGTAAAATACTGTACATCCAAAAATGTACTTTTACATCAGTGTATGTTGAAAACTTCTGAGGTGAAATGATTGTTCTACCCTACTGAGCTACTTAGCATGTGCAGAGGAAGTCTCATCACTCTAGCTTGTTTTTGATTAGAATTATTGAGTGTTACAACTGCCCCGGACTCTTTTGTTTTCATTTTAAGGTTTTTCACATTATGCTGTACAACTGTACTACCCAACTACCAAACCTAAAGTAAAAAATAACAACGATGAGAGGTTGTGGTCATTGTATGAGTGAAATCCAATTAAAACTCCTATGGACTGTACCATCCCTTTCAAGCAGGGAAGCTGCACATATACTAAATATCTTGAAAATGTTATTAGTTACTTTTTTGTTTGTCACTTGATTTCCTCTCTTGCTTCTTTCTCCTTTTAACCATTTTCCTCTCTCACACACAGTGTCATTCAATATTGTTCTGTTTGTCTGGTGGGGGTAGGGCAATGGTAAGTGCACTGAAGGCGTGCGCACTGGAGTTTGCAGATGAAACTTTACCATTGGCATAGTGGCATATCTGTCTGGATACAATGGAGTGATTCATCTCAGTGACTTTGCTTGCAGTGAATGGTCACATTGTTGTGCCTGTGATTCCGTTTTTTGTAACCTTGGAAAGAAGGTTGACGTAAAAATAAGCGTACAGACTTTTATCTCCTTTCCACGTGGTTTTAATGTTGCAGTGACATACGTTTTTGCACTGGATTACAATTTTTCCATTGTTCGTATCACTCTTTTTTTTTTTAGCACTTTCTGTATTGTAGGAGTACCGGTACACAAAAGCATTTGTCCTTCAGAAACACTATATTTCCAATTTGTCCATTTAAAATTTAATTCTGTAATAATAATTTAAAAAAAAGCTATGCAATAATATTATTTTATGCAGTTTTCCACACAGCATCGTTGAAACGGGTTCCCTTTGTTGTTTGTTTCCCTAGATGTTTAATTTTGATGTGCGTCAGCTGCACTGGGCGGAGTACATGGAGAGCTACTGCATGGGCACCAAGAAGTACGTCCTCAATGAAGAGCTGTCCGGCCTGCCTGCAGCACGCAAACACCTCAACAAGTAAGACATGACGCTCATACAGCCACACCACAGTAATGAGACTTCCACAGGAGGCTGCTCTACTATATATAAGAGACAAGAGAAGGCATTTTCTTCCTCTGGCTCAGCATAGATAAATCTGGATTAACAGTTAAATATCCTCTCGACTTACATACAGTACATAATACATTTAACATCATTCAGCCTTCCATTAACCACTAAAATCTCTTCTGCGTGTGACTTCGGGGATGACATCTGTGCCGGTGTCTTCCCTGCGTGGCTGTATTGGTCAGATTATCATTCCTAGTTGGTAGTGCAAATAGATGAATGTGTTTCAACACTACTGTCTTCATCTCGGGGTGGATAACAAGGGCGACGGTGAATGACGGGTTATTGTTCATCACATCGCATGCCCATAGCCTTATTTAATCACACAGAGGATGAGAAAATAGCATTTGACCAACACATGAATTAAATAAATGATTCAGGTACTCTCAACTAGAAACTGCCCCCAAGTGGTGAATGAAATGGTAGTCCAAGTGGTATTCCCCAACGGTATGGGGAGGGAGTTGGCTCAAAACACGTGTTGTGCTCTGTGTTTTCCTTTGCGCCTGGATAAATGGTAAAACCCTAGTGCCTCTGCTGTGAATTTTACCAAACCATCCACAGCAACCGTGTTTGGCAACTGATGTTTGACATGGTGAGTTCCCTCAGCAGTAAAGTCACTCATGGTGACAGTTAAGCACATGGTGGCACTTTGTCTTACGGTTTAGTCAGCTGTCGTATTATCCCCAGGGAAAATATGGCAGCTGCCCAATCTGTGCCAGGTTATCACCCTCTGTCCTTTTTATACCCCCAGCTAGGGAAAATAAAGGCTGAGTATGTGATGAGAGGGTATTATGTGGATCAAGCATGTACCTCAGAGTCAGCAGTTAGTGAATTCAATGTTTAGAATAGACTACTATATCACTGTTTCCTTTAAATAAAACGTGTCATTAGCCTGGTGTACCTTGTTAAGTGTCAGACTCATTCTTTGGCCATTGTGAGTTTTCCAAAAACTGTTTCTGTTCTCTAGGCTGAGGAACATCCGTTACACCTTTAATACCATCATGGTGGTCCTGATTTGGAGAGTCTTCATCGCCCGCTCCCAGATGGCCAGAAACATCTGGTACTTTGTGGTCAGCCTCTGCTTCAAGTTCCTCTCATACTTCAGAGCCTCCTCTACGATGAGATACTGAACCGGGAATGGAGGAATGAATACATGAGGAATGGAAAAATCAAATGAAGAGGACAAAGCAGAGACTGCAGTAGAGGTGATGCCTGGGCTTGCAGACTTTAATACCAGTCTGCATTGCTACCTATCTTTGGCTACATGTTTACCCTGATACCAAGGCATAAAGGAAGCATTAAAACCACCAGCTACACACTACTGTATGATCATGGACTAGCATCTGCTGGTGTAGTCTTTTATTGCACAGCCATCTAACTTAATCTAAATGAATCCCCAGCATTTCTGAAATTACCATAGCATCTGGACTTGGCACAAAAGCAACAATCTTGGGCCCGGACAGACCCAGACTGAACAAGTTGGCTGCCAATTAGCTAAGAAGAAACAAGACCCCATACGCCCAATTCAAGCTCCCAGTTCACTCTCTCCTGTATGAGCAGGCCCCCATCCCCCAATAATTAGACACACTCAACATGCTCCAGATCATGCCTCACTGCAGGAAACTATGCATTGGATGATGCTCTGCTGCAAAAAATGTCTTTGCCGATTTTGAGTCCGTCTTGTGGTCTCGTATGTAGTTGTCCGTGCTATGTGAACCTCCTAACTGCTGTGGGGTTACTTGGCAGAGGAATTTCTACATTTCAGTTCCATCGAATGAAATGTTCCTAGCTCCAGTCCTTTGTGTTATTATTTTTTTCCCAATTAAATAAGATTTTTAGTTTCTTATTGTCTAATCTCAAAACTGCATCATTGTCAGTCTGGCAATGTTTTCATCTAACAGTTGTTTTAATGGTAGCTAGGGCATTATGTTAATTAGTCTGTTAAGGACACGAAACAACCCATTTTGTATTTTATGTGCTAATTGCTTGGTGGAGAGGCTTAGTTTCAGATAACTGTCGAAGTTATATTCATTGCAAATGTTTGGAAGCTACTAGATTTCTTTGCTTTACTTACCCAGCTCTGGGTTTTGGGCTATCATTGGTCTTTTTTTGTGTGAATACCATTAGCATTTTTCTGCTTGAATCTGAGAAAAAACACATTCAACAGCCAGTTGATTCTTTAAGTTGGACACAGGCTATAGTCAGCTCCCTGATACGACTAATGATATGACCAAGCACAAGGTGGATTGTAACGTCATTGTTGTTTTATACTGTGCCTAAAGAAAGCTTAGTGTGATTGCTTTTGTGTCAGCAGATCTCCCAGGCGGTTTTATACACATTTCTTTCCTTTTTTTTCTCTTTCTGTTTGTTTGAGATCTGTTTCTGATGATCTTACACAAAGTATTTCTTTGCCAAAATACCTCTTTGCTAACTGGCTCATAGTAAAAAAAAAAAGTTCTCTTTGGAGGATGAGACAACAGTAGATGAAGCCGAAAATGTCACATCTGGAATATACAAGAGTCTGAATCTTTGAAATGCTACAAGGTAAACTTGATATACCTTGATTAGCTTGGAGAGTTTGCACTTTGGGAATGGTTCCTTTGCCTCCAACATGCTTGGTAGGTGAAATTATAAACAAACCCAATATAAGTTTATCTTTAGTGAATTAAGGATGGTAAGGACTGCATTCAGGCTAGTGTGATGCAAGCATCGGTTGTGCCATTCACAATGGTTTGTGTTTAGGTCAAAACTGTTGTAGGTCAATATTTTCAAGTAAGGTGTTTATTCGTGTTGCCCTTGGCCATAGTCACATTGCCGCCATTTTGCTTTTTTTATGTCATACTTTTGGGATGTTGGAGGGCAGTGTGAAGGAAGAGCAAAATAACCGGTGTGTAAATATGGTTAATTGTTTTCTCTATACCTGTCAAAGGAACTTTATTATGGCTGTTGTTTATTTGTTTTAGTAGTCAGTCTATCCATGGGTTTGCATGTTGTCTTTGTATGACCATGCTGTTCATTAATCCTCTTAATCTTTTCTGATCATATACTGTAGGAATCTGTACTGAGGCCAAAATATGCATGTTGACTACTGTTTAAAATTGATATAAAACAACATTGCATCACATTCTGTTTGGACCTGTAAACAAGTTGTTCTGTGATACCATACTGGATTCTGACTGTATGACTCCAGCGTTGTCTTTGATGCCCAAAGCGGGTAGTTGTGTGTACTTTCTTATGATGTTCCTTTCGGTTTCTGATGCCTCAACTGTTGTGCGCAACCACATATGTCTAAAAGTTTAGTATGTGGCTCTGGGCACTTGTCTTTGGTTGTTTTAAAGTTGGTGTGGTGAGTACACTCCAAATGTAAGTCATACAATGCAAGAACACATAACGATGATGTTGTGTGGATGTCTGTCATGAAGCAGTTGTTTTAGTCTCCCAAATCTTGTCATGTTCCGGTTTGGTTTGAATAGGTTCATTGTGGGGTGGGGTGGGGGGTTTACCATTGGCATTGTGTATGCTGTGCCTGAACTTTGTCAATACAGTATATATAACAGTCAGATCCATGTTTTCTAATCCGTTTGTGTACTCTATTTAGGTAGACTTCATGATGTAACGATAAAGAAATACAAAATCAAGTATTTTTATGCTAATGATATTGCGTGGATATTTATTTACTAAAGAGAAGCTTGAGGACACAAATGTCACTGAACCAACTGTAGCTGCTGTAAATCATTGTACTTAACATAAGATGTAAACATAACTGCAATATGTTCACCCCTTTTTTTTGTCTGAATGTAATAGAACAAGAGCCCTCTGACTTAATTGCACAGGTGAACGCTTCCTTCGTTTTCCAAAATTCAACGAAATACTCTAGTGGTTGCTCGTACTTCCAATAATATCAGTGGTTTATCGTGTTACTTTTATCTTCTGGATGAATATATTTTGCGATAAATCCATTCCTTACATTTACTTTTATAGCTGTTCATATTCCATGTACTTGTGATTGTTTGAAAGTAACAGTGGGACATTTTTGGTGGTGTATGATAATTGTAGACTGTGTACAATTTCCTGTATATTGTTGCTTTACTTAACTTTACTTAACGGAAGCAATGGAAGGGTTGATTCAGGGTTTCTTTCTTCAAGGTTGTCTTACTAGTGATGATTAAGAGGTGAGAGTAATGGACCGGTCCTGTCCAGTTTCTCTGTGTTGATGTCAGGGATTCAGGCTAAAGGATCACACACCAGTTGTTTTTTAATCAATCAGGGCATTGCACATGTCTTAACATCATTCAGCTTTCTTTTTTTGGGGGGACAAACCGTGATATGAAATCTGTGGAAGCTACAACGGTCTGTTTGCATGAATACATATGTATGCAGGACATGTCAGTTGAAGTCATTAATTATGACTCACGGATATCAAGTTAGGATTTGACACCTTTTCATTTTATTTCACTATTTTCTATGCCTAAATTATATAAATACTGTAGGCTACTCGTATGTTAATTTAACAATTTCTTCTCACCGCTTCTTTGCCTGCTAAAAACATGCATTCTTTTTGTCTTCTGTTTTGAATATTGTTCCCATGAATAAGACATATATCCTGTTACCAACCTGCTGTTAACTATCAAGATCTTCTGAGTTCTTGGCCTCTGTATTTAATTACCACCTGTCTCAAAGGTAGTTATTGGGGGGGGGTTCTCAGTATCATCTTGATACTTTGACCAGAGGCCTGACCCATTTACTTCAGGAATAGTTGATAATATTTTGAACCACTGACCATCCAAACCCATCAAACATCATCACATGATGATGTTTGATGGGTTTGGATGGTTAGTTGTTCAAAGTCATCAAACTTGCATAGGGTAGGTTGATAAATCACAGGCCATTATCTCTTCAGCTTTGAAATGGAGGAATTTAAGTTTTTTTTCTGCAGTCTATGTAAATGAAAAAGGAAAAAAAAAAGATTCAATCAATCAATGGGTGCCTTTTGTTTGTAAACCAAAAATAAATAAATAATGTTATATCATATGCCTGAATTGGAGATGTGTATATTTTCTGGGAAGATCTTGATACTGTTCTTAAACCGTAAACATGATTACCAGCTTGTTCATGCCAAAAGTAACAAGGTTTTCGCCTCTCTATTTAAAGTATAATAAACAAGCTATTAGTTAGCCTTTATTTATCTAGCTGACCTGCTTCCTGTGGTGCATAAGAAATCTCTGTATTCCGCTTAGTGAGATTGAGATGGAGGTTGTTGAACAGCTCTATTAATATTTAATGCGATCATTCAAGATTATGCTATGAATCAATAAAGGCTTGGGCTGCCCCTGTGTGACATAGCTTTAATTTTCTAGAAAAGCTGTAAGGATTGTATTTCTACCCCTGATTAACCAAAAATCTGTATTTCTTCATTGACGATTGGATTTTAACCCTTGGCTAAAATGTAAATTATTATTTTTTTGTGTAATGTATTGTTACACAAATGCGTATAACTACATGCAAGCATTAGTATTTGTTCCTTTGTTTTTATTAGGTGGCCATTTTATTGGCCACCTAATATTTTAGAAAACATGGTTAGTTAAGTCATTTGTATAGTGACCCACAGAAGCTTGATAATTAATAATAATTCAACACCCCATATAACAACTACTGGCTACTGGAATGACGGCTTTAGTTAATGCCCGTTACTAGACACACCCATAATGGGATAGATGTGACAGGAGAACTGTTGCGTTTAAATACTATTCCTTCCACAATCTGAACATGATGCCTTTAGTTGACACTTGTTGCTGTGCAACCTGACCTTGGGGATTGTGACGGGATATTGTTGCACAATGGAGAGGTTTTATGTTACACCCACTGGAGCTAATGCTCTAGTAGAGCAGTTTACAAACTTTCTGGGAGATACATTTTCAAAAACAATTTCCCTCGCATTTTCCTAAGTGTGTCTATTTTTCATTGCTTTTCCCAAAATAGGTATTTTAACAATAGAGCACTCTGTGCCAATGGATGTTTAGCACAGTGTGCATGGGGTTAACAGCTTTTGGCATCTTCCCTGCTTGTGTGAACTGCCCTTACAATGAAACATGCTGATGAAGTGCAGCTAGGTTGCCAGCTTATACAAAGAATTCATGGACATTAAATGCTTATTGAAGCTCTATTGCACTTAGTAAACCCAAAGACAAATGCTGTACAGACATTATACCCCAAATTAGCAGATAGCTGCACTAAATGCCGCCATAATTATAAAAAACGTAAAAGAATGATTTAAAAAAAAAAAAGAATGCTTACAGTATGTACAAATAAAAAAGTGTTGCTTTATAGTATGTACAAATAAAAAAAGTGTTATCATTGAATGAAATCTCTCATCAGTGGTTGTGCCTAAATCCTTCCCATTCACTCTCCTCAACAACAGATGCTAAATACAGTACCTTACCATCATCATGTGTCCTTAATGTATGCAACACCTGGTATCTGCAGCACAGCAACCATGCTGGATGCTGAATCACAACTGAGCATGGCCATTGCCCACTGCTGAGTCACAACTGGGCATGCCCACTGGGGCTGCCTGGAACATTGAGCAGCAAAAACAGGAACTAGGGGCTTATGGGGCTTAGTAGGGAGCCGCATGGGCTATGATGAGGGAAGATAAAAGAGAGACACAATTACTGTGTTTGTACTGTATCTCTTTTTGCGGCGTGGCTCTGCAGGAGTCTAGCCATCTCTAAGAGGTGTGTGTGTGTGTGTGTGTGTGTGTGTGTGTGTGTGTGTGTGTGTGTGTGTGTGTGTGTGTGTGTGTGTGTGTGTGTGTGTGTGTGTGTGTGTGTGTGTGTGTGTGTGTGTGTGTTGTTTGACTATCTGTGTGTCTGTTTTTCTGGCTGTGTGATCTTTTGGAAAATTGGAGTCATACGACATCGATATATGTCATAGAAGACTGACATCATAGATGACTGATGTCACAGGCTGGCCACATGAAGTCCGAGATCCACATTGGAGCCATGCCGTTCCCATGTGGATCCCGAGATCCACATGATAAAAAATGATTATGTGATTGTTTATTAAGTAAATGAAATAAATAAATCATGCAGCAGACACTCATTCATGCTCAGCTTCAGAGAGTGGCAGAGAGAGCTGTGTTGACCTCATTTGTAGTCGACTAAGCATCAGGCTTGTGACCGTAAGATATACTGTACTGTATGTCACTGTCAACCGGCAGCGAGCTGTATCAGTTGTAGATGTATGTGAAGCAGACATTGTGTGTGTTATTATTGATAGAGCTGTTAACTGTGGAGATGCAGTGGTGGCAGGGCTGACAGTGGTAAATGAGCATGACTGGGTTTTTTCTTTATCCCTGCATTAACTACAGAACTCCCTCAAGCCCTCCTTTACTGCTCCACTAACTACATTACTGGGTCAGAGCAGATGCATATTTTGTAATAGTCTACCTCATCTAATTTTCAGTACAGAACTGTCTGTGCTCTGATTCTGAGTCACTTCTTGGCTTATCCTTTTTTCAAATTTTCTCCGACTCCCACTGGCAAACACATCACCTTCAAAATATCATTTGTTAAAACACAATTTATCTTAAATGGACAATTTGTTGTAGGACTATTGTCTCATTAGCATTCATAAATGTAAGCATTTTTATGGCTCAGTTATAATTATTGGGGGTGATACGATCTTATGCATCAAAGCATTGAATGTACTACAACTCAATTTGCCTAAAATGTTAGAGAGAGACAAGCAGGTATGGAAATTAGAAATAGTTTTCACAGAAAACCAAACATCACTCAGTGCAATTTGTCATATGACTATGTTATGCGCCAAAAATAGCTGGTTTATAAGTTCAGAACACCTTGCATAAATTAGACATCATGCCTAATTTATGCTCTGTTATACAACGCGTTACTTGCCTAAAATAGCCAATCTACTAGCTCTCACAACAAATCACTACCGGTGTACGACACCATCGTGCAACAATTTATACATCCACCAACTTCACTGATGTCACAAAATGTTTTCATTCAGCCCAGGTTCTTCTACAAAAGCAGGGCAGCTGTACCAGCCCACTATTGGAATGCAGTAAAACATTTGGTTTCCTGTAAACCTTTGTCTCTAAGGGCAAGTTGACCGGTTTTCAGCTACAACTCTGTTTCTCCTCAACGTTTTACAAGCAGGATCGACTTACGATCTGTCGTATTTGACCTTGGGAAAGCATTCGCTTTCTGTGAAGGGACAATTGTTTGTATGACGGTGTGACGTTTTCAACTCTCTCCCTCCCACTAAACACCCTCTCCTTTCTTCTACTCTCTTGTTAATGAGGGACCCATTACAAAACACTCTACGCACACTCACGCGCACGCACACGCACACGCACACGCACACACACAGGGCCACATAAGCCATTTAGTCTCTAGTAGTTTTGTGTTCTAGTGATGAAGACACCTGCAGCTGTGATCTGTGTCAGCCTCTGGGTGTACACTGCTCTCCATGCTTCTCATACTGGTGAGTGATGACATACCTGACGTTTTGAAAGGTGCTTTATAATTAAAATGTACTTTACACTTCTTCTTTTTTTAATATTTATTTATAGTTTATAGTAGAAATGGACAGGAAACAGGGAGAGAGAGATGGGGAGAGACATGCAGCAAAGACCTTCGGGAACGGGACTCGAACCCGCCATGCGCTGTCAGGCTACATTAGAGCCTAGGTCAGCGGTTCGGGCCTTTTCACTTCTATTGTAATGAAATACTGTAAACTGAATAGATTAAATGAGCTAATTAGAATATAAATGTAATTAGTATGAAATCAGTGTCTGTCTGCCGTGGAGCTTGGGGGCATGCAGGCTGTGTTAAGCTTAATTGGGTTTATCGGACATACTGTATGTTTATTGTCTTTATGTGGTTGTCATATTCTACCCTTTCTGGCTCAATTTATGGAAGTTATATATTCAAACATAAGAACCACAGTTATCCTCCCAACCAGGGCCAAAGTGCGGCATCCCTCAGGTGAGGAGCCCTATGGACCATACTCTCAGGATTGTAGGAGGTGCTGAGGCCAGACACGGGTCACACCCATGGCTGGTCAGTTATCTGTTTCTTTTACTCACATTAACCCTGTTTTTTTGGGCAGATTTTCAAACTTTTCAAGCTTTCTTCAAAGTTTTTGTGAGACAAAGTATAGGGCTGTAGTGATTTACTACTGTATACTGTAGGTCTGGAATGAAATGATCTTGTGTCTGATGGGTACACACAGAAATAGCATTAGGTTTAAATCCTTATGATAACCTTGATACTATGTCAAAAGGCTACATTTCTTAATTACGCGCTGGATGGAAAAGGTGTGTAATGTATCACACAATTATATCCACATGCTCTCCTTGTGCAACTATTGTTTGGTGTTTCAGTTCAGCCTAATTCTAATTCACTTGGATTGTATCTGCTCCTTTCAGCCAGTGGCTTCATGCTTGACTGTATCGATGTTCAGGTGTTTGTGATGAATTTGTCTCGAGGCACTGTCGATGTTCTGTGTCGTCTGTGCAGGTTTCTCTGAGGAACAAAGGCTCTCATTTCTGTGGAGGGGCCATCGTGTCTGACCGCTGGATCATGACTGCTGCCCACTGCTTTACATCCGTCTCAAAGTATGTTTAATACCTCAGTGGTTCTCAAAGTGAGGTCAGACGACGACCCCCAGGGGTCCTTAAAGGGGTTCCAGGGGATTCCAGGGGGTTCCCAGATAAATGTGTTCATTGGGGTATTTCACTTTAAACCCCTTCTGGGTCATTTTAATGTCTACTTGGGCTTTTGTGTGCACCCCAGGTTGGCACAAAATATTTTCAGATGGGGGTCCACAGCCTGATGCGTATCAGTTTGGGGGTCCTTGACATGAGAAAATGTTTGAGAACCACTGTCCTGAGAAGCCATTGCAGTGGAATGGCCCCACAGGAAATTGATGACTTCTAAAATGTACTATTTTCT